>NC_136263.1:118275540-118403040 GCF_964187855.1 Myxine glutinosa | reverse complement strand
AGTTCTTGCTCTGCTTGTCCCCTGGTCTTCATTGGCTCTTCCTTCTTGCCTGCTGGACCTTTGTGCTTCGTGTCGGCTGACGTTGGTTCGTCGTGGTGCTTTGAGCGGGATCCGGTGCTGTTGATACTAGAGTGAGGGACCTCCTGGTGTGCCGCGGAGCGAGTCGCATCGAGGCCTGGCGAAGCGTGCGAGCGCTTCGCACGCCAGATCCGAGGCCTTGGGAAGCCGAATGCGTCAACTCTGTGTTTGCCTCAAAATCTTGTGTCCCAAACCCATCTCTCTCTGTTCCCATCTTTCCCAGTCGAACCCAACTGCTCCTGGACTCTGTGTCCTTCTCTCCTGACAAGGTGGAGAAGTTCTTGTCAAACCTCGACTCTGATTCTGCGACTGGACCAGACGGCATCAGCCCACTGGTCCTAAAATCCTGCTCTGCCGCTCTATCTCACCCTCTCTCTGTTCTTTTCACCCTCTCATTTACTCAAGGTCACCTGCCAGCATCTTGGAAATCAGCAAACATTACCGCTTTACACAAAAACTGTGCAAAAACAGATCCTTGCAACTACAGACCAATCAGCCTGCTTCCAATTATCAGCAAAGTCATGGAATCCATCATTGCTTCGGATATCAAATCCTTCCTCTTCTCCAATGGCTTGATCTCTATCAATTTGGATTCAGACCAGGTTATTCTACTCTGGACATGTTGCTTCTGCTGTCTCAACAATGGATGGAGGTCCTCAATGCCAAACAGGAAATCAGAGCTGTCTCACTTGACATATCACGTGCCTTCGATACGGTCTGGCACCGAGCTCTGCTCACCAAACTCTCCTCCTATGGTATCCATGGAAATCTCCACTCATGGCTTGCGGACTTCCTCTCTGGTCGTAGGCAACGTGTGGCCCTGAAAGGATTTCTCTCATCTCCCCTTCCTGTTCTGGCTGGAGTTCCCCAAGGTAGTGTTCTGGCCCCTGTGCTATTTCTGATCTTCATCCATGATCTCTCCAACTCTCTGGAAAATCCTCTCCATCTCTTTGCTGATGACTCCACTCTCTGCCGCTCTATTCCTCATCCCTCAGATCGGCAGTCTGCAGCCTCCTCACTCTCTGCAGACCTGGACAAAATCACAGACTGGTCAAACAAGTGGAACATGTCTTTCAATCCTGACAAATCTCACATTCTTACAATGTCTCCCCGAAAGGACCAACTGGAAAAACCTCCCATATACTTTCTCAACAATCCTCTCCAAGAAGTTCTGTCGCTCAAGCTTTTGGGTCTCACTATCTGCCATGATCTTTCTTGGGAAAACCACATTTCCAAGCTGGCCTCCACAGCCAGTCGCCGACTGGGCATCCTCCGTCGTGCGAAGTCCTTCCTTGGCACACCTGAGCTCCTCACCACATACAACGCTTTCATCCGCAGCTCAATGGAATACTGTTCCCCCCTCTGGGCTGGTGCTCCTGCCTCACACCTGGCTCGGCTTCACGCTGTTGAAACCAAAGCTTTCAGAATCATTGGAATCTCATGCGATGAAGTTGACTCCGAGGGCCTTTCACTCACTCACCGCAGGCAGGTTGGTGGTCTTTCTGTCTTCTACCGACTCCTCTCTGGCCTTGCTCCCCCAGCTCTCGCTGTGCTCTGTCCCCCCCAATATTCCTTCAGGTCGCACAAGATCTGCCTGCAACTCTCTTGTGGTTAAACTGCCAAAATCTAGGCTCTCTGCTCACCTTCACTCTTTCATTCCCCTTTTCTCCCACCTCTGGAACAAACTCCCCCACTCCCTTCAATCCGACTCCTCCCTCCAGGTCTTTAAAACAGCTGACCTCCACCATCTCTTATCGTCCCCCATCCAAAACCTTGATCTTTTCTACCCCCGCTAATTCACCCCAGATACACTTTTTTTGGGGGGGTTTTTTTTTTTGAAAGACCAACTTCTTTCCTGGAAGTCCTTGCAGTGTTCATATTTATACCTCTCCCACCTCCCCCCAAGCCCTCCCCCTCCCACATCTCCTGATGTCCCTGCTCTCAAATGTTGTGTTTGTGTCCTTCCCCCTCTCTCCCCATCTTGTCTACCGCTCCCCTTATTTTTTGTTTTATGTGTCGGTTTGACTTTTTGTGTGATTAATGTTAGCTCTTTCACGAGTCTCGATCGTGTATACAAAAAAAAAGAAAAAAAAAGACGAGACCAACCATACACCACTTCAATCCACTAACTTTGCAGTCACGACAAAGGAATTTCAGTTACGATTATATTTACGATATTATTATTATTAAAGTTATTATTATTACCCTCGCCAGAGGAGAGGGTGTTGCATTTGAGTCCGTTTGTTTGTTACTTGGCAAAAAAAAAAAAAAAAAAAATTTGCAAGTATGTTGCTCACTCCTAGTCGATGATTTTTGTGTGCTTGTGTGTTTGTGTGTTTGTCTGTCCGCTCATTTATACTTGCCTTCAGGTCACAATTTTAAATCGATCTTCACGAAACTTCACTAAATGGTGGAGTTCGTGGTCCGACAAAATCCTATATATTTTTGGGGTCAAAAGGTCGAAAGGTATGGTCAACCACTTTTTTCAAATCTCTAAAATCCTCAATTTTCATCCGATTGACTTGAAATTTGAATAGGATATACACATTGGCTAACTGAATTCAACCACCTACTATTTTGGAGATCAGCATTGGCCAAAAAGTCAACATAGGCCAAAGGTCAACAAGTTTTTTCGAATTTCTAAAATCCTCAATTTTCATCCGATTGACTTGAAATTTGAATAGGATTTACATATCGGCTAAATGAATTCAACCACCAACTATTTTTGACATCAGCATCGGCCAAAACGTCAGCATAGCCCAAAGGTCAACCACTTTTTCGAATTTCTAAAATCCTCAATTTTCATCCGATTGAATGAAATTTGAATAGGATTTACATATCGGCTAAATGAATTCAACCACCAACTATTTTTGACATCAGCATCGGCCAAAACGTCAACATAGCCCAAAGGTCAACCACTTTTTCAGATTTCTAAAATCCTCAATTTTCATCCGATTGAGTTGAAATTTGAATATGACATTCATATCAGCTAACGCAATTCAACCAACAACTATTTTTGAGATCAGCATAGGCCAAAAGTTCAACATAGGCCAAAGATCAACAACAATTTCAAATTTCTAAAATCCTCAATTTTCATCCGATTGACTTGAAATTTGAATAGGATTTTCATATCAGCGAACTCAATTCAACCAACAACCATTTTTGAGATCAACATAGGTCATAAGGTCAACATAGGCCAAAGGTCAACCACTTTTTTAAAATTTCTAAAATCAACAATTTTCATCCGATTGACTTGAAATTTGAAAAGGAATTACATAACGGCTAATTGAATTCAACCACCAACTATTTTGGAGATCAGCATCCACCAAAAGGTCAACATAGGTCAAAGGTCAACAACAATTTCAAATGTCTAAAATCCTCAATTTACATCCGATTCACATGAAGTTTGAATGGGATTTACATATCAGTGAACTGAATTCAAACACCAACTATTTTTGAGTTCAGCATCGGCCAAAAGGTCAACATAAGCCAAAGGTCAACCACGTTTTTCAAAGTTCTAAAAGCCTCAATTTTCATCCGATTGACTTGAAATTTGAATTGGATTTTCATCTCAGCTAACTGAATTCAACCACCAATTATTTAAGAGGTCAAAAGAATGCTCTACTTACTGCCATTCTGCTTTGTTCGATTTTGCCAAGTTTTGCTCCATGAGTGATTTTTCATTTGTCTGTCCGTTTGTTTGTCTGTTTGCTTGAAATGAATAAATATGATTTTCTCTGCAACCGTTGGTCCGATTGACAGGAAATTTTCACCACAGGTGCACCTCCTCATGCAGAATTTGTTTTAGTAATAATTATGACGTCATAGGTCACGTGGTACAGGCACCATCTTGGAAAAACCGAAAATCTTTGCACCTCTATATTTCCGAAAACACTGCATAGAAAAAATTGAGACGGCTCATTGTAAAGAACTCTCCATGGAGAATAACATATGTTAATGATGATGTCATACGTTCCTCCATTATGATGTCATAATTGGACAAGTACAAAACTTCAAACGATCAATATAAAATTTATTGAGCGTCATCTATGGATAAATTGGTGGAGAAAAAATAATAATGATGACGTCATCGGTCACGTGGTTCGGCCGCCATATTTGTTTGAACAAAAGCCTTAAAAATCATTAAAAACACATCCTGGTGAGGGTTTCCAATCTCCGATTGTTGTTGTTTTTGTTGTTGTGTTTTCGGGGCACGACTATGGGTGGTTTTGTGTCAAGGTTGGATGTGAAGAGGCGCCGGTTGTGTGATTGTTGGAGTTTCCGTTGGGGTATCAATCTGTGTCGCTTGTTGGACATCTCGTCTATGGCACGGGTCCCATCAAAGTCAAATTTGTGGCCAGATTGCAGGCAATGATGTGCTATGGCTGACTCTGTCACCTTTTCCAGCCTAACTGCTCTATAACGAGCCTGTGGTGAAACTGAAAGACATTTGAAACAATGTAGAATTGGTCACAGTCTTTGTATGATGGATGCGAAACTACTCCGGATTTATCACCAGCTGATATTGTGTCCTTCAGTTTTAAAATGACATTGCGGATAGTGCATAGAGGCTTATAGGCTACACCAATCGATGTGCTGCGTACTATCTTGCCAATCCTTTCGGAAAAGCCCGGGTAGTTTGGCAGGACATAGAGTCCTAACGTGTCTACTTCCGTTTGTAAAACTAATGCTGGGGAATACCCGGCCAAGTTGCCCAAGGAGGTGGTCTACCATGTCTGCATGCACAATGGCGAAAGTGTCATCCACGTACCTGTTCCATTATTGTGGGAGCCAATTCTCAGTGACTCAAATATCTTTTGTTGAAGTTCATCCATTACCATGTTAGCCGCAACAGCAGAGACGTGTGAACCCATAGCTGTGCCAAATATTTGTCGATAGTGTGTATCATCGTAGATGAAGGTCGTGCTATTTAGACACATCTCCAGCTTCATGTGTTTATGACATAAATCAGAAAATTTATGGATTATGGAGGGGAATATTCTCAATTACAGTCTTGTGTCCACGTGAGCAGCAGCTTTGAATAGGCAGCTACCGTGTCAAAATGATGAGGTTCTCGAAGGAAGATTATGAGAAAACACATGAAGAAAGAGTCTTGAAAGGATGAAACGCATGACTTGGCACAGCAGGCAGGGCAGCTCGACTCGATCAGGCCACCATGATTGCTGGTGCTCCAACCACGTCAGATCAATGAGATTACTCACCCAAACCGAACCTCCTTGCTGGACATCATAACAACCAGAACCAGAACCTATACTGTCGCCCCTGCTGGACAGCGTGTTTTATTTAGCAGCAGTATCTCAATGGATGATTTATAATCCTCAAAATCAACGTGTTATTCTCAAATTCCTTTTCACCTCCTCCACCCAACATCCCAGTTTAACTCGTCTTCCCCTTTTCTTTCCACAAAATTTCATGCCAATTCATCTCACCATCTGATTTTATCGATCTACTTAAAGGTCAGGCTTTCTGTTGTGGCTTCTTAATAATCCTTCCACTCTCCTTGCAATGAGTTTATTTATGAACATTCTTGCGATACTTGTTTGCACTATTCCACCTCTCTTTTACCCACATTGATAAGGAATCATTTTGAACATTAAGGGAAACCAACGCAACTATTTCTGGTGAAACTGCCAAAATCAAGACTCTCTGCCCACTCACTCTTTCATTCCTCTTTTCTCCCTCCTCTGGAATAAACTCCCCCACTCTCTTCAATCCCACTCATCCCTCCAGGTCTTTAAAACAGCTGTTCAACACCATCTCTTATCTTCCCCCATCCAAAACCTTGATCTTTTCTACCCCCGTTAATTCACCCCAGATCCACTTTGTTGAAATACCGACTTCTTTCCTGGAAGTCGTAGCAGTGTCCCTATGTTGTTGTTTTTTACCCATATAATTTCCACGCCTCCTCCCCCCAAGCCCTCTTCCTCCCACAGATCTCCCGATGTCCCTGCTCTCAAATGTTGTACTTGTGTGTTCCCTCTCGCTCCCCATCTTGTCTCCCGCTCCCTTTATTATGTTTTATGTGTCCGTTTGTTTTTTTGTGATTAATGTTAGCTCTTACACGAGCCTCGATCTTGTATACAAAAAAACAAACAAACTAGAATGGCACTCTGTGGAGCGCATACATCCACCAGACTGAACAGCTTGCATTTTGTATCCCACTTATAGGCCAGATCTGGATTCGGACATGAAACAAAATCTAATTATTTTGGACTTGTCACAAACCCAACCTGTCCACCAAATTTTCTCCGAATTTGCCCACAATTGAGGAACACTGAGAATTGTGAGAATTCATTAAGGCAGAAAAAATTCTGGATTAAAAAAAACAAAAACTTCTTAGGAAGTATATTATTTTAATTTGTTGAGAAAGTCAGAGAAAGACCTTTCTCACTCTGTGGCAAAGTAGGATAACTCATGTCAATGCTTATGCTGATAAGATAGGTGTAAAAATATAATGGCATCTCTGATTGACAATACAGTCAAGTGAAAAAGTAAGTACACCCCATGTAAAGTTTTGACTTTGTCAACATTTTTCAACATATGTTGATATTTCAACATATTTCAACATACAACATATTTCAACAAGACATTGGGATGAAAGTATTATGGTTATATTTACTATATTATTATTATTATTACGAAAACGATACGACTGAAACGATACACTACTATTAAGAAACCTGGGCTTAATTTGTCCGAAGCGGTCCAAAGGTGAGGCATGTCCGAAGGTGCATGACCTAAGGCCTATACTTACCGTTTTGTTGGAAAAGACGTAACGCCAATGCTTTGTTTGTGTCGGTTTGTTTGTGTTTCACACTGAATGAAAAACGTAAAGGTAGAGCATGGTGATTGTGATATATGGCAGGTTCGATGATATGTTCAGCCTGAACGGCATATAAATCAAAATTTCAAGTGTGGAAAGTCAGTCGCCGCACCGCCGTAATGACATCAGACGTAATCATATCACCCTGTCATGTGACCAGATTCTCAGCTCTGATTGGTATACGTTTGAGGGGACATACATACATACATACATACATACATACAGACGGACAAACACTGTTCTAGACGGCTCTGCCCGATGGGCTATTCCGTAAAAAGCAAATACCTATTTTGGGGGACAAGCCCTCCCATAGACCACCTTAGACCCCGAATTTTGAAATGCCAGGAAGAAACTTTGGTACAACACAGGTGATTAAGGTTGTGGTTATGTTTCATCAGAATTTGCATATGTAGTTTCTCAGAAGAAAGCAAACAGCTATTTTGTGGGGCAACCCCCCCGTAGATCCCCAGAGGTGCAGATTTTTTAAATGTCGTCAACAAACGTTGGTACATCAAGGGTGATGAAGGTTGTGGTTAAGTTTGATCGGAATTGCATGTGTAGTTTCTGAGAAGAAAGCAAACACCGATTTTGGGGGGCAATACCCCCGTAGACCCTCAAAGGGGCAGATGTTTTAATGACGTGAACAAACTTTGGTACATCACGGGTGATGAAGGTGGTGGTGAAGTTTCATAGAAATAGTGTGTGTAGTTTCAGAGGAAAAATCAAATATCTATTTTGGGGGGTCAAACCTGGACCCACTTTGATCCCCCCCCCCCCCCATACACCCCCAAAGGGGCAGATTTTTTTTAATGCCGTGCACAAACTTTGGTACATCACGGGTGATGAAGGTTGTGGTGAAGTTTCATAGAAATAGTGTGTGTAGTTTCAGAGGAAAAAGCAAATATCTATTTGGGGGGGGGGGGGGGGTCAAACCTGGACCCACTTTGACTCCTCCGTTATCCCCCAAAGGGGAAGATTTTTTTAACGCCGTGAATAAACTTTAGTCACATCACAACAAGTATAATTTGTGCCAAATTTGGTCGCAATCCCATCAGTGGTTTCGGAGGAGACGTTTCAAGTGTTTACAGACTGACTGACTGACTGGATGGACGGACTGATGAACGGACGGACTGGACGGACTGACAGACTGATGGACTGACGGACTGACGGACTGACGGACAGACAATGCGCCATCGCATAAGCTCCCCTGAACTTCGTTACAGGTGAGCTAAAAAAAAAAACTACAGGAGGAGGTGCTCCTATGGTGAGAATGTCGTGTCCATCAGACTGACAGTTGCAGAAAAAAACTAGAACGCCACTCAGTAGAGCGCATACTCCCGCCGTGGGTCAAGTTGGAATAGTACGATTTCACAAAAGTTTGAGGGAGTAGTTCAGTCACAACACAAGACAAGACAACACATGACAGACACTACACATATATATATTTGGAATATATAGAAGATAATATTAAAAAAAAAAAACAAGGCAATTTCACTTACATTTTCGGATTCCGCGTTCAATTCTATATAAGTGAGTGTATTTTGAGGCATGTGTGACTTCAAATAAAATTGTAAGCCAGGAAAACGTTCGTTTCATTCCTTAGGGATACAACATGTAAAACTGGCCCAAACGTGAAAACAAAACTCGCTCATTTTAAGTCGTACAAGCTAATGCGACCACTCATTCTTCTGGGAAGAATCCCGTGCACATGCTTGTCACACTTATAAGTCACCTAAGCCTTTATAAGTTCATCAAATACTGACACCGCGATTGACATTCGCTGAGGTAAATGTTGATATCTCTTCTAAGGTAAAAAAAAAAAAAAAACAGTTTTAAAACATTATACGTATCAAACGATACATTTTATGAAACGAGGAAACCTAATGCACACTTTGGTAGTTTTAAAATGACATAATACAGACTTGGCATTTAATATGGAATATTTTTTTTGTGGGGGTGAACTTACTTTTCAAGATGACTTAGAACCAAATCTTCATTGGAATTATGTTGAAATTATTCTAGATTTTGTTGATGTGACCTTCAAAAGAAACAAAAACCACATTTGACATTTCGAAGCAAATAAATTGATCCTTGAAAGTGATGTAAACTGATATCGAACTCAATTCACGGACAGTACTGTGTTAAACTT
This sequence comes from Myxine glutinosa, assembly GCF_964187855.1. NCBI lineage: Eukaryota > Metazoa > Chordata > Myxini > Myxiniformes > Myxinidae > Myxine > Myxine glutinosa. Next base: position 118,393,969 of record NC_136263.1, on the reverse strand, counting down.
CTGTGCGTTTTCCCGAAGTATCTCTTTATTTTGCACATTAGCCAAAATTTTTTTTTAACAAAAACAAAAGTTAAATTACGACTGGGATTACGGACAGTAAAATTACAGTTCAGTACTTCGTGTAACCCCCACGAGCATTCAGGAGAGCACATACACGTTGAGGCATGCTGGTCACGAGATTTGCCAAGGTTTGGACAGGAATCGCTTGCCATGCAGTGACAATAGCCTGCTGCAATTCACGCACAGAGGCAGGCTGCTGGTCCAAGTTGTCGATTTGACGCGTTAATTCTGCCCAGAAGTTCTCTATCGGATTCATATCCGGGGACATGGCAGGCCACTCCATATGCTCTACACCACGGTCAGCAAGAAAGTGTTGGATCATGCGAGCACGATGAGGCCGTGCATTGTCATCTTGGAAGACAAAGTTTCCTCGAAAGGCTGCACGAACAAATGGAAGCAATGTTTCTTCCAGAATGGCCCTGTGCTTGAACTGGTTCAGGTTTCCATTCAGAACAACCAGGTCAGTTTTGCCCCCTGCATGAAAAGCAGCCCAAACGGTCACCCCACCACCTCCAGCTTGGACTCTTGGCACTATACAATCTTCGTTGTGGGCTTCATGCACTTGTCTGCGCACTCGGACGCGGCCATATTGACGATAGACCAGAAATCCAGACTCGTCACTGAAGATCACGTGATTCCAGTGTCCTGGCTGCCATTGACGGTGCTCTCTGGCCCACTGCAATCGGCGCTGGCGGTGTTGTCTGGTCAGACGTGGCTTTCTCAGGGGATGCCTGGCACGACAGCCTGCTTGAACCAGTCGTTGGTTGACCAGCCTTCTGGATACAGGCACATTTGTCAGTTGCTGCCACTCAGCCCTAAGCCGATTAACTGACTTGGTACAGCCATTGCGGACTAACTGGTGCAGCTGGCGATCATCCCTCCTTGTGGTTCTGCGGAGACCTCCTGACCTCGGTATTGGAGTAGGGACACCCCTCTGAGCATTTCGTTTCAGGATCTTTGACACCTGACCTTGAGTGATGCCATACTGCCGAGCAATAGCACGCTGTTTCATGCCGGAATTTCGTAAAGCCACCACTAAATGACAAACAACATTGTCGAGTTGACGGACCATCTCCAGGGGAAGCGGCAATAACTTTTGTAGACGTGCAGCAGTTGTTTTCCACTAATACAGAACGCAACAACCCTTATATACCCGATTGTGAAGCCAATCGTCAAATGTACCTGTCCGTACATTTTGTCACGCCACCTGTGATATAATCCTGTTATTGACTTCTTGCTGCGACAGACAATCAGTGACATGGTTCTTTTAACAAAGAAATCACCGAAGCGTAAAAGAAACTCACCAGATTGATATACCGAGTTCAGAAAGTAAACCCAAGTCAAGAAAAAATATATATTCCATATTAAATGCCAAGTCTGTATGTCTTTATTAGAAAAAAAAAAGAACCGTGAAGACGACGCTGCTAACGCATAACCACGAGTTTAAACTACATTTACAACAAATATGAAAACTATTTTCATATCACAATGTTAAATATAGAATATATAGAAGATAATGTTTAAAAAAATGAGCCCTATCTTCCAATGGTAAACAATCCTTCAAAAATTTCCTGGATCCGGAATAATATCCTGAGCTTCACCAAAAACTAATCAATTCTTCCTTATCCCAAGGGCAACCATCCCACCAACTTTCATCCAAATCCGTTCAGAACTTTTCCAGATATCTTGTTCACAAACACACGAACACACACAGACACGGACACGATCGAATGCATTACTCCCTGGGGGGAGTAAAAATCATACTGATTAGATGAAGCGTTATACTTGTCGAATTATGACGTCATAATGAAAGCACCGGTGACATCTTCATTTCCGTATCTTATTCGCAAGGGGAATACTTGACAATGAGCCATATTTCAAATTTTTTTGCATCGAGTGGTTTCGGAGATATAGAGGTGCAACTTTTTCCCAAGATGGCGTCCGTACTACGTGACCTATAACGTCATAATTATGAAAAAACATTCTACAGACAGAGGCACTCCTGTGGTCAAAATTTCGTGTTTTTCGGACCAACGGTTGCTAAGCAAATCGATTTTAAAAAATGCAGCACATGCACGTACGCCCCCGATCACTTAACTCCGCTTTTCGCTTCGCGAGCACAGGGTAAAAATTGGGATGCAGATCAGGAGAGAATTACGTGTGGAGAGATCTACACACGGGCAGTGCCATGGTCGGAAATCCAAAATAAGGAGATGTCAAAGGTTCAGGAAATTTGCAAAAAGTTTCCATCAATAGCCATCTTGGAAAACACCTTGCCCTCAAAGACTTGAGACTTGCCCTCAAAGACTTGAGACTTGCCCTCAAAGACTTGAGACTTGCCCTCAAAGACTTGAGACTTGCTCTCAAAGACTTGAGACTTGCTCTCAAAGACTTGAGACTTGCCCTCAAAGACTTGAGACTTGCTCTCAAAGACTTGAGACTTGCCCTCAAAGACTTGAGACTTGCCCTCAAAGACATGAGACTTGCCCTCAAAGACATGAGACTTGCCCTCAAAGACATGAGACTTGCCCTCAAAGACATGAGACTTGCCCTCAAAGACATGAGACTTGTCCTCAAAGACATGAGACTTGCCCTCAAAGACATGAGACTTGCCCTCAAAGACATGAGACTTGCCCTCAAAGACATGAGACTTGCCCTCAAAGACATGAGACTTGCCCTCAAAGACATGAGACTTGCCCTCAAAGACTTGAGACTTGCCCTCAAAGACTTGAGACTTGCCCTCAAAGACTTGAGACTTGCCCTCAAAGACTTGAGACTTGCCCTCAAAGACTTGAGACTTGCCCTCAAAGACTTGAGACTTGCCCTCAAAGACTTGAGACTTGCCCTCAAAGACTTGAAACTTGCCCTCAAAGACTTGAGACTTGCCCTCAAAGACTTGAGACTTGCCCTCAAAGACTTGAGACTTGCCCTCAAAGACTTGAGACTTGCCCTCAAAGACTTGAGACTTGCCCTCAAAGACTTGAGACTTGCCCTCAAAGACTTGAGACTTGCCCTCAAAGACTTGAGACTTGCCCTCAAAGACTTGAGACTTGCCCTCAAAGACTTGAGACTTGCTCTCAAAGACTTGAGACTTGCCCTCAAAGACATGAGACTTGCCCTCAAATACTTGAGACTTGCCCTCAAAGACTTCAGACTTGCCCTCAAAGACTTCAAACTTGCCCTTAAAAACTTCAGGCTTTACTTGGGACTTAGCTAAAGTGACTTGTTGACTTCTTCCCACTAATTGGGTCCTTTTATATTAAAAACACCAGTATATTAAAAGCCATGAAGTGTCGACGAATAAACAGTAGTCTCTTGCTATGTTTGAACATGCAAATTGAATTGATTTGAAAGTGCTCACCATTACAAAGTCTACTTTACCTCAATGTATCATCACGATACGTTCATAGCACCTTGTACAAGTGGACACCACATCATTGTGTAAATCAGTGTTTGAATGGGGATCCTTTTGATAAACATCTTGTGAAGACCTGGATTCTGTTGTCAAACATAACTTAATGACAGAAATAAATGCAAGTCGGGCACACTGCATGAGGTATGTTCACAAAGTCGGGTTAGTGCAGACTTGAGACGAAGTTTGGAGCGCATGAGAGGAAGTTAGGAGTAGTTAATCTGTGCAGGACAATGTAAACTAATTGTGTGTATGAAATCTGGTGTGGTCATGCGTAAAACGCTGTCCTAAGCAGTATTCACACAGATGAATACAGAATAAGTATTTGGTCAGGTGCAACTTGCTCATCGAGGGTACCGCGTAATGTGATCGACCTCAATGTTGTGAAACCAACTATAGGTCCCTATCTGTCGCTAGAACTATTAACATTTCTTAATGTACATGCCAGAGCTTCACAATGGATCTAAATGATTCGGAATTAGTGCAGACTATTTAAAGGGATTATCTGACTGAACGAGGCTTATGGCAACGTCTTATGCATCAGAGGGCCGAATTCAAGAAGTTCTAAAACGGCCAATACTTTGGTCGACCACACGCAGCTCGAGCTAAAGGATGTAAAGCTTTAACAGGCAAACACCAGTTCATGACGACGTTTGAACATCAATGCGTAATCTCCTCTCAATGTGCTGCTCTCTCTTTAACCCCAGCTTGCTAAGTGTCGGGGCGCTTCTCCGAGCAGAGCTAATCCCACGGTTGATCGCCTAGAAATCTATTCCTCTCCCTTTTACTTTGTAGCGCCTTCTTGTGACTCACTTGTCGGAAAGAGGAGGAAGAACAAAGGCACAAAAGTTCTTCGATCGGCCACAGATTCGCGTGTCCCACTTCAGAAAAATAAAGGACTTTGCCCTCCCTCCTCCCACCTTGTTTCACTTTCTTTCTTTCTTTCTCTGTCTCTGTCTCTCTCTGTCTCTGTCTCTCTCTGTCTCTCTCTGTCTGTCTCTCTCTGTCTCTCTCTCTCTCTCTCTCTCTCTCTCTCTCTCTCTCTCTCTCTCTCTCTCTCTCTCTGTCTCTGTCTCTGTCTCTGTCTCTCTCTCTCCCCTGCTGGGACGTTGGTGAGTCGTGCTTGGGTGTAGCAATCATGGCGGCTGTGTGCGTTGAGCTGTAAGTACTGTGCTGTGTCGGCGTCTTTCCCATCCCCCTTTCACTCCATTTGTGTCCTTGTACGTGTTTGTGAAGTTTTCCCCGTGTTTCCCTTCCTTGTTGAGAAGATAGAGAGAAAGAGTGCACATGGCAAGTGCTTTGCGGGTTCTTCATGAAACCCGTGGTTTCTAGGCCTGAGTTTCGTCTGCCATGTTCTTATAGCCTTGTATGCCGCTCATTGGTGGTTTATCTTCCTCATTATACCTCTTTTTCCCTTATTTTCATTTTCCTCCACTTGCTGGTTGCGTGTGGCAGGTTTCTTTTGTTTAACTTAAACTTCCCTTGTTTTGCTTTAAGCTATGGCAAACGAACGTTTGCACAATAGTGTGTATGAGTCACTCACTCGCAAGAACGGAGTGACGATTGCTCCACCTGACGGAGTTAGTGTTGATAATGTGGTGATTGCTCTAGGAGAGCTCGTTGGAATTGAGAATGTTCTCGCCGCTTCAAAAATGAACCAACGTATCGTGGTTTTCCTGTCGGAAGAGCGACACGTGGCTCAGGCGTTGAAACCGGTCTATCTGTACCACCGGACGTCTTTGTTCACATTAGTCCTTTAGACACGATGGCGGTTAAGTTAATCATGTCCAATATTCCACCCTTCTTCTCAAGTGAGGAGATTGTGGCTGCTTTAAGCGTTTTTGGCACGCTTGTGTCACGAATCTCGATGATTCCACTTCGTCTGCGCCCTGACGCTTCGGTTCGCCACATAATGTCGTTCCGACGTCATTGTTACATATTAGTCCCCTACCGGTGTACACCGGAGGGGACTAAAGGTTTGCACGCCGTCCCTCCGTCTGTCAGTCAGTCAGTCAGTCCGTCCGTCACGCAAAGAACAGTTTTCCGGACTTTTTTTTCTAAACGCTCAAAGCTAATGATTTCAAACTTGGTACATGGTTTCCTTATGATAAGTTACAGATCAAGTTCGAACTTCACGACGTTTCGATCATTTTTGACAAAGTTATGGCACTTTGAACTTTGGTAATTTCCCCAACAGTTTTCCGGACGACAGACTGCCGGTAGGGGACATGTATTGCAGCGCAATACTCAGAATGCTTGTTCTAAACTAGCAACGGCACCCGCCCTATGGGCCGGGCTTCAATTGGGAGGCCAAATGAAAAGGTAAAATATCAGAAATTGAAGGGTTTTTTTAAATTTTAAACGATTCATATAAACATCCGTTAAATCATATCACATGCAAATCATCAAAATCTAAACAGTATCTTTAGAATTTCAATAAAAGCCACATCACTGTTCATATCGGTAAATATTTTTCCATCGTGTTTCAAATCGTGATATCAACTGTACGCTTTTCTATAGGGGAAAAAATTGAATGATTTTATATATGTATGCACTCTCGCCAAGAACTTCAAAGAGAGAAAAGGAACTTTTATCAGCAATGTCGTCTATCCTGAAGTTCTAAGCTGAAGATGTACAAATTCATTCCATTTTTTCCCCCTGAAGAAAAGCGTACAGTTTATATCACGATTTGAAACATGATGGAATAATATTTACCGATATGAACAGTGATGTGGCTTTTTTAAATTGAAATTCCAAAGATACTGTTTAGATTTTGATGATTTACGTGTGACATTTAACGGATGTTTATATAAATCGCGCCTCCAAATTGAAGCCCCACTCTTTGGGCGGGTACCGTTGCTCATCATATATAATGGCGATACAACAATTTTTACCGCTTTGCTTTGAAGAAAGGGAATGAAGGGGGAGGAGCGTGTTAATATGTCTGGTTGAAGGCTTTGGGTGGTGAGGGGGCTTGAAGCCAGATTTTAATCTTACAGCCGCCATGTTGGTGCTCGCTGTCACTGCGATGCGAAGCGAAAGACGCCTCAGAGCTGTCACATTCACAATCGCTATGTCGTATGTACTCCCCATACGTGTTTCCTTCATTGCAAAAACTACCAAGTTAACAGTTAAAAGGATTTTGAGCCAATAGGTGTTATGGCCTTGGCAAGATCGATGGAGACAGCGATCTGTTAGCATATACACTGCCCAAATAGCTATGTGGAATTCTCTCATGCAGAGATGAAACGTCGTTTGAACTTTGGCCGAGGTCATCATTTACTTTTAATGATGTTTATATACGAATGATGTTTAATGATGTTTATATTGGTTTTGGGTCGTCCTTTCCGCATATCTCGTGGGATTGTCGGTAGGGGACATTGGAGGAGAATGCTCCAGACTATTCGTTCCATTTCGATCAAGCGGCTTGTTATGTGCAAAGTACCCATCGCCAAACCCTCCGGAGACTTGCAGTGGCGACTAGCACATTACATTTTACCCTACAATGTTTATCTCACCGTATATGTTCCGATAACACAGAATTGTGTCCCTTCTGCGGTACCACAGAAACCATTTTTCACATTTTTATCGATTGCTCTAGGTTGGCACCCCTTTTTACAGTTTTATCACGTGTTATCCGGGGGCTAGGCCTAGCTTTTACTCATTGTGTTTTTATTTTCGGTTTTGGCATCTCCCACCAATGCAAAGATGAGTGCCTTTTAGCCAACTATTTGTCCTCCGAGGCAAAGCTTGCTATATACCTGTCAAGGAAACACAAAATGCAAAATGGTTGTGATTCTGTTTCTGATGTTGTTCACCTTTTTAAAAGCTTGGTCACAGCATGTGCACACATTGAATTTAAATCCAGTGATTGTACACTGTTTTCGCAGTGGTGGTGCGTGAAGGCATCTTTATGTGAACTTGTTAATGGTGTTCTTACATTGAATTTATAATTAATTTACCTTTTTTGACTTTGCACAGTCACCTGCCTGTATTTGTTTGATTTCCCTTCTACACAACGATTCCTAGCAATAAAGAGGAACAAAATGTCAAAATGTCTCTCTCCTGGTTTGGGAAAAGAAAAATTACCATTTGCATGCTTGCGTGCACAGATAAGGTGTCAAAAGGCAGACGTTTTGCTGTCAATTAAGGGCAACACCATTGTGAACCAGGTTGCTCCCGTGCCAGGCGCCGAGATAGCTCGAGTTGGAAAATGCGTCGACAGCTGATGGAGGCGCCTTTGGTATGGGATTAGCTCGGTGGCGGAATGAGGAACAGTGGCCCATGATGCACCCAGGCTTGGGTTCAAACAAAACCATGATTGGTTAATAAATCAGTCAGAGTGTAATTTGCTGCCTCGGACCTGAAAATACGGCCACCTGCTACGAGCGAGAGAGGATGTGCATCTGCCTTGCGCTTCTACTGGAGGAATGAAAGGGGCTCAAAATGGTCTTGGGCAATAAATACTAGAGGGCATTTGATATCGGGGCGTCATCCTGTTTTGGTTGAGGTTGTATTATTACTCAGGCATTTTATGCAGTATTCACTATAAAAAAATAATTAATTGAGTTTGATAATTTCGGGTTGGCCATTTCGCATTCCCATCTCATCCCATGGCTGATGGTGCGAAAGATCTCTGTATTATTTTGCTTTGTCCATTTAGTCTAGTAGGAAGACTAGGTCCCCCTGCACCCCCCGGAGATATACTTCTAATCAGTGTTTCTAGATTGGACAAAATGTGTAGAAAATGACTAGCTATGGCCCCAAGCTGAAAAAATGTCCCACATACCATTTTTATGCAAATTACTGCTGCAAATTTTATGCAAAATTATGCAAATTTTATGCAAATTTTTGATGAGGAGTAGAGTTGAGGGGTCTTTGAGGGCTTCATCGAGGTGCTCTCGGTTGCAAGACTGGGTCATTCTGAGAAGCACAGCAGGGTCAGAGATCATGATGTTCTCCTCCTCAGTGAATCTCTCCATCAACAGCCTCTCCATTGCCTCACACACTGTTTTGAGGCAAAAGAGGGACTTTGCGTAGGCCTTTCCACTGAGAACACCTTTGAGAGATCCACTTGTTACTAGTTGTGCCTCAAAGAGAATCTCTGCATATCCAGAACCACGCATCTTGTGTCCAGTGAGCATCCCGATGTAGTTCATGGATGTGTGGAAGGGTCCAATCGTTACTACATGACTAGCAAATTCATTTGGCCAGCGCCAGATGATGGGAAGGGCTTTCATGCAGACACCCAGATCAAATGTATTCAGGACCCATCTCTGACCCACCTCAGCAGTTGCTGCCTCGGAACGCTTCAGTAGCTCACGAACAACTGCGTTGTCTGTGATCGGTCTGTGCCTGGTGCCTGCATGGCATGGCAATGGCCTGCAGCCTGTGCCTGGGCTAGGGGGTTTCACCTCTGCAACTGGTTCTCCCCCACCCAGCAAATCAACAGTCGACTACTGCACGCCTATCCACCAACCGATCACAGACAACGCAGTTGTTCGTGAGCTACTGAAGCGTTCCGAGGCAGCAACTGCTGAGGTGGGTCAGAGATGGGTCCTGAATACATTTGATCTGGGTGTCTGCATGAAAGCCCTTCCCATCATCTGGCGCTGGCCAAATGAATTTGCTAGTCATGTAGTAACGATTGGACCCTTCCACACATCCATGAACTACATCGGGATGCTCACTGGACACAAGATGCGTGGTTCTGGATATGCAGAGATTCTCTTTGAGGCACAACTAGTAACAAGTGGATCTCTCAAAGGTGTTCTCAGTGGAAAGGCCTACGCAAAGTCCCTCTTTTGCCTCAAAACAGTGTGTGAGGCAATGGAGAGGCTGTTGATGGAGAGATTCACTGAGGAGGAGAACATCATGATCTCTGACCCTGCTGTGCTTCTCAGAATGACCCAGTCTTGCAACCGAGAGCACCTCGATGAAGCCCTCAAAGACCCCTCAACTCTACTCCTCATCAAAAATTTGCATAAAATTTGCATAATTTTGCATAAAATTTGCAGCAGTAATTTGCATAAAAATGGTATGTGGGACATTCTTTCAGCTTGGGGCCATAGCTAGTCATTTTCTACACATTTTTTCCAATCTAGAAACACTGATTAGAAGTATATCTCCGGGGGGTGCAGGGGGACCTAGTCTTCCTACTAGACTAATTGTTCACTTGTGTACCTACAAGTCGTGTAAAAATGCAATCCTCGTAAAGGAGGAGTCCTTTACGGGAAATACGAAAGGTCTTTAAAAAAAAGGAGATGTTAAGGTTGTCAAAAGGATATGGCAGAGGAAATCCAGGTTAATCTTTCGACCGTGGTTGTGGTAGGTATCTGTTTTGAAAGTGAATTGTCCCTCTTTGGACTGCACTTCAATAACTAAGAGCCTTTCCTCCTTTCGCAATATTATTTTGCATTTTTTTTTTTTGTATACAGAATCGAGGCTCGTGAAAGAGCTAACATTTATAACACAAACAAATCAAACAGACAAACAAACAAAGTATATAAAAAGGGGAGCGGTAGACAAGATGGGGAGAGAAGGGGAAGCACATAAACACAACATTTGAGAGCAGGGACATCAGGAATGTAGGGGAGGGAGAGGGCTTGGGGGGAGGAGGCATGGGAAGAGGGGGGGGGGGGGTGGGAGAAGTATAAAACTTAAGGACACCAAGGATTTCCAGGAAAGAAGTTGGTATTTCAAAAAAGTGGATTTGGGGTGAAATTAGCGGGGGTAGAAAGATCGAGGTTTTGGATGGGGGAAGATAAGAGATGGTGGTGAACAGCTGTTTTAAAGACCTGCAGGGAGGAGTGGGATTGAAGAGAGTGAGGGAGTTTGTTCCAGAGGCGAGAGAAAAGAGGAATGAAGGAGTGAAGGTGAGCAGAGAGTCTTGATTGAGGCAGTTTAACCATAAGAGGGTTGCAGGCAGATCTTGTGCGACCTGTAGGAATATTTGGGGGACAGAGCCCAGAGAGAACTGGAGGAGCAAGGCCGAAGAGGAGTCGGTAGAAGACAGAAAGACCACCAACCTGCCTGCGGTGAGTAAGTGAAAGGCCCTCGGAGGTAGCTTCATCGCGGGAGATTCCAATGATTCTGAACGCTTTGGTTTCAACAGCGTGAAGACAAGCTAGGTGTGAGGCAGGAGCACCAGCCCAGAGGGGAGAGCAGTACTCCATTGAGCTGTGGATGAAAGCCTTGTATGTGGTGAGGAGCTCAGGTGTGCCAAGGAAGGACTTCGCACGACGGAGGATGCCCAGTCGGCGACTGGCTTTGGAGGCCAGCTTAGAAATGTGGTTTTCCCAGGAAAGATCATGGCAGATAGTGAGACCCAAAAGCTTGAGTGACAGAACTTCTTGGAGAGGATTATTCAGAAAGTAGATTGGAGGGTTGTCCAGTCGGTCTTTTCGGAGAGACATCGTAAGAGTGTGAGATTTGTCAGGATTGAAAGACATGTTCCACTTGTTTGCCCAGTCTGTGATTTTGTCCAGGTCTGCAGAGAGTGAGGAGGCTGCAGACTGCCGATCTGAGGAATGAGGAATGGAGCGGCAGAGAGTGGAGTCATCAGCAAAGAGATAGAGAGGATTTTCAAGAGAGTCAGAGAGATCATTGATGAAGACCAGAAAAAGCACAGGGCCCAAAACACTGCCTTGGTGAACTCCAGCCTGAACAGGAGGAGGAGATGAGAGAAACCCATTCAGGGCCACACGTTGACGACAACTAGAGAGGAAGTCCGCCAGCCATGCGTGGAGATTTCCATGGATACCAAAGGAGGAGCATTTGGTGAGCAGAGCGGGGTGCCAGACCGTATCGAAGGCACGTGATATGTCGAGGGAGACAGCTCTAATTTCCTGTTTGGCATTGAGGACCTCCATCCATTGTTGAGACAGCAGAAGCAGCATGTCCAGAGTAGAGTGACCTGGTCTGAAACCAAATTGATGATCAGAGATCAAGCCATTGGAGAAGAGGAAAGATTTCATATCTGAAGCAATGATGGATTCCATGACTTTGCTGATAATTGGGAGAAGGCTGATTGGTCTGTAGTTGCTAGGATCTGTTTTTGCACCTTTTTTGTGCAAAGCGGTGATGTTGGCTGATTTCCAAGCAGATGGCAGTTGACCTTGAGTAAAAGAGAGGGTGAAGAGAACAGAGAGAGGGAGTGAAAGAGCGGAAGAACATGATTTTAGGACCCGTGGGCTGATGCCGTCAGGTCCAGTTGCAGAATCAGAGTCGATGGTTGACAGAAACTTTTCCACCTTGTCAGGAGGAAAGGACATGGAGTCCAGGAGCAGCTGGGTACGACTGGGTATGGTGGGTACAGGGAGGGATGGGTTTGGGACACAAGATTTAGAGGCAAACACAGAGTTGAGGCATTCAGCTTTTTCACGTGCGGAGTCAGCTGTGTAGCCGTTTGAGGTAAGGGAGGGGATGGAGGGGGAACAAACACCAGAAACAGATTTGACCAGACGCCACCAGGATTTGGAAGAGGGAGACAGATAAGAGAGTTCGGTCTTGAGAACGGAGGGATATTGTTTCCTGGCTCTCCTGAGGGTGGACCCACACTTGTTTCGGGCTTTGTGAAAGGAAATGAGATTTCCTTCCGTTGGATTTGCTTTCCAGGAGACGAAGGCAAGTTGTTTCTGGGCAACAGCCTCACCACAAGATTCTGTGTACCATGGACGGGAGGAAGGGAATGACAACTGAAGACGAGATGGGATAAATCTGTGCATGAGAGAGAGCAATTTAGTTTGGAAGAATTCCCAGGATGAGTTCATGTCAGAGGTGGTAGAGATGGGAGACCAGTCCAGATGATTGATGGCGGCTTGAAGACCGTGCCAGTTGGCCTGAGTGAAATGCCAGACTCGTCGACGCTGAGCAGGCTCCCTGAGAATGGTCAGAGAGATGTCCACTTTAACAAGGACATGATCAGATGATCCGATTGGCGCAGAAGAAGAGCAGCAGACATTTTCAGGGAAGTTAGTCATAACCAAGTCCAGAAGAGAAGATGCTCCGTTGACTGAGATCCGGGTCCGGAAATTGACAGATTGTGTCAGTCCCAGTGAGTCGCAGAAGTCCTTTGCTGAGGAGCCATGGCTGGTGAGAGAGGTAGCCACACCCAGCCAACTGGCATGGTGACAATATAAATCACCACATATGAGGAAGAGAGAGTTTGGATGAGTAGATAGAAGTTGGTCCATATTATCAGACAGCGAATTGTAGATGGAGTCATCACTGTTTGGTGGACGGTACAACACACATATGAACAAGAGGTGGGAGCGAAGGGGAAGCCGTAGCCAGAGGTATTCCTGGGGGTGAGGTGGAGAGAGTGCAGTGCAGGGCGAGTGAGGAAGAGAGTTTTTGATAAAGATAGCAACCCCACCTCCAGGACGAGGCTCAGGTCTATCATACCGGAGGAGGGAGTAACCCGGGAGAGATACTAATGAATCAGAGACATCATGAAGGAGGAAAGTTTCTGTTAAGCAGATCACGTCTGGTTTGACAGAAGCAACCTGTATGGAGAGATCAGTTAAGTTTGAATGAAGGCCCCGGATGTTTGAGGTCCATACCGTTAATGAAGAGGAAGGGGGAGCATCGGATACAGAACAGGGGGGAGGAGGGGTAGGGTAAGATGTGGAAGAGGTGGAAGAGGTAGGGAGAGTTGTTGAAGGTGTGTCAGATATTTCAGAATAGCTCAGAGAAAGGGAAGGATGGGGCGGACAAAAGGTTTGATGGTGATTGGGTGAGGCACAATGAGGTGTTATTTGAGGAGGGAGAAGAGCGAGGCAGAAGGTTGGGGGAGATGGAGGTGAGAGTTGGAAGGGGGAAGAAGCGGGGAGTACGCTTTGAGGAGGGGGAGTGAGAGGGGGGAAATTGAGAAGAAATGAGGGTGGGGAGATTTGAAGGGGAGGGGCGAAGGGGGAGTTTGGGAGGGAAGGGACAAGGGGAGGGATTTGACAGGGATGGGATATGGGGGAGATTTGGATGGGAGGGGTGAGAGAGGAGTCGAGGAGGGGAGGGGTGAGGGGGAGTCTTGGAGGGGAGGGGTGAGGGGGTCGTTTAGGAGGGAGGGGGTCAAGGGGGGAGATTTGAAAGGGATGGGTGATGGGGAGGATTAGGAGAGGAGGGGAAAGGGGGAAGATTTGAAAGGGATGGGTGATGGGGAAGATTTGGAGGGGAGAGGTGATGGGGAAGATTTGGAGGGGAGGGGTTATGGGGAAGATTTGGAGGGGAGGGGTGAGATTGGATTTTAGAAAGTGTCCGATTAATGGGAAACGAACATTTATTGCAAAATGAGTTTCTTGTGAACTTCGAGTAAAAAATACGTTTGAGGATGCTGGAGGGAGGATGGAGTGCAGGAGAGTTTAGGGAATGTAGAAAAAAGGCACTATAGGAGATGGAATTTTTTGGGGGGATGAATAGATTTGGTGAGCAAGTCGAAAGCAACCTTTTGAAGAAGAAGAAGAAGAAGAAGAAGAAGAAGGTGTTATAATAGGCCTATATGACGGAATACAGAATTTGAGGGGAAAGTGTAAACATTGAAGGTTAATAACAGTGAAAACTATCTGGGGAAATGGGGGAGAAACACGTGGTTGAAGAACGAACGAACGAATAAGAATGAATAAACGAATGAGAACAAGAATAAGAACAGAGAAGGAAATGTTTTTTTGTTTGTTTTTTTTGAGTTGAGATTTACACAAGGAAGTAGGCTATGGGGTGAAAAGACTGGGAAAACAGAGAACGAAAGTCATTGGATCACAAACGACGGACCGCTGAGAGAAAAACAAAGCCTCAAGGTAGGAAGGACATGGTACAAGGCTTCAAAAGACACGACACGAATTAACACGATTTTCTATACAGGTATGAAAGATTTACACCGAGAATTTTCCTAGGGACCCACTGTTGGTACACACAACATAAAATAAATACAGTTTTGACGAAAATACAAATGGGAACAATTACTTAATTTTGATAGCGTGGAGAGCGAGGACAGCTTCGAAAAAACGTAACCTCACCGGCAAGACCGGAAGCGGAAGTTTTTGATACAAAAAGGTGAGAAAATGCTGAAAAGAGTTATAATAAATGACACCGATGTGGAGATATGCTCAGTGGAAAACCTATCAGCTCAGATAACGCTCACTGCGATCCGTTGACATACACCTCCTCTGGCTCCATGGGCAAAGCAGATTTAGCACAGGCTTACTACTGTAGGTCTGCACTGGACAAGCTCTCACCATGAGAGAGTATGCATGTTACAAGCTTGCTAAACGTGAAATTTTCAACCCAGTTCATTACACTGGTGAAGTCAACGCAAGTTCTAAAAATTCCGAGGTTTGAAGAGCTTTCCTATTTTCTTTCTGTCTTGGCTGAAAAAAAACTTTGTAATGATGTATGATGCATTGTATAAATTTTATCTAATTGTAATTCATTCATTCATTCATTCATTCATATTCATATTCATGCAAACATTTGTCCTCTATGATGTTACAGAACACCTCAGAAAAAGAAAGAAGCAATTGGACAGAAAACAGAGCAAGGAGCAACACGAATACCTCCTCCAGAATGTTACACTGAGGAACACCACTACAAAAAGTTAAAGGAATAACAGCGCAAAGAATATCACAAGAGACTGCAGAGCAAAGAAAAACGTGACTATAGAAAGTTAAAGAAAGAACAGTACAGAGATCAAGAGACTGAAGAGCAAAGGCTTGCATTCAGGAGAACAAGCTTCCCTCAATCTCATGACAACAGTGATTTTAACTGATGAATGCGACCATTTTGGAGTTTGCAATTTAAACTAGAAAGAGCAATTAGTCAGGTTCACTATGTTTTTTCGTTCAAAATTTTTGGAGATTAGCAAAACTATAAATTTTTGGAATATTCAGAGCATGAGGAATCCAAAAATTAATGTTTACATTTGCGTAGACACCTTTGCGAAAATGACACTCAGGACAGTGATGAAGATCTGTAAAAGCATATTCCTGAACGGTATAGACCTCGTAGATCCTGTGTATAGGACTTATAGTTCAATCTGATACTACCTATAACTTCCTATAACAACCTATAACTTCAAAGGACTTGCAATATCATGTATTATGTAATACAGTTATATCACAAATATAAAGACAATGGTTTTCAATTACCTTTGTTTGTTGCTTTTCTATAATCCTGAGCACTATTTTGAGGCCTTTATTGGATTCCTTGACCCAGAAAACATAGGATTAGCAGATTTAATTAAGGCTCTAGGTTGACTCGAAGCCGAGATCGCGCAAAATATGTATTTTATGGCGGCCATTTTCAAAATCCAAAATGGCGGCCATGCAGGTGTCTATGCAAATGCCAACATTGATTTTCAGATTCTCCATGCTCTGAAGATTCCAAAAATGTATAGTTTTGCTAATCTACCAAAATTTTGAAAGAAATTATATTTGTTAACATAGTGAACCTGACTAAATCAGAGATTGCAGACCCTCGCCTGGATTCAGTGGGTTTTAAGGCTTTTGTGTAAAAACAAGGATGGCGACCGAACCACGTGATCGATGACCATCATTATTTTTTCTCTCCACCAATTTATCCATAGATGACGCTTAAAAGAAATTTCATCTTGATCATTTGAAGTTTTGTACTTGTCCAATTATGACGTCATAATGGAGGTACCTATGGCATCATCATTAACATATGTTCTTCCCCATGGAGAGTTCTTTAAAATGAGCCATGTCTCAAATTTTTCCTATGCTGTGCTTTCAGAGATAGAGGTGCAGTTTTTTTCGATTTTTCGAAGATGGCGGGAAAACCACGTGACCGATGATGTCATCGTTTTTTTTTCTCCACCAATTTATCCCTCGGTGACACAATAAATTTCATCTTGACAGGATGAAGTTTTGTACTTGTTAAATTATGACGTCATAATGGAGGCACCTATGACCATCATTAACATATAACCATTGCCAATAATGTGTTGACACCTAATTGGGTCTTCAAGACACTCTCAACAATCAGGCAGGGGACAGCCTTAAAGTAGGTCGAGTATTGATCTTGCCTTCTTCATTTGCTGGAAGCCATCAAAACATGATGCAGCACTATTAGGAAGTGAGGACAATCATCAGAAAGCATGTCAAACCTGATATATTAGTTGCAATGACTTGTAATACAGCTTGGGGAGAGACACAGAATAATATAGCAGGTGAGAAGCCTGAAAACAGACCTGACATTGTTGTTAGAATTTTCAAGGCTAAAGTAGAAGTAGAACTTATTGCTCTCATTACAAAGAAAGACTTTTTTCTTTTTCTTTTTTTTGAATACAAGATCGAGGCTCGTGAAAGAGCCAACATCAATCACAAAAAAAAACAACACACAAAACATACAATAAGGGGAGCGGGAGACAAGATGGAAGACAAGATGCACAAGATGATGCACATCAGACAAGATGGGTAGAGACAGGGAAGCACAACAGCAGAGAACAGGGACATCGGAAGATCTGTGGGAGGGAGGGGGCTTGGGGGGAGGGGGCATGGGAAGCCTGGGGTGTGTGTGGGGGGGGGGGGGTGGGAGAGATATAAAACACACGGACACTGCTAGAACTTACAGGAAAGAAGTCGGTATTTCAAAAAAAAAAGTGGATCTGGGGTGAATTAACGGCGGTAGAAAAGATCAAGGTATTGGAAGGGGTAAGATAAGAGATGGTGGTGAACAGCTGTTTTAAAGACCTGGAGGGAGGAGTGGGATTGAAGAGAGTGAGGGAGTTTGTTCCAGAGGCAGGAGTAAAGAGGAATGAAAGAGTGAAGGTGAGCAGAATCCTCATTTTGGCAATGTCACCAGAAGAGGGTTACTGGCAGATCTTGTGCGACCTGCAGGAATATTTGGGGGACAGAGCACAGACAGACCTGGGGGAGCAAGGCCGGAGAGGAGTCGGTAGAAGACAGAAAGACCACCAACCTGCCTGCGGTGGGTGAGTGAAAGGCCCTCAGAATCAGCTTCATCGCGGGAGATTCCAATGATTCTGAAAGCTTTGGCTTCAACAGTGTGAAGCAGAGCTAGGTGTGAGGCAGGAGCATCAGCCCAGAGGGGAGAACAGTATTCCATTGAGCTGCGGATGAAAGCCTTGTATGTGGTGAGGAGCTCAGGTGTGCCAAAGTGTTTATGGTTTATGGTGGTTGTCACAAAGTTTTACATTTTTGTGATCGAATTTCAAAAAAGGGACTTGCACATACTCATCATTTGATCACTCTGCGATGATTCAAAAATCCATGAGATTGAAGACATTGACAGAGTAGTGTGTGCTGAGCTGCCCGACAGGGACTCTGATCCAGAATTGTTTGTATTTGTATCCAGACTCATGATACATGGGCCCTGTGGAGCTTTGAATCCAACACACAACACCAGTTCGCATGCAAAGATGGACAATGCAAAAAACAATTCCCTCAAACATTTGAAGCCATTACATTGAACAACTGTTAATTGTGTGGAAGGTGAGTTGAGAACAACTGATCTCGCTTCAACAGTTTATTGAGCATTGCAGGTGGAGATGGATGAAAAACCTTGAAGACACAATGAAAACTCTGTCAGGATGCAGTCGTTGACAATTTCAAAGGGACTGAATCCCAATGACTCCTGAACAGATTCCCTCGTAGCAAACAACAATAAAGGTATTCCCTCATCCCAATCCTTGTCACATTCAAAACAGTACGTTCTGATCATATTCTTCAATGTCTGGTGAAACCTTTCCAAGGCCCCTTGGCTCTCGGGATGGTAAGTACTTGATCTTACTTGCTCCACTCCCAACAAGTGTCCACTTGCTGAAAAAGTGTTGACATGAAATTGGAACCCTGATCAGACTGGATGACCTTAGGTAGGCCAACCAAAGAGAAAAATTTAATCAAGGCCTTCGCAATAACTGCCGCAGTAATTTTCCTAAGAGGCACTGCTTTTGGGAACCTCGTGGAAGCGCACATGATGGTCAGCAGATACGGATGTCCAGCCTTAGTTTTAGGTAAAGGGCCTACACAGTCAATAATGACTCGGCTGAATGGCTCTTCAAAAGCTGGAATTGGTTTTAAAGGTGCAGATGGGACTTTCTGATTAGGTTTTCCCACCAGCTGGCAAGAATAGCAAGATTTACAGAACTCCGCCACATCACGTCGCATTCCTGGCAAGAAAAAATGTACCAAAAGTCTGTCACATGTCTTGTTCACTCCAAGGTGCCCGGCCAAAGGTGTCTCATGTGCCAAACTCAATATCTCCTTCTGGTACGGCGGTGGCACCACAATTTGGTAATGAACTTTCCACTCATCATTTGCTGGCACCTCTGGTGGTCTCCATTTTCTCATGAGTATTTCCCCTTTGATGAAGTAACCAACAGGTATCTTCATAGCCTCTTCCTCTGTAATGGCTTTACCAATCAAACTCCGGAGCTCCGAATCTCTGTGTTGTTCTTAAACAAGTCTCTTTCGGACAAGCACCATTTGTTCAGCCTCGTTCCCAGATGTCTCCGACGGACCTCCATTTTCTCTTTTGGTCCAGAAGCCACCTTTTCCTTAGGTTCCTTTGGGTCACTCCCTTTCCTATTATTTCTTCCAGACTTTTCCTCCAATATCTCTATGGAACCCAAATCCACATCGCCTTCCTTCTCCTTCTCTTCAGAGCGCTTCCTACCCATAGCACGAGTCACTGCACAGGATGGAAAGATACCCGGAATCACCTGCTCTAATTGTTCTGTGTTATTTTCCATACTGGGCTTTTCAACCAACATCGGATTACCAGAAACTCGACCCCCCCGGCCAAATCATTCCCGATAATAAAAGAGATTCCCTCTACAGGAAGAGTGGCTTGCAACCCCACAGTGACCGGTCCTGACACCAACTCAGACTCTAAATGGATGACATGAAGAGGAGCTTTAACATAGCCACCAACCCCCTGTAAAAGAACACTAACCCCCCATTGCCGTCTTCTCCGACAATGGCAAGATGCCCTCAAGCATCAAAGATTGATGTGCTCCTGTGTCCCTCAATACCGTAACAGGTCTCTGGTTAGTTAAGTCCCCATCCAGTGACACAAACCCCTCGGAAATAAAAGGTTTGTAACTCTCTTGGACAAGGTTGTTCTGTGATGTCGTAACTTTGGCACGGGGACCTTCAAAAGGCACTGTCCTCCAAGGACGATTTCTCGCATTGGCCAACACATTTGGAGTTGCACTAGTCTGACTCCACTCCTGATTTTTCTTTTTCAGGGCGTAACATTGGGACATAAAATGCCCAGGTTTCTTGCAAAAAGCACAAGTAGGCCCGGAGGAAAAACTCATGGTCTGCCTCGGGCCCCCAGGAAGATAGGTATGTCTTGGAGCTGCAGTCTTCTGATCCCAAAAAGTCACGGTATCAGATTTGTCCCCATAGTCCTCTCTAGGCCGCCTCCATGAAAATTTGATCTCCGAACCTGATTTACCGTAACTCCCCTGGCTAGCTCTAGGCGGGAAGTTATGTTTGTGGAACCCCATCCGGTGTGTCAAGGCATAGTCATCTGCCACTGTTGCTGCCTCATACAACTCCGGTAGCTTCTTTTCATCCAGATACACTTTAATGTCCACGTGGACACACTGTTTGAATTCCTCCACCAAGATCAATTGTCGTAAAAGGTTGAAGTCTTTCCCAATCTCCTTCGAGTAACCCCACCGATCAAACATAGTTTCCTTCATTCTGGCAAACTCCACATGGGTCTCACTCTCCCTCTTCCTGGCATTCCTGAATTTTTGACGGTAAGCTTCAGGCACCAATTCATAGGCTTTGAGAATGGCTTTCTTCACGATCTCATAATCTGCACATTGGTCAATCGCTAAAGCCGAATTGATATCTTGAGCTTTACCCACCAGCACACTTTGTACTAACATAGTCCAGGACCCCACAGGCCATTTTAACATTTGAGCCACCTTCTCAAAGTGTAAAAAGAACTTGGCTACCCCTTTTTCAATGAAGGGTGGAACCAGCCTCACATGCCGACCAACATCCCAAGAGTTCTGACTGGTTGTCGAACTAGTCGGCATGGATACTACTTCTGTCCGTTCCCCCAGTAATTCCAGCTCCTTGAGTTTAAGTTCCCTCTGATAATCCATGTCCTGTTCCTTTAACTCCCTTTCGGTTCTCCTTTCCTCTGCTCTTCTCTCCTCGAGTTTCTTTACTGCTTTCCTTTCCTCTGCTCTTTCCTTGGCTCTTCTCTCCTCGAGTTCTCGTTCCTGTTCTGCTCTTTCCTTTTTGGCTCTCCTTTCTTCTGCTCTTTCCTCTGCTCTTTCCTTTTCGGCTTTCCATTCCAACTCTTTTAACCTTTCCTGGCTCTGCAGTTGCATCTCCATTTTCCGGAGCTCCACAAATCCTTTTTCCTCTGGTAACCAATCCAAGGCTACCTCTTCCCATGTTCCTTGTCCCACTAGAGATTCTACCACCAATGTCTGCATCTCTGCTTTCTTCATACTAACTCGGACCTCCAAGTTAGAATATTTGGTCAGTATCATGAGTTCCGATCATTTTAATGCCTGGAACTGTGCCTTGTTAGCGGACGTCGCAAACTTTTCTACATCAAACACAATGGTGACTATCAGTTAGCACCTGTTAACCTTCACACAAAAAATTCAAATTTTTGGAAAAATTTGGGAATGTTAGAAAATTCCAAATTTGGGAATTTTAGGAAGGTTAGGGAATTCAATCCTTGACGAGCCCCCAATTTCTATTATGTGCTCCTCCCCAAACCCCGGTCACGGTGTACCTCCGAGCCCCGAAAGGAATCACGGCAGAAAGAAGTGCTATTATGTGTGCCAATGACCAATGGTGAAACCACACCAATCAGTTGTTACCAAAAAACAAGTATTGTATTAGTATTGCACAATAATAACAGCACAAGTACAATATGTTTCAATTGCACAACAAAAATACCATATAATTCCGATGATGGTACCACCAGTTTCTTACTCAATAACTCACGGTGCTCCACGTGAGCGAAAGGAAACATTCCCAAAGTCACTGTCCCGGCACCAGGCCAACGTCGATTCACGCTCCGGTGATCACAAGGAAAAAAGTCTTCCGGTTTCTCCCGAACCAGAATCCCAGGACATCTGACAGTCAACACTGCCGACAAGCCGCTGGGGGTAGGGGGGGTGGGGGGGGGGTGTCGGGCCGACCTCGGTCAGGCAAAGGTGCACCCAAAAGGCGACTGGGAATACACACCCTCTGTTCACCAGACAATGACGCTGGTATGAACGTTCAGTGGTACCCAAACGGAGAACCGCAAATTCCCAATCGAAATCCACGTTACACACGCAAACCAGGCTAACGGCTGGGCGTGGTGAAATGGCTGGAGTGAGGTGAAAAGGCTGGAGCGAGGCGAAATGGCGGTGGGCCCATAATGGAGGCGTACCTGCTCTCCAACAACGATTCACTCCGGAATCAACCGCAAAACCCGTCACGCAGGTTTATCTGTCACAGCGATCACGACTCTGTCACAGGAATCCCTTTCCCGGGAAAACCAATCTTCGCTCGTGACCCACGTTCGCCAGCGTCTGCTCGAGACCTCAAAGCAGCTCAATTTTTTTTCCCCGACCTCACTTGCTCCGCTTTTTGCTTCCTCTTCTTCTCTTCCGGTTTCTCCCGATCCATTTCGTTTTTCTTTTAAAACACGAATTTTTCCCTTTTGGAAACAGTTATTTCCATTTCACTCAAACTATACCAAGAATAGTACATGGAACTAAAAATGCTTACAGTGGATGAAAACCACAACGACGGAAGTGACGAATCCGTAACAATACATACCTGCACCAAGTTTGACGAAGATCCCTTTAGCCGTTCTCAAGTTATCGTGGCAACGAAAACCTATCATGGACGGACGGACAGACAACCTAAAAACATAATGCCTCCGGTGACTGAGGCATAAAAATGAAAAAGCTCATCTAATATCTCATTGAGAAGCAGGGTGACTGATTATATAGGGAGTCAGGGGGAGTATGTAGTACTGTAGTAGGTTATATCACAGTGAATTGAAGGCAGTAATTGTGGCAGAAGGGAACTGGCATACATGGCATGGAATGAATCTGGCAAGAAAAAAGCCTGCAGCCAAGAACCTAATGAGATTATTAGAGTTTAATAAAAAGATTCACATATGGGTAGGGATGACAACATAAGATGATGCTATGCTGATATTAATTATTGCTTTTGATGTTTACTCTGAATTTGTATAATTGGTTAATAGGCTAAATCTCTAGATTTCCATTTTGTTTTAAAGGCAG
Source organism: Myxine glutinosa (assembly GCF_964187855.1). Taxonomy (NCBI): domain Eukaryota; kingdom Metazoa; phylum Chordata; class Myxini; order Myxiniformes; family Myxinidae; genus Myxine; species Myxine glutinosa. Next base: position 118,371,242 of record NC_136263.1, on the reverse strand, counting down.
TAAGAGGTCAACCTGAAGATGTATTTCCTTAAATAACTTTGTTTAGACTTTGTAAGCAATTCTAGTCACACCAAACCCTCCATTGTTGGTAGGAATTTTTTCAATAAACATAATAATTTTTTTAAATTTTTTTTTACTTTGTCATTGACAAAGTGACATTGGTAACTGGATTTTAATCGCATTAAAATTAAAAATCATCCATTTTAAATTGAGGCTGTAACATAACAAAACGAGAAAGTCAAATGGTGTGAATACTGTCGCGCGGACCCTTCGGTTAATACCAGGGCTCACGGATGGACCTAAACGGATCTAATTGGAGGCGACGACCGAACATGGATTTGACTATAAAACACGGGAGGAAGAAGGAAAGTGGGAGCTGCAGTAAAAGCGCGTACATGTGGAGGGCAAACAAACTCAAACGGCAGCTCCGATCCTACAGGGAAATTAATGAACTCGAACGACAAAGTAAAATGTACAAAAATAAAGATTTATTCACGGACCCGATTCAATGAAACGCGACGGTAATCAAATAAAGAGCCTAAGTTGGGATCCCACACACCAGACTTCAGATACAGACGAGGGAATGAATTACGAAAATAGAAACGTCTGTTATGTTCGGGGAAATGTGGAATGGTCTTATCTGTCTTGTCGTCTTGCGTACGTCGACATCCCACGCGGCCTTGTCCGTCTGCCTCCGAGCACCACCAGGCCTCGCTCCAAGCACCACAAGGCCTCGCTCCAAGTACCACGTGTCCAATGCAGGCCAGCAGCTCCACATGAGGTCGATCTCCACACACGATCGGTCTGCCAAGTCCCAGTCAGCTCTCCCAAGAGTTGGACGTGCCAGAGAGACAAGGAACGTGCAAGAAGCAAGCGAACTCCACTCAACTCAAGAGAACTCCCAGAAGCAAGCCAGCGAACTTGCGCTAGGACTGCGCATAGAGTTCGGCGCACCCTTTTTATAACCTTGCCGCGGTGACGTCAGCCTTGGCGCGCCACCCAATCAGTGCCCTCCACTGAATCACAGGCCTGTAGCGTGTAGCATGGTCATAGCACGTAGCGTGTTACCCGAGGCTTAGCGGAGGTGCAGCTGGCTGCAGTCCATGCGGCGGTGCCCTGGACTGGCCTCTTGCCTGTTTTCTTCCAAAGTCTTGTCATGGAAGGGAATTTAATTAATGCGTGCACTAAAGGGCCTAACTAAGTGTCTACAGGTGTGCATTGCCATAAGGGACAAAGGTTTGATGACCAGGTGTGACACACAGGGGCGTTATTCTTAATCCCTATACCCTATACTATCTAACACTCGAACATCCTGGCATGTTCACAAGCAGACATCTTAACCCGATAAACCGGACTAACAGAACTTATTACAGGTAGATTCCCTATCGCGACAGTCGAATACTTACCTACACAAATCTATCTGGCTCTAGATATTGCTTTACCCCCAGACATAACAATACTTTCTGAAGGCACTGTACGTGTTGCTTCCTTGCTTAATGCTCAGCATTGAAATGGATGGAGCATGGACAAATGACACTGGAATCGCAATGGCAAACCATGATATCAGCATGCTGGGCAGTGGGTATATTGGTCATTAGGAACACCATAGTGAGATAAAGGTAAAAGGGAACAGGTTTTCATGCTGGAGTGGAGGTAAGTGCTTCCCAAAATACTCATTTATCTGGTATCTGACTCATTTGCGAGCCCATGACTCGAAGGACAGGTGTTTTTTCATTGTGCCCCATGAAATGCAATTTGCATGAACTGTTACACTCATGAACTTGTTTACACCTCCATTAACTTAAGAACTTATTGTTTGCCTCCATGAAATAAACTCTTTTCTTTGTGTGATTTTCCCGATACTATGCGATTTTAAAATCCAAAGGTTCACCCTCGATCCACTTTTTTCTTGTTACATGTTGAATTCTGGTTATTGATAAGACAATGGAAATGATCCTGGCCGACCGATTGTCCTGTCCGCCTGAGGTGAGTCTGAGGGGAAGAACTGGGCAGTCTTAAGAGAATTACTTGGAGGTTAATGAAGGGTTAATTTTGAATTAGTTACAGTATCTTCAGTAAGTATTGTTATGTTTGTGGGGGTAAAGGATGGAATACCATAGTACAGGTAGGATCCTATAGGTGTAGCATTGATAGTGGACACATAGGAGACATTTTGATGAATTAAGCAGGCAAACTGGAGCTCAAGATTGTTTATGTGTCTTCACATGGGGGAGGGGGTGGAGCTATGTTAACTAGGTAGGGATTAAAGTTCGTTTTCCCCAGTCTGTGATTGCTCCCTGTGGTTTTCACTGTTTTTTTTTTACATCAACAAGGCTGGCAATTAAAACTCACGTTCATTACAACAACAACAATTGTTTCCTGCAAGCAGGCAGAGCGATCTGCAAATAAACCCCGCCCACCAACCGAGTAAGGAAAAAGGCCACGTCCCGAAGTTCGTCATTGGTCAAGCAAGACCATGTGGCATTTCGACGGAGCTCGGTGATTGGACAGAGTGACGTCAGAGCGAGTAGGTTCGGAAAGGAAGAATAAGTCATGTGAGCTCTCTCTCGGTCTGGCTTTTGGTCTGAGGCAGTCGCTTTGTCTTGTGTGCGCTCTTGAAGAGAACTTTTCGGAGCTCTGTGAACCTTTGCAACGTTGGAGGAGGGGGTATTGTTTGACGGTGGTGCTTTCGTGGGAGCTGGAGCCATGTTGCGTTTGGCCGTGGAAGCGAGGAAGGGCCGTTTCACTGGTTGCCTCATGCCTGGGCGTTTTCGACGCGGGGGTTTGGTGCCATTGTCAGAGCGCTTCCCACGTGAGCGGCTACACCAGCAGTGACGACCAACAAGCCCCTCAACACATTTTGGACCAGAGCTGAGTACCGGCCGACTCAACAAAATAATTTATTTTCTTTTATCATTCCCCTGTTGTGTATTTGTGTCTGATGGAGACGTCTCAAATTAGGATTTAGTTTACCTCACCTTTCATTTTCACCACTTTCGTATTGCAATTATTTTTATTAAAGCATTATTGTGGTATTTTCATTTGTTGTGTCGTGTGTGTTTATTTGTTCTGTGGGTTCGAGAATAAATCCATGTGGCTTTCGACTGAGGTGAGCACTTTGTTTCCCTCACTCGCATGCGATGGACCAACCGCCAGTTTCAGCTACGCGCCTCAGAATTAAGGACCGTTATGGCTATTCGTCATCCAGCTGTGTTAACTGCCAGGGACAGGATAGTATTAACACCCCTGGACTTTTTCACATTTTGTTGTTACAGCCTGAATTTAAAATGGATTAAATTGAGATTTTTTGTCATTGATCTACACACAAAACTGCATAATGTCAAAGTGGAGGTTTTTTTTTTTTGGAACTTTTCACAAAATTATTGTAGCGCGAATCCCTCGGTTAATACCGTAGGATCGCTGATGGCCCAAACAGACTTAAATGGAGGCGACTATCAATGCGGATTCGACTATAAATGCACTGGAGGAAGAAGGAAGAGGAAGAAGCGGCAAGCTCTTACCTGACGCCCCGACGGCATCCCTCGATCCTGTAGGGAATGAACTCAAAACGGACACGGGGTAAAATGTACAAAAATAAAGAATTATTATGCGGAACCCGATAACAATGGAACGCGACGATAAAACCTAATTCTAAATTGGGATCCGACACACCTCACTTCGACAACAGCAAAGGGGGATGAATTAAATAAAGAAATTGCCGTGTGGTGCATGTTTGGGGGTGCGAGCTTATCTGTATCTGTAGTCTGTAGCGTCCGTCAGGAAGCGTCCAGGCTCCGGTGTTCGCGCAAACCAGGCCTCCGGCCGCCTCATTCACGCCCTGCTAGGCCCCGAGCGACCCACTCAGCGGCACCCCCCGCTTGCCCCTCGTCGGTCGCACGCGGTGTCCCATCTGCTCGTAGCACCACGCCTCGCTCCAAGCACCAAGCACTGCTCCAAACACCAAGCACCACTCCAAACACCAAGCACTGCTCCAAACACCAAGCACCGCTCCAAGCACCAAGACAAGAACACCACAGATAACTCAGGGAAGACGCCAACGACCACCAGGGGAGAATGCAGGGAAAAATGCAGGGAACAGGCACGAACCCAGAATGCCTGCGAACAAGACGTTTTGTCCCCCGTGGTCCGACGTCAATTCTCCCGCATTACCAATCAGTTCTGCCCTTCTTTGTTGTCTTTCCCACCTTCTGACGTCACCGGCCCTTCCCCTCGAATCAATGACCTCCTTCTAAGTAGAGGTTTGGCACCTTCCGCACTGATTGGCCGAGGCGTCAACGGTTGGTAGCCAATCAGTGCGCCGCTCCCTTCCCCCAACCAATCACACGTTCCCTGGGCGTGGCTATTGCTTGCCTTGCACGATGCTCGTTACTATGACAGCTGGTGATGTGGCTGGCTGCGGCCCCATCGGCGGTGCCCCGATCTGGCTTCCTGCCTGTTCTTCCTGTAAATCTTTTTGTGGCAGAGGGGAATTAATTAATGTGTGCACTAAGGGATCTATATACATGTCTATAGGATGTATTGCTATAAGGGACACTGGGTTGCTGACAGAGGGAATGACAAATGAGGGAATTTGACCAATAATCCCTGTACTAATTAGCCCGCCCGCCCCCTTATGGCGGGGACACAGATACAACTTATTCCGACATCCGGGCTACACACAGAACTTATTACAGGTAGATTCCCTATCATGACAGTCGAGTACCTACCTATGCAGATCAACCTGGCTCTATATATTCTTCTACCCCCCCCCCCCACCCCCGACATAACATTATTAAAAATGAAAAGCTGAAATGTCTTGAGTAAATAAGTATTCAACCCCTTTGCTATAACATTCCAAATTTAGCTCAGGTGCATCCAATTTCCTTTGGTCATCCTTGAGATGTCTCTACAACTTGGAGTCCACCAGTGGCCAATTCAATTGATTCGACATGATTTAGAAAGAAGCACACCTTTCTATGCAAGGTCCCAGATTTGACAGAGCATGTTAGATTAGAAAATCTACCATGAAGTCCAAGGAATTGTCCGTAGAACTCCAAAATAGAATTGTGAGGAGGCATAGATCTGGGGAAAGGTATAAAACAATTTATAGAGTGTTAAAGGTTCCCAAGTGCACAGGGAGCTCCATCATTCGGGAATGGAAAGAATATGGAACTACTCAGACTCTTCCTCGATCTGGCCGTCCGACCAAACTGAGCAACCAGGCAAGAAGAAGAATAACCCAATGACTACTCTGACAGAACTACAGAGTTCCTTGGCTGAGATGGGACAACCTGCAGGAAGGATTCCCTGCAGCCCTTCACAAATCCAGGCTTTATGGGAGAGTGGCCAGATGGACACCACTCCAGAAAAGAGGTACATGATAGTAGACTTGGAGTTTGAAAAAAGGCATGTGAATAACTCAGAGCATCAGACAAAATACTCTTATCTGATGAAACAAAAAATTGATCTTTTTGACTTGAATGCAAAGCGCTACGTCTAGTAGAAACCCAGCACAGCTCATGACCCATCTAACACCATCCCTACCATGAAGCATGGTGGTGGTAGCATCATGCTATGGGGATGATTTTCAGTGGTAGGGACTGGGAGACTTGTAAGGATAGGAGAGGGTACAATGAATGTAGCCAAATACAGGCAAATCTTGGGGGAGAATCTGCTTCAGAGTGCAAAAGACCACAGACTGCAGCAATGATTTACATTCCAACAGGACAATGTCCCCAAGCAAACAGCCAAAGCAACACTGGAATGGCTTCAGAACCAGAACGTGAAGGTCCTGAGTGGCCCAGCCAAAGTCCAGACTTGAATCCCATTGAGAATCTGTGGAACGACTTGAAGAATGTTGTTTACCGACATAAGCTGGTACTCATTTTGCCGATCTCAGATGGATGACAGGCTGAATTTAACAGCATGACAGGGGCTTGAACTCAGGACATTGAGATCTCAAGCCAGCCACCTCAACCGTTAAGCCAACACCAGACTGAAATGCCATTTTAAAATCTCTGGAAATCTCAATTTTAGTTACTTTTTCTTATCGTCGATTCGTCTCACTTTTTTGTGTGGGAAGGTACTTGGAGATGTTTCTTTCTTTAAATAAAAACCACTGCATAAGGAGATGATTAATGCCATTAAGGCAGAAATATGTCCAAAACTGAAGTCATATAATCCATCGAGGTTGATCATTTATCAGATGATCTTCTCTTATTTGTAAAATTGTCCATTCTATCCAGTGTTGTTTGTCTCTCTGCAGGATTTCAAAAAGGAGACAACAATTGTGTAGATATATAGTTCCATGGTTCGATAAGAAAATGAGAGTCCAGACTTTCTGGATACAGAAGTTCAGCAGCAATGAAAGTGTGGGTATGGGATTACCAATTCACAAGGCTGTGCTTTGCTGAGGTCTGATTGAGACACTCAGATGCACCATAAGAACATCTCCCTTTTGTCCTGAGAAAACTCAATGGAGGTGGGATGGACGGCCTCGGGCCTCCTGGTCAGGCGTAAAGCTGACACAGAGAGGCAGGACCTGGTGTTCATGCCCACACAAAGGCCATGGATGGCGAGGCTCCATTTCTCGTAATTAGGGCAACAATGGGACACTGGAGACAGAAGGCAAGACTGTCCAACCTCTGACATTCTGAGGAAGCGCAGACGTGACCTCTGCTCTTGGTGCTTGGAAACCGATCATTGTCCCCCTTTCACTCTATCCACAATTTTGTGCTCTTATAGGAACCCCTCCCTCATCCACATCCTCAAAAAGATTGTTTTACACTACTCTCATCTCTATTGAATACAACAGCTCTAACACATTGTTTGACAGACCATCTCATTCTTGTTATTCATCATTGTTGTTTTTGTATAATGCATTTGACCAATGACATCCTTATAATTTCCCAAACAATTATTTTGCTTTAAGGGTTATGGACCAATTGAACTTTACATCGTCTATTCGGTCTGGACTGCCAGGATATTTCAAAGGTAGAGTACTCGTCTGAGTTGATTCAAGCATGGTGTTGTAGCAGGATGCACACTGTCTTTCAGAGGGTACATAGAGCCAGCTGTTCCATGTAAACTTTTTCTGGTTGATATTGAAGACCCCCATTGTATATATCAAATATAGTAGCCTATTAGTATTGTATGTTGCCATCTTATCCAGATTCCAAACCACTTCCTTGGTTATTGGACAAGCCAATGGCAAACCACTCAGTGTATCCCCTGCCTTGAGATTACTTCCAGAGTAGCAACGTTCTGGTAAGTGTATGGTCATTGGCTGGAAGAATTTATTAGCGATCGGTTGATTGTCAAGGGTCTTTTGTAGCTGGTAGTGCATCTATTGTGCAAGACTCAACTGAGTAAAAGTTTAGGACTAGTTTTATGGCCACACTCACACCACTAAATAATACGAGCAAGACCATTGCTGCCAATTCCAAAATTTTGAATTCATGCGTGCTGGCCTTTCTTCCCAACACATAATAATTGCACTAACTGTAGTTATTGTACAGTTTGATGTTCAGTTTATTTTTGCCTTTGCACACTGACTGCTCTGCCTGCTCAAGCAGGCCTGGAGAAGGCCACAGCTGCATGTTTTATGGGCCATTCGGATTCATTGGAGCGAGGACTCTTCTTGGCTGGACAAGAAAAACCAAATCCGAGTTCTCACTCCGCAACACAAACATTTATGTTAGATGATTTGGATCACCTAATCAGTATTCAAATTTCATTAAATTTGCAGATCTTCATTCGACAAGCAGGCATGCAGGTTTGGAAATAATCAGTATTCTTAGGTATTTATCTGTAGTTATCCTGCGCGAAGCGAAAACCAGGGTTAAGCGATCGGTTGCGTCCGCATGTACATGCGTGTCTGCATTTTTAATATTCATTTTCCCCCAATCGTTTATCCAATTGACACAAAATTTTGCACCATAAGAGCATCTCTGCCTGTAGAATTTTAGTGATAATTATGACGTCATACGTCAGATGGTGCGGACGCCATATTGGAAAAAAATTTCACCTCTATATCTCGAAAACTGCTCAAAGGAAAAAAATGAAACGAGGCTTATTGTTAAGTACTCCCCAGGGAGAATAAGATGTGTTCCTGATGAAGTCATCGGTGCCTTCATTATAACATCACTAGCAGAAGGACCCGGCATTGCCGGGCGGGGGAGGGGAAGGGAGGGGGAAGGGGAGGGGAGGGAACGGGGGGAGAGCGAGACCCTTGGTAAAGCGAGCGATTTTTTTTTTCATAGCGTCATAGCGTTCATAGCGTCATAGCGTCATAGCGTTTATAGCGTCATAGCGATTTTTTTTTTCATAGCGTCATAGCGTCATAGCGTTCATAGCGTCATATCCCCTAATAATAATAATAAAATCCAATATGGCCGCCATGTCACGTGACCTATGACATCATACTTAGGATATGCATCAAGTCATATGGTGTCCCATACATGGTCAAAGTTTCAAATTCATATCGTTCATAGCGTCATAGTGTTCATAGCGATTTTTTTTTTCATAGCGTCATAGCGTCATATCGTTCATAGCGTTCATAGCGTCATAGCGTCATAGCGTCATATCGTCATAGCGTCATATCGTTCATAGCGTCATAGCGTCATAGCGTCATAGCGTTCATAGAGTTTCATAGCGTCATAGCGATTTTTTTTTTTCATAGCGTCATAACGTTCATAGCGTCATAGCGTTCATAGTGTCATAGCGTCATCACGTGATCGCTCTGAGCGAATCAGCGCCCACCTGCTCTGAATCCGTTGATTCCGTGCACTGAAATGCGCTGAGGTAAATATGAATAAAAAATATGGATCGTCAAATATTTTGAGTTCGGTCATGTTCGTCCCAGGCTCAATGGCCATGTATGTCTATGCCAAATATCAAGCACGTAAGCCTCTCCGTTTAGGAGTCTATCGGTAACATATCGTTTCCATCGTAACAAAAAGCACTCTTGACCCCATCCCCTCCAGCTTTGTCAAGGCCTCCCTCCCTGCTCTCTCTCCACTTATCATTGCAACAATAAACTCCTCCCTGTCTACAGGCATCGTCCCACCTTCCCTCAAAATTGCTACTGTTACCCCCATTCTAAAAAAACCTGGACTAAACCCTGACACCCTAAACAACTTCAGACCCATCTCCAACCTACCCTTTCTGTCAAAAGTTTTGGAACGCGCTGTAGACACTCAACTCAAACATCATCTCTCTGCCAATAACCTGTATGAAACATTCCGCTCCAACCACAGTACTGAAACTGCTCTCCTCAAAATCACCAACGACCTTCTCCTCTCCTCTGACGCTGGCAACCTCAACATTCTCGTCCTCCTCGACCTCAGCGCTGCCTTTGACACCATCGATCACACCATCCTCCTCACCCGACTTGAAACCACCTTTAACGTTACCGGCACTGCCCTCTCTTGGATTAAATCATACCTCTCTGACAGACGCCAGTTCATCTCCATCAATAACTGCAAATCCCCCACTGCTCCCCTCCCCCAAGGTGTCCCCCAAGGTTCAGTTCTTGGCCCCCTCCTCTTCATCCTTTACCTGTCCCCCCTCGGTCACTTAATCCGCCGTCATGGTCTCCAATTCCACTGCTTCGCCGATGACATCCAGCTTTTCATCTCCACCAAGTCCGTCTCCACCGACACCCACTCTATCCTGACAAACTGCATCTCTGAAATAAAATCCTGGCTTCAAATCAACTTCCTCAAACTTAACTATGATAAATCTGAAATAATCATCATTGGCCCAAAAACGCTCACAAAATCCACCCATAACTTTGCCCTCAACATCGACGGTATCCCAGTATCCACCTCCCCTCACATCCGGAATCTTGGCGTCATCTTTGACCAAACCCTTTCCTTTGACAAATACACTAAACAGATCACAAAGACAGCCTTCTTTCACCTGAAAAACATTGCCCGTCTCCGCTCATCCCGCTCCTCCACGGCTGCAGAAGCCCTCATCCACGCCTTCATCACCTCCCATCTGGACTACTGCAATAGCCTCCTCTATGGTTCACCCTAAAAAATCACCAATAAACTCCAATACATTCAGAACTCCGCTGCCCGTCTACTCACCCATTCCCGGACCCGTGACCACATCACCCCCGTCCTTTACAAGCTTCACTGGCTCCCCATCCCCCAGAGAATCCAGTACAAAATCCTCCTCTTGACATACAAAGCCCTCCATAACCTGGCCCCATCCTACCTGGCTGACTTCCTCTCCAGACACACTCCCACCCGCAACCTCCGCTCTGCTGGTACAAACCTCCTGACCCCCTCCATCCGGACCAAATTCAGATCCTGGGGGGACAGGGCCTTCTCCATCGCTGCTCCCACCCTCTGGAACTCACTACCTCACACCATCAGAGACTCCTCCTCACTCACCACATTCAAAACATCACTAAAGACCCACCTGTTCAACACTGCATTCAACATTCAACCCACAGCATTTAACCCCTGACTATCTCTTCTCCTTCTCCCTCCTTTTGCTTTAAATATTTCCCTATTGATTCTTGTCTTTTTGCAATTGTTGTTTTCATGTATTGTTATGCATTATGTTTTCCACTCTGTCAAAGCGCCTTTGGGCTTCTGGAAAAGCGCTATACAAAATAAATGAATTATTATTATTATTATTATAACATTATAACATCACACACACACACACACACACACACACACACACACACACACACACACACACACACACACACACACACACACACACACACACACACACACACACACACACACACACACACACACACACACACACACACACACACAGTGTTTTATATATCTATCTATAATTCCAGTAATCTCTGTACGTTTGTACGTTTGTACGTTTGTCTGTCTGTGACCGCTGTTTCTCGACAACCACGGGTCCGATATACTTTTAACTTGCCAGGTATATTGCTGGGGACCCGAGGATGTGCCTTTTCAAGGTTTCATATTAATCGGACAATTACTTACCGAGCTATGTCCAAAAAACGATTCAACCAATCAGAGAGCAGCGAACGATCGCGTGTGCCGGCGTTGCGAATGGACCAAACCATTCCATGTAAATAGAGGGGGGGGTTCTGTGGTCGTTGCGAATGGACGAAACCATTTCATGTAAATAGAGGGGGGGGGATTGTCACTGTACTCGCAAGCCGTTCGCCGTTCGCTTTGGCGTTGCGAATGGACCAAACCATTTCATGTAAATAGAGGGGGGGGATATAATTTTAGATAGATATATAGTACGGGCATATATATAGTACGGGCATGCCCTAGTCTATCTATAATTCCAGTAATCTCTGTGTGTGTGTGTGTGTGTGTCTGTGTGTGTGTGTGTATGCGACCGCTGTTTCTCGACAACTACCGGTCCGATATACTTGAAACTTGCCAGGTATATTGCTGGGGACCCGAGGATGTGCCTTTTCAAGGTTTCATATTAATCGGACAAGTAGTTACCGAGCTATGGCGATTTCTTTACCAAACTCCGCAAGCCGTTCGCTTTGGACCAAACCATTTCATGTAAATAGAGGGGGGGGATTGTCACCGTACTCGCAAGCCGTTCGCTTTGGACCAAACCATTTCATGTAAATAGAGGGGGGGGATTGTCACCGTACTCGCAAGCCGTTCGCTTTGGACCAAACCATTTCATGTAAATAGAGGGGGGGGATTGTCACCGTACTCGCAAGCCGTTCGCTTTGGACCAAACCATTTCATGTAAATAGAGGGGGGGGGATTGTCACCGTACTCGCAAGCCGTTCGCTTTGGACCAAACCATTTCATGTAAATAGAGGGGGGGGATTGTCACCGTACTCGCAAGCCGTTCGCTTTGGACCAAACCATTTCATGTAAATAGAGGGGGGGGATTGTCACCGTACTCGCAAGCCGTTCGCTTTGGACCAAACCATTTCATGTAAATAGAGGGGGGGGATTGTCACCGTACTCGCAAGCCGTTCGCTTTGGACCAAACCATTTCATGTAAATAGAGGGGGGGGGGGGATATAATTTTAGATATATATATAGTACGGGCATGCCCTAGTATAGATAATTCGACAAGTACAATGCTTCATCCGATCAGTATGAATTTTTTTTTTCTGCAACTGTTATGCCGATGGACACATAATTTTCACCATAGGAGTGCCTCCTCCTGTAGAATTGTATTTTTTTGATAATTAAGACGTGATACGTCACGTGGTACAGGTGAAATTTTTTTTTTAAAAACGAAAAACGTTGCACCTCGATCACCAAAACTGCTCCATGGAAAAAATGAAATGTGGCTCATTGTAAATAACTCTGCATGGGGAATAAGTGTTGCTAATGATGACGTCATTGGTGCCTTAATTATGACGTCATAATTCGACAAGTTCGATCAGTTTGAAATTGTCCGATCAGTTTGAAATTTGTTGAGCTTTTATCTGCGCAACAATTATATTAGAGAATGTAAATTTGTAATGTCATTGGTCACGTGGTTTGTCGGCCATATTGGATCAAAGAAAAAAATAAACCTTAAACAAAACAAAAAACAGAAGAGTTGGCTGGCACCAAGTTGACTGTGTGGGTTAAGTATTCTATGAATACCATGTAATTATACCATGAAACGGCTGTTACAGTAGCTTTAGGTCAATAGAACCCTACCATAGGTGGATGATATCCAGATTTTAAAACTCAGCTACTAGTACTAGGGAACACATTTCATCGTAGTAGTTTACAGGGCATTGTGTAAAGGAGGTGAGGTATGTGGGGCAGTACTATTAACAAAACGCTTTCTTGAGGCATGTGGGGCTGCCGTGTTAACAAAACCTATTGTTTCATCACACGCCGAACAGCGAGTTTGCCGCATTTTGGCATCAAGGATTTACACTTGTCAACACCCACTGGCGACCGCCCTGTTTTATGGTCCCCAAAGCGGCCTCTTCTAATCATCACTTGTTTCGGGGAGGCGTTCATAGCCACGACCCCTTTGTTTGGTCCACGTGTACCTGCTCCTTGCAAGGTCGCAGCTGTTCACCACTTGGCATGGCTTCGATTGCTGCTCGTTTCCCCCAATAGGTTTAAATCGTTTTCTTATGTGCTGCTTCCTTGCTTGACGCTCAGCATTTAAGAGGGTAGATTACAGACAAGCAATGCTGGGAGGTAATGGTAAACCACCTAGGACAGCCCCCGCCAAGAAACAGCTTAACAGCTTTGGCAGCACCCATGCTCTGTACAGAGTATGGTACGTCAAAATTCATAAACATGTCGACTGTTTTCTTTTCTCCAATTATAGAAACTAGCAACGGTACCCGCCCTATGGGCGGGGCTTCAATTGGGAGGCCCAAATGAAAAGGCAAAATATCAGAAATTAAAGACTTTTTATTTTATTTTAAACGATTCATATAAACATCCGTTAAATCATATCACACGCAAATCATCAAAATCTAAACAGTGTCTTTGAATTTCAAGAAAAGCCACATCGCTGTTTATATCGGTAAATATTATTCCATCGTGTTTGGAATAACTGGAAAATTGGGAAATTGGGGAAAAATTGGAAAAACAATATAGCCTATTTTACACCAGGGGGTCCCAGGAATACCCACCCAAAATTTCGTTGCGATCGGTTCAGCCGTTTTTGCGGTACCTGGGAACAGACGGACAGACAGACATTTGGTGAATTATAGTAAGATACGTCCCTGTACAGGATAGAGCTAAAAACTGCAACTAAATTGGAACCGAACGTTATTGTTTAACCATGCACACACCTTTGGAACAGCATATCTTTTGGCTCACTTTGATTCACATATGAGTAATCATGGCTATGAATCTTTTCGAGAATGGAAAAAATAACCTCAAATGACGTCACGTGTTTATTATTGTTGGAAATATATTCCTGTTCTTCAAAGCTCAATGGATCTCTGTACACATGTGGAGGACGAGCAAATTCATTTTAAAATTTCTGCTGCTCTTCTTCTGCTCCAATCGGCTCATCTCATCATGTGCTTGTTAAAGTGGACATCTCTCTGACCATTCTCAGGGAGCCTGCTCAGCGTCGACGAGTCTGGCATTTCACTCAGGCCAACTGGCACGGTCTTCAAGCAGCCATCAATCATCTGGACTGGTCTCCCATCTCTACCACCTCTGACATCAACTCATCCTGGAAATTCTTCCAAAGTAAATTGCTCTCTCTCATGCACAGATTTATCCCATCTCGTCTTCAGTTGTCATACCCTTCCTCCCGTCCATGGTACATGGAATCTTGTGGTGAGGCTGTTGCCCAGAAACAACTTGCCTTCGTCTCCTGGAAAGCAAATCCAACGGAAGGAAATCTCATTTCCTTTCAGAAAGCCCGAAACAAGTGTGTGTCCACCCACAGGAGAGCCAGGAAACAATTTCTCTCCGTTCTCAAGACCGAACTCTCTTATCTGTCTCCCTCTTCCAAATCCTGGTGGGGTCTGGTCAAATCTGTTTCTGGTGTTTGTTCCCCCTCCATCCCCTCCCTTACCTCAAACGGCTAAACAGCTGACTCCGCACGTGAAAAAGCCGAATGCCTCAACTCTGTGTTTGCCTCTAAGTCTTGTCTCCCAAACCCATCCCTCTCTGTACCCACCGTACCCAGTCGTACCCAGCTGCTCCTTGACTCTGTGTCCTTTCCTCCTGACAAGGTGGAAAAGTTTCTGTCAACCCTCGACTCTGATTCTGCAACTGGACCTGACGGCATCAGCCCACGGGTCCTAAAATCCTGTTGTGCCGCTCTTTCACTCCATCTCTCTGTTCTCTTCACCCTGTCTTTTGCTCAACGACTACTGCCATCTGTTTGAAAATCAGCCAACATCACCGCTTTACACAAAAAGGTGCAAAAACAGATCCTAGCAACTACAGACCAATCAGCCTTCTCCCAATTATCAGCAAAGTCATGGAATCCATCATTGCTTCGGATATTAAATCTTTCCTCTTCTCCAATGGCTTGATCTCTGATCATCAATTTGGTTTCAGACGAGGTCACTCTACTCTGGACATGCTGGCTTCTGCTGTCTCAACAATGGATGGAGGTCCTCAATGCCAAAAAGGAAATTAGAGCTGTCTCCCTCGACATATCACGTGCCTTCGATACGGTCTGGCACCCCGCTCTGCTCACCAAACTCTCCTCCTTTGGTATCCATGGAAATCTCCACGCATGGCTGGCAGACTTCCTCTCTAGTCGGAGTCAACGTGGTGCCCTGAATGGGTTTCTCTCATCTCCTCTTCCTTTTCAGGCTGGAGTTCCCCAAGGCAGTGTTTTGGGCCCTGTGCTTTTTCTGGTCTTCATCAATGATCTCTCTGACTCTCTTGAAAATCCTCTCTATTTCTTTGCTGACGACTCCACTCTCTGCCGCTCCATTCCTCATCCCTCAGATCGGCAGTCTGCAGCCTCCGCACTCTCTGCAGACCTGGACAAAATCACAGACTGGGCAAACAAGTGGAACATGTCTTTCAATCCTGACAAATCTCACACTCTTACGATGTCTCTCCGAAAAGACTGACTGGACAACCCTCCCATCCACTTTCTGAATAATCCTCTCCAAGAAGTTCTGTCACTCAAGCTTTTGGGTCTCACTATCTGCCATGATCTTTCCTGGGAAAACCACATTTCCAAGCTGGCCTCCAAAGCCAGTCGCCGACTGGGCATAATCCGTCATGCGAAGTCCTTCCTTGGCACACCTGAGCTCCTCACCACATTCAAGGCTTTCATCCGCAGCTCAATGGAGTACTGCTCTCCCCTCTGGGCGCTCCTGCCTCACACCTAGCTCGTCTTCACGCTGTTGAAACCAAAGCGTTCAGAATCATTGGAATCTCCCGCGATGACGCTATCTCCGAGGGCCTTTCACTTACTCACCACAGGCATGTTAGGTTGGTGGTCTTTCCGTCTTCTACCGACTCTTCTCCGGCCTAGCCCCCCCCCCCCCAGCCCTGTCTGTGCTCTGTCCCCCAAATATTCCTACAGGTCGCACAAGATCTGCCTGCAACCCTCTTATGGTTAAACTGCCAAAATCAAGACTCTCTGCTCACCTTCACTCCTTCAATCCTCTTTTCTCCCACCTCTGGAACAAAGTCCCTCACTCTCTTCAATCCCACTCCTCCCTCCAGGTCTTTAAAACAGCTGTTCACCACCATCTCTTATCTTCCCCAATCCAAAACCTTGATCTTTTCTACCCCCGCTAATTTCACCCCAACCACTTTTTTGAAATACCAACTTCTTTCCTGGAAGTCCTTGGTGTCCTTGCGTTTTATACCTATCCTGCCTCCCCCCAAGCCCTCTCCCTCCCACACATCTCCCGATGTCCCTGCTCTCAAATGTTGTGTTTGTGTGCTTCCTCCCCTTCCCTCCCCATCTTGTCTACCGCTCCCCTTTTTATGTACTTTGTTTGCTTGTTTGTTTGATTTGTTTGTTTGATAAATGTTAGCTCTTTCACGAGCCTCGATTCTGTATACAAAAAAAAATTTAAAAAATGAAGACACCAGCTGTAGACGTTAGACAAATTGACACATGATACGGGTCCTTAACCTGAGCCACGTTCTCCGAGAGTAAACTGGGTTCCTGAATCAGGCAACACGTGTCATGTTCTTGGATGGGAATACACAAAACTGGTGAACTCAAAATGAATGAAGTTAAATGTAACTGTCACACAGAACTCCTTTTAAATGCAATGGTAAAATTACACGAAATGTGATGCAGACAATGTCTTCATATTTGTGAACATACAGTATTCAACATGTGCAAAGCATAAAATGTGTATTGATAAACCATCTCCAGTTGTAACTAGATGGTATTCATAGAATACTTACCCTGCGCAGTCAACTTGGTGTGAGCCAACTCTTCTGTTTTTGAACGGTGTTTTTCTTTGATCTAATATGGCTGACAGACCACGTGAGTGATGACATCATAAATTTATGGAGCTTCGTAAGCGAACCTCTATGGCAATTGCATGTATATGTAAATCCATTCAAAATTTCACTGTCATTCCACATTCCCTTGGGAACAAAATTTCATGTTGTCATTTCAAATGTCCCTTCCATGATCTGCCATCTTGTATTCGCAGTATGGCGATATATCTATTTCCGGTGACGTCAAACGTTTTATATACACCAGAATCCCACATTCTCTGATGTTGAGTTTTTATTTAATTATAATAATGGAGAGTTTCGTAAGCGAACCTCTATGCCAATTGCATGTACATGTAAATCCATTCAAAATTTAACTGTCATTCCCCATTCCCTTGGGAACAAAATTTCATGTTGTCATTTGAAATGTCCATTCACTGATCCGCCATCTTGTCCCTGCCATGATCCGCCATCTTGCTCACATGATCTTGCTTTGGTCTGGCAAGACCGATAAATTATTTTCACCTGGTGATTAAAATCAATAAATTACAATACAGTACAGTACAGAACGGATTTTGAATTCGAAACCGCTCATCATTTACGCCAGCTACACCGACTTCTTTTTTCCACCAACTACACCGGCTTCAGTTTTCTGCCAGCTACACAGACTTCAGTTTTCTGCCAGCTACACCGACTTCATTTAAGCCAGGTACACCGATTTCAGTACGTACCTGCCAGTCGGACCTACGTGCCTGGTCCAGTAGACTAGAAGTCGAGACTATATAGCCTACAGTAGGTAAGTCCTGCATTCTATCCCAATCTATCCATTCAATAAAATTAATTTGAATTTTAATTCTAAGCCCAAGTTCAAACAACCTAGCCTAGTATTCTCCAATATAATTGTTGCATATATCATCTTCATCTATCTTCGATATCTATTCTATATATTTATTTATATATATAAAAGAAAGTTTTTGTTTGTTTGTCTGCGCAAGCTAATCTCCTGAACGGTGAAATATAGGAGGAAACCTCTAATACAAAAAATGTCGGGATGGGCCCCGGGAAGGTTATAGGATAGGTGGCGAGGCCGGTCAAGGCCGCATCGGCCAGGCTGGGCCCATTTCACAATTAAAAGCTGAGCTGAATTATAGTAGTCAAGCGTCTATGGCCACGAGTAAAAGCTGAATTATAGTAGTAAATTTATTCAAAAAGAACCCGGGCAACGCCGGACCTATTTTCCCAATTGAATACCAGTGGCACGATTAGAACCGCTCAGAATCGGGTTAGTTTTATTGCTAACGGCTCGAGCCTCGGATTGCTAAACCGCTCGGCAAAATTCCATCTTGTCCGTGGCTCGGGCAGAAGTAGCGCCCTGCTTTGCGGCGAGGCTGGCGAAGGTATCTGGGACCCCATTGACCAGTCACCCTGGTCAACCTCAACCCCACAAAGGAGCGCGATACCTTCTAGGACTCGGACGGCCAGTGTAATAGACGAGAGGATTAAACCCCCCTCGGTAAGGGGAGTGCCGTAATCTCGAGATCCGCCACAATTGGTGTCGGGGAGTAGTATTTGAAGCCCGAACCAAATTTTTTAATCCATCTGAAAAATTTGGTCAAAATTAGGAGCGGCCGAAATCTAGTATTAATATCCAAATTATAATCATGCCATGGATGATCAAGGCGGTCGGATGCCTGTGGGGGAGATATAAGAGGGGGTAGAGTCGACCCAGGACCCCAGGGAGGTGATGGGGGTAATGCAGGAGGAAAGCAAAGAAGGTGCGGTAGCGGGGGTTGCAGGTGCACAAGATGGCAGCGCCTTGCACGTGGCGGCGGGGGCCAACCCCGTTGTGCAAATGAGTGCTGAAGAAATGCAGATGCTCGTGACACAAATCATGGCAGGGGCGAAAAGAATAGAAGCTATGATGGACGCCATGCTAAACGAAACAAGGTGTGATACGGAAAAATTGAGGGCAGAGTCAAAAAGGGAGGAATCCAGGGGTAACATGGAAAAATTGGGGAAGGACATTGGGCGCGAGTTGGGCGAGAGGGTTCCAAGGGTACGCGACGAGGTAATGTGACTTGAGAAGCGCGGAGAAAGCGAGTTGGAGCAAGGCATAGCCGGGTGGACCGGGATATAAATCGCGACCCAGGGTATGGGGAAGCCGGCGACCGCCGAGGTAGTAGAGAAAATTTTAATAGAGGCAGCGGTCGTCGAGGGAAAGGAAAAAGAAATTAAAACCGAACAAATAGTAGTGGAAATTGGGATTGAAGAGACGCCGGACTTAGAAGAGCACTCGCGGGGTGAAGGAATGGAAATTGTGCCAAGTCCATGTTCGCATCATGATGTCGTGCTGCATAATCCTTATAAAAATTTGCAGGTGGTGCTGGAGCGAGGAAGAAGAAGCGCCCAGGTGAGTCGGGCTGTATATTGTGCGGGCAGATTTTGCAGGAGAGTGTTTGCTGCGAAAAGAATTTTCGCGTGCTTGGGATCGAGACGGCACCCGGGCATTTGTGGAGGGTCCCTTGTGAGTGGTGTGAGAGAAAATGGCGCACATGTGAAGGTGAACGGCACGCGTGTGTGAATGGCGTCAAGGCGCGAGTGTGTTACCGAGTGTGAGAGCGAACGCCCGTCGGAGTGTATGAGTGATGAATGCGATACAGAGTGTGGAAGTAGGAGTGAGTGTGACCAGGAGAGTGAGATGGATGGAGAGAGTGTGCGAGAACGCACATCTGAGTTGGTTGCGGCGTGTGTGCGGGAGGGCACATCGGAGCGCATGAGTGGGTTTGTGCAGGAGTGCACACCCATGGTGAGTGTTACGGAGGATGTAACGGAGGAGAGGTGTGGAACGGAGTGTGTGATAACAGAGTGTGCGAATGGTGGAATGGATGCGCAAAAATGTGCGCGAGTAGAATGCATGGGATGTACGAGAGGCGTTGGAGCGCCGGGTTTGGAGAGTGTAAAAGGGGTCGCGTATGCGTGTGAGCATGCGAGTAAAGCATCAACGTTGACCGGGGCAGCGTTCAGGCCGACGTATAGCCGACGCGAGCTCTCGGTCCGTGCCGGGCTTTGTGTACTGCGGGAACCGGCGAGGGTCGTAATCACGGCGGTTTCAAAAGAACCACCGTGCGCGATCCGCGCCGGGCCCCGCCCTGCACGGTCGGTTCTGCGCTTTGCCAGGCAAAGCGGGTGGCCCGGTTCGAGAGGAAGGAGGAGGGGTCGGAGCGGCGTCCCCTTGTGGTGTTGGCGTTCCACCTGGGCAAGGCTGGGCCATCGCGCTTGGGAGCGCAAGGCCCCGCGCTGGGATGGTGCTTGGAGCCTTGGCCCGAGCAAACCTCCTCCCATGAACCGAATGCCGGACGGACCCAACCCGCAGTAGACCAAACCACCCGTATGCATTGCTCGGCTTTGCGAAGACGAGCTGTAACGAATGCATGGACGTACCGAGAGGCTCAAGTTTAATGGACTGTGATGGCGATAGTGATAGTGTAATAGAGGAATTGATACCCGATGTAGAGGGATGGTAAATTTACCATCCCTCACATCTTTTCTCACTGGGGGAAAAGGAGCAATAGGGTTTATGGGGTTATGGCGGTGAAAACCAAGCCAGGGTGGGTTTGGATAATGTATAGGGTTTTAGAAATGACAGTAGGTAACTGTAGATTTAAGTAGCGACATTATACCTGTAGAGGGGACGTAGAATAGCTTAGTTTGGATTATAATGATGAGGGAGTGCAATAGTATAAGGGGTGACTGGGAAGCACGAGTTTCAGAAGGGAGTGGTTAGATCAGATGATGCAGTGTGTGTGCAAGAGGTGATTGAGCAGAGTATTGTGAAAGGTGTGATTGTGCGTTGTATTGAATGAATGGTGCTGGAGGGAAGGAGGGTGCAAGTGCCACCAGATGTGCAGGTGCCACCAGGTGTGCAAGTGCCACCAGGTGTGTGGGCACAGGTGTGCAAGTGAATACAGGTGGCAAGTGAGAATGGAGTATGGAATAGATGGAATGGAGTATGGAATGGATGGTGTGGAGTGAGTAGTGTGGAATACGTGGAGTGGAGTGGTTGGTGCGAAAGGGGTGAGTGGGGAAGATGGACCCCCTCACGAGTACCCGGGCAGGGTAGTTTAAAAGTAGGTAGCGGGAGTAGGTAAATTGTGGTGGAGATTGACATCTGTGGTGCGTGTAGTCGTAAAGAAGCGTGTGATTGCTGCATGAGTAAAGTGGATGGCTGGGCGTGTGGCCTGTTAGTGAGAAAGATTAAATGGGCACTCCGCCACTGTTAGTATGTCGGCCAGGTGAGGCCGCAGGTAGGCTCTGGGAGCCAGTAGTTGTTCAATGGGGCCCGAGGATCCAGAGGACGGACCCGGGTAGCCCGACGCCAGAGAGGGCGGTAGGGCGTGAGAGCGCAAGAGGGCCTTCCCCAGATAGGTTGGGGTAAGAAGCAGGTAAGCTCGGGAGACAACTGCAGTGGCGGAGGTGTGCATATTCCCTGTAAATATCACCCTCCAATTGTAGTGTCAAAGATAAAAGGTCGTCTGTAGTTAGGCCATCGCACACACGTAGCAAATCTATGATTTCCCTCATTAGTTATGTCCTTAGTAAATGTAGTTGAAGGTTCTGTGATCGACTAGTTCATTACGTTGCATCAATTAAATAAGACAGGTCCCTCCGACGCCCCATGGCATCTTCCAAGTGCCAGGTTTGCCAGGTTTGCTGCAATTGACTCCTTTAGCCACTTTGCTGCATTTTCATCTCCCGTCCACTTTGCTGCAATTGACTCCTTTAGCCACTTTGCTGCATTTTCATCTCCCATCCACTTTGCTGCATTTTCATCTCCCGTCCACTTTGCTGCATTTGACTCCATTACGCACGAGGTAACCTCGGAGAAGAAAGGCGTGTCTCCACCTCGTCATAGAGGGGAGGAGTGAGTCAGCCCCGCTCAACCAACCAAGAACAAGGGGTTGGGCTTGGAGAGGGTGTGGAGAGAAACATTGAGGAGCTTCGCGAAGGTTCAAGGGAGGGGCATATATAACCCGCGGTGGCACGGCCCCCAGGGAGAGATACGTGCGACGATCGCGCAGGCAGGAGATTGAGGGAGAAAGACGCGTCAGACGATTTGGAGAAGGAGAGGACCAAAAGAGCCCGAGGCGTGCAGCGACAACCAGTCCCTGCCGCGTGCAACGAGATACGTGTGCCGACGTCGCCCCGCTCGCTCCCAGCCTGAAAAGGACCGGCTTGCTGTGCGCCCTGCCAAGCCTTCCAGCTTGTGGTTCGACCTTCTTCTCCCTCCAGCCAAACCAACCTGCAATTCCCCATTTGTGAGAGTCTGTTTGTGTTGTCCTGTCGGGGTATAAGTTAAGCCTGTATAATATAAGCTAATATTGCACTGTGTCTCCTTGCTTCTTTCTGTTCAGTTATTTTCTTATCCTTTCCATTCTCCTTGGTTATTTTTGGTCTTGTAAATAATAGAAATAAATTATATTTGTTCTTCCTACCTTCGTCTTCTTCTTCACATTCGGTCGCTTTAGTAGAGGGAATTTTAATAAAGCCAACGGTCGTCAAAGAAAAAGAAGTAGTGGGAATTGAAATTGGAGAGACCGGGGACTTAGAAGAGCAACAACTGGAGGAAGGAATGGAAATTGCTCAAAGTCCGTGCCCACATCACGATGCTGTGCTCATTAATCCTTATAAAGATTTGCAGGTGTTGGTGCAGGGAGGAAGAAGAACCCCGAAGGTGAGACGGGCTGTATGTGGTGCCGGGAGATTTTGTAAGAGGGGGTTTGGCGCGAAGAGAATTGTCGTGCGATTGGGATCGATATGGCACCCGGGCATTGGTGAAGGGTGCCGTGTGAGTGGAAATGGCGCGCGTGTGAGGAAAAAGTGTGTGTCAAGGAGTGAGCGTGTTACAAAGCGTGAGTGTGAAACTGAGTGCGAGCGAGAATGCACGTCGGGGTGTACGGAGTGTGACACAGGGAGTGAGAGCGATACGGAGTGTACGTGCGAGGGCGAGAGTGACACGGAGAGTGAGTTGGTGGAGGAGCGGGTGCGAGGATGCACGTTTGGAATGGACGGCGAGAGTGTGCGAGGAAGCACACCTGAGTTGGTTGTGGTGCGGGTGTGGGAGAGCACATCGGAGCGCGTTAGTGGGTGGATGCAAGAGTGCACGCCCATGGTGAGTGGTATGGAGTACGTACCGAGTGGGGAGAGTGCGCAAGACGGTGCGCGAGGTGTGTTAAGGAAGTGTACGAACGACGAGTGTGTGCAAGAAGGTGCGCGGGAGGTGTGGTGTGTAATAGGGAGTGCGTTGGTGGAATGGACTGAGTGTGTGGAATGTACGGGCAGCGTTGGAACGCCGGGCTTGGTGAGTGTGGAAAGGGTCGCGTATGCGTGTGAGTATGCGAGTAAGGCATCGACGTTGAACGGGGTAGCGGTTAGGGTGACGGATAGCCGACGCGGGCGCTCGGTGCGCGGCGCGCTTTGTTGGATGCGAATCTTCGCGCAGATCGCGCTTTGTTGGATGCGAAGCTGCGCGCGGATCGATGCTGCGTCGCCCCGCTTCGGAGCGTCGTGCACGATTCGGGCCGGGTCCCACACTGAATGGTCGGAGCCGTGTCAGAGCAACGATCGGCGCGATTCCGGGGGAGGGGAGCCGGGTCGGACCTTCGCCCCCTAGCGGGGGCGGGGTTCCGACCGGGCGAGCCTCGGTCGTCGGGCCGGAGACCGCAAGGTTCCGCGCCACGATGATGCGTGGAATCTCGGCCCGAGCATGCCTCCTCCCCAGAATCGTGAATGCCGGACGGATCCAACTGCAGGCAACAAACCACCTGAATTCATTGTTCGGCTGTGCGAAGCCGGGCTTTGAAAATGTAACGACGCACTGAGACTCAAGTATAGCGGACTGTGATGATGATAGTGTTTTGGATCCGAAATTGAAAAGCAAAATTTGATGATTGGCAAAGGATTGGTAGAATGATTGGTAGAGTGATTGGCAAAATTTTGATTGGCTGAAATTGGATGGGCCAAATTGACAGTGGGAGATACCCGATGTGGTGGGATGGCAACTCTGCCATCTCTCACAGGCGGGGGCAAAGGAGCAATAGGTTTATGGGGTTTGGCAGTGAAAACTAGCCCGGGAGGGTTAGGACAAAACGATAGGGATCTAGAGAAGATGACCATAGGTAACGGTAAGGTTAAGTAGCAACATTGAACAGGTAGTGGGGACATAGAGAGGGTAGTTGGATGATAAGGACGAGGGAGCGCAATAATATAAGGGGCGACGGGGAAGCGCGAGTGTTAGCAGGGCACCAGGTAGATCAGATGATGCCATGTGTTTGAGGATCAAAAGTGTATTGAGCAGTATATGAGTGAATAATTGTGATTGTGAGCGTGGAAGTGTATGAAACAGCGAAGAGGAATAATTGATTGTGCATTGTATTGAATGAATGGTCCTGGATGAAGGAGGATGCAGGTGACACCAGGTGAGATTGCACAGGTGTGCAACTGGACAGGTATATGGAACAGGTGTATGAGTGAGTAATAGTGATTGGGTGTTGTGTCGAGCAAATGGCTTTGGAGGAAGGAGGGTGCAGGTAGCCACAGGAGTGATTGCACAGGTGTGCAAATCCAGGTGTATGGAGAATGGTTGTGTGGAATACATGGAGTATGGAATATATGGAGTATGGAATGGATGGTATGGAGTGAGTATGATGGAAACTGTGGAGTGGATGGTGCAAAGGTGTGGATGGGGGAAAGGAGGATGGACCCCATCACGAATACCCGGGGAGAGTAGTGTAAGTGTTAGGAAGAGGGTACAGGTAAATTGTGGTTGGATATTGGCATCTGTGGTGCGTGTGGAAGAATGGTGTTTGGATGGGTGCATTAGTGTTGTGGAAATGGCTGGGCGTGTGGCCTGTTAGTGTGTGTAGTTGGTTGAGCACTCCACCACTGTGAGGATGTCGGCCAGGTGAGGCCGCAGGTGGGCTCTGGGAGCCGTTAGAGTTGTGGATGGGGCCCGAGGATCCGGAGGACGGACCCGGGTAGCCCAGTGCCAGAGGGCCTTCCCCGGTTAGATAGGTTAGGGTGAGGAGCAGGTAAGCTCGGAGGCAACTACAGTGGTGGAGGTGTGCAGGTGGGTAGACCTGCTGGGAGAGCTGCACGACCCAGCCCGGAAATTGTGCAAAGGCACAGGGAGTTGAATCGGGGGAGTGAGACCCCAAATTGATAAGCACCACAGTTTGGTCAATGGGAATTGGTTTTTAGAACCATAGAGTAAGTTGGCCAATGGTTTGGCAGGGAAAGACCCCGGGTAGTGTAAAGTGTATTAAGGTCATTTAGAGGATAGTTAGGATTAAGAATCTCCTCGCACCATCGACATCCACTCACCTGAGGAGATGACGCTACTCCGCACCATGCCATGTTTTGTTATTTTTGTGCAAATGTTTTGGATTGTGAGATGCATCATGACGTGGGTGTGACATTGTGCTTGATGTTCCATCTCTCCCTCCTTATGAGGATTGATGATGAGTTTGGGTGATGGCAAATTTTGGATTAGAGGGATTGTGGTGACGAATTTGGTAGAGGGGAAATTTGGGGAAGACATGACGTTAGTAACGAATTTGTAAATGTGTAGATTGTTGTAAATATGGGGTAAGGGCAAGGGTAGAGTAGGTGACAGGGGGGGGTGACGTACGGTAGGGACGAGCTTTTCTCCGCTCCGTCTCCAAACGCACCTCGCCTTGCATTGCCTTGTTTGATGTGTACCCTTGTGACCTTACCCCTCACTCACCTGTATTCTGTTCCCCTGTCTCCCACCCGAGGACTGTGCTCTCTGGGCGCGGAGGGGAGCGTGCGGGGGTCCGCCATGGTGAGCCAGAACTCCCGCAACCAGCATGCATTGCATTGACGCACCACTTATGGACCGCCTTCTTGCGGCCAAGCACCACTTTATGGACCCCATGTTTTGGGGCCTGGCACCTCTGCTGGAGCCGGCCACGATGGCCCAGGGTCTTGCTTGCGGACCTCGGTAAGGTGGCACCTATGCCACACAGGTGGACCACCCTTAGTTGGCCCCTGCGGCCTTAAATAAAAATGGACACGTTCTGTGCTGTTGATTATGTCCAAATAGGCCGCATGAAGCAAGAAAACATCAGGAAGAACATCGGCCCAGCAGAGAAGAGGAAGACCACCACCAGTTGTTTTTTTGCGTGTGCTTATTATGAACTGGTGACTCTGCACCAAATGGTGCTCATGGTGCTTTTGGTGTTTTGGTGCTCTCTTTATAGTACTGGTGCGTCGATGCAATGCGTGCTGTCTCCTCCCTCCCAACAGGAATTTCCTTCTTTTTGTTTCCCTAAAAAGAAAAATCACAGGTCCTGGGTTGCGTTTTGTAAATAGTCAAATAATGCTCCCCCACCGTAAATGTTTAGTTTTGAAAATAATTCCGCAATTCGGTTAGCTGTGGGTGTGAAACTGTTAGGCAGGGTGCAACGCAATTAGCGGGACATATTTATTTGTGTTTTAAAATTGTCGCACTCAGGGTCAGGTTAATTGTAGAGGGAATTACACCTATGTGCCACACTAAAGGTAAAATTTTCGGGCCGGGACGTCCCATAGGGAAGGAGGGTGCAGTGTTGGGGATTTGGGATTTGTGTGTGTAATTTGATGTAAATTTTCCCCTTTTGTATGCTGTAAATATTCCCTGTAAATATCACCCTCCAATTGTAGTGTCAAAGATAAAAGGTCGTCTGTAGTTAGGCCATCGCACACACGTAGCAAATCTATGATTTCCCTCATTAGTTATGTCCTTAGTAAATGTAGTTGAAGGTTCTGTGATCCACTAGTTCATTACGTTGCATCAATTAAATAAGACAGGTCCCTCCGACACCCCATGGCATCTTCCAAGTGCCAGGTTTGCCAGGTTTGCTGCAATTGACTCCTTTAGCCACTTTGCTGCATTTTCATCTCCCGTCCACTTTGCTGCATTTTCATCTCCCGTCCACTTTGCTGCATTTGACTCCATTACGCACGAGGTAACCTCAGAGAAGAAAGGCGTGTCTCCACCTCGTCATCGGGGGGGGGGGGGGGGGGGGGAGTCAGCCAAGCGCGAGGAACAAGGCGTGGCTTTGCCAACGCCTCATCAAGAGGGGCGGGATCGGTGAGCCCTCGCACCAATCAAGGCCGAGGCGAGCTCACCGAGGGGTGGATCCAACGCACGTGGGTTGATCCCAAAAGCACGTCATAAAAGGGCAAGCGCGGGGTTTTATAGGAAAGAAGCGGACACGAATGGTTACGTGCGCAGACTGCCTCAACGTGCTGCCCCCTTGCGCTGGAGATTGTGCCGCCTCGTGTCGTCTTGGGCCCTGCTGACTGCGGAATCGACGCGGGAGAAACCAGCATCACGCCACCGGCCCCGACACCTTCTCAAAACGACCTCCCTGGACCGTGCCCCGTCCTGCTGGCATTCAATCCAATCGGCAATTTCCCCATCATGTGAGTCTGCCCGTTTTTCATGTTGTCTTGGGGTTTATAAGTAAGACTGTTTAATATAAGCTAATCATTGCACTATGTCTCCTGCTCCTTCCATTGCCTTGTAAATCGTATTTCCTTTCCTTTCTGCTTTAGTTGTGTGTAAATAGTAATAAATCCTGTTATTCCCTACTTTGTCTTCTACTTCTTCATGCTCTTTCGGTCGCTTTAGAGGTTTCCACATTGAGTGTACGTGGCGCGATTCGGCCGACGCATATAAATCGGGTCTAGTCTTGGATAAATGGCTCACGCCGCAGTTCGCTTCGCTCGGCGCAAACATCTATTACACTGCGGCCGTGAGCGGGAGTCTTTCCTCGCGTGCCGGGAGGCGCTGGTAATTAGGTCATAGGATGTTTGGGCCTACTACCCTACCCAGCGTCGACCGGGCGTGGCGTCATACCGCCAGGACCACGTCGGTCAGTCATAGACGAGGGGATTAATCCCCCCTCGATAAAAGGGGAAGAGGCCGACGTTGGATTCCGTAACAATATATATATATTGTTACGGAACCCACCATCGGCCTCTGTTCCCCTTAGAGGGGGGATTAATCCCCTCTTCTATAACTGACCGACGTGGTCCCTGACACTGCCCAGCTACCCCCGGAAAGGCAGGTGCACAGCCCCGTTCGTACCGCGGACAGTGGTTAATTGCCGAGCGGTTTTTAGCAACCGCGGCACGAACTATTAACAATTACAAGACCCGATTCCTGAACGTTGGCCAAATCGTGCCACAGGTATTCAATGTGGAAACCTCAAAGACGAAGGATGTGAAGAAGAAGAAGACAAAAGGTTGGAAATACAAATATAATTTATTCCTACTATTATGTACAATCAAAAGAAACCAAGGGAGAAGGAAGAATAAGGGGTTCGCTCAGGCCGAGATCCCAAGGTCCACCTCGGCGCGGAGCCTTTCGGTCTCCCGCCTGATGACCCGATCTTGCCCTGCCGGAACGCCGCAACCAAAAGGGGTCGCCGTCCCGACCCTTCCGACCGGGCCGCCCGCTCCGCCTCGCCTAACACTGATGCAACCGTTCGGAGCGAGGTCCGGCGTGGATCGCGTACGGCGGTTCTTTCCAAACCGCCGTGGTTACGATCCCCACTGGTTCCCGCGGCACACAACGCCCGGCACGCACCGAGGGCTCGCTTCGGCTACAAGTCGATCTAACCGCTATCCCGTTTAGCGTCGATGCTCCACTTGCATGCTTACACCCCGCATCCTGTTCCTTGCTCACACATCCAGCTGTCTCCATGCTCTTCGTCATTGCATCTTCTCTGACACACCCTCCAGGTTCACTCTTAGACTTCGTCACACACCTGACCACCGCACACCTTGGCACACACTCGTCGTTCGTACACCTCACCAACACACCTCTTCGCGCCCCCTCCTCGGTGACAACCACGGGTGTGCACTCACTTGCACACCCAATCACGTGCTTTACTACTAACACCAGCGTGCATTCCCACACGCGCTCGACCATCTTAGGTGTGCATCCTTCCATTCCAGGTGTACATCCTTCCATTCCAGGTGTGCATCCTCTCTCACCTGCCACAACCAACTCGTACTCCGTGTCACTCTCGTCACTCTTACCACCACACTCGGTCGCGCATTCACCCTTACTCTCAACCGCACACTCTTTTATCATGCACTCCTCTGTTACACACCTTTTTCGCGCACACTCTCCCGTCACACCCTCCGTAACACTCACCACAGGTGTGCACCCTTTCGTGACATCCCCTGTAACACTCCCCATCCCACGCTTCCATGTGCCCCCCCGCACACGCGCTACGACCAACTCATTCTCGACAGCACTCACTCCTCGGCGCGCACTTTTTCCTCACCTACCCCATAGTCGGACATCCTCGGCCGCCTCCTTCTTCACACTCTGTACCTGTCGTACACTTCACCAGCGGCCTCTCACGAACACCCGGGTCCAAACCAACCCCCAAGCCGACTGAATCTCCCCTCACGCCATATACATTTCCGAGTATATCGCCACTCACCTTGGCACTTCGTCTCCGCTTCTCCTCCGCCACCTGTAAACTCTTTATTTGGTTAGCAAGCACACCATCATGATTTGAGCACCGACCTTGTACATATTCCATCACCTCCTCCTTTATCTCCTTTTTAGTTTCCCTCCGTCTCTTCTTAATTTCACTCACCCCCTCTTCCACTTCCTCTAATTTCTGCTTCACCCCTTTTATTTCCCGGTGCGTCTCCTCAATTTCGTCCTCTAAGGCCACCTTGACCGTTTCTATATTCGTCCTCACCTCCCGGTCCTTCGTCTCCATTGCCTCCGTTACCTCGTCCAAATGCTTTGTCAACCCTTCACGTACCATCTGACATTCCCTCTTCGTCGCTATAAGTCCCTCTTTTATCTCCTTCTGTGTCGCCTTTAACCCCCCGATTACCACAGTGTTCTTTTCCACTTGTTCCACTAATTCCTTTTGTCCCACCGTCAGCTGTTCTACTCCCCTCGTTAGATCTTCTATGCCCCCCTGTAACCTAGCCGTATTATTCCTCACCTCTTTCTCCATACACTCCTCACCTAGCTTTACCTCCTCGCGTACCCCCGCGAACTCCCCGCTCACACCTCGTCTTATCTCCTCCCCCATCTCCTCCATTTCTTTAGTAGATGCCGCTCTCATCTGTTCCAATTCATTCCTCTGAGCATCCATTTTACCTTCCAACCCGATTTTCACCTCCTCTATCTGGTTCCCCATCTGTTTGATTTCCCAGGCGGATTGCTCCCCTATTTCCCGCAATTTGTCTTCCATCTTGTCTTCTAGCCCCGTTAACCCATTCTTCACCCCTTTTATCCCGTTGTCTAACCCCTCAAATTTACCCTCAAATTTCTTGTCTAAACCCTCAAATTTATTGTCTAAACCCTCTAATTTATTGTTTAACCCGTGTCTTAATTGCTCACTGGTACCCCGCGCTTCGTTCCTCATTCGGTCCCCCAATTGCTCACTATTCTTGGCCATAAGGGCCTCCATTTGCATCATAAAAAGGCTTAAATCCACCGGTGCTGCTATGGTCACGGGCGCGGCTAAACTTGGTGCCGCTGCAAACACGTGCGCGAGGACGCCATTTTGTGCGCCTGAAACCCCCTCAACCACCTCACCATTTTTTTAAATTTTTTTTTTGTATACTGAATCGAGGCTTGTGAAAGAGCTAACATTAACTTCAGCGAGGTGCGAGGATTTCTCTCCTCCTCCATTTCTTCCCTCTGGTCCTGGGTTACCCCTAACCCCTCTTCTAATTCCCCCACTGGCATCCCGTCGCCTTGACCATCCATGGCACGATTTTTTTAATTTAGGATATTAAAAATAAAATCTCGGGCCACTCGTAATTTGAGCGCGCTAAGCACTTCAGGTCCGAATCTCGCTCCCGACACCAAATGTTACGGAACCCACCGTCGGCCTCTGTTCCCCTTAGAGGGGGGATTAATCCCCTCTTCTATAACTGACCGACGTGGTCCCTGACACTGCCCAGCTACCCCCGGAAAGGCAGGTGCACAGCCCCGTTCGTACCACGGACAGATGTTAATTGCCGAACAGTTTTTAGCAACCGCGGCACGAACTATTAACAATTACTAGACCCGATTCCTGAACGTTGGCCAAATCGTGCTACAGGTATTCAATGTGGAAACCTCAAAGACGAAGGATGTGAAGAAGAAGAAGACAAAAGGTTGGAAATACAAATATAATTTATTACTACTATTATGTACAATCAAAAGAAACCAAGGGAGAAGGAAGAATAAGAAAATAAAGACAGAAAGAGGGACGGACCAGAAGGACACAGTGCAAATCTAGCTTACCTATTAACAGTCTTACTTAAACCCCAGGACAACACAGAAGATGGACGAACAATCAGACTTACACAGGGGATGATGGCAGGAACGAATGGCGGGAAGGATGCGGGTGGTTGGGATGATCGCGGCTCGAGTTGGGCAGCCGCCGGCTCTCCTCAACCGTCTCTCGTACGGCGACGTTGCTTCGAGGCTGCAATTTGGTTCACCGCTCAAAGCTGCCGTGGTCAAAAACTGCGGTGGTTTCAAAGCTCCTTTTGTTCAAACCGCTGTGGTGTGCCGCATCTGACGTGGGGGCGTTGCGTGACGGGTTCTCTCTCTCTCTCTCAAAGGGCTTCCGCCCGCGCTTTTATTGCCCCTGGGGCGATCAAGCCGCCGGCCTCCACGACCCGCCCATCGGTGAGCTCGCCTCGGCCTTGATTGGTCGCGAGGGCTCACCGATCCCGCCCCTAGAGGAGGCGTTTGCAAGGCCACGCCTTGTTCCTGGCGCTGGGCTGACTCCTCACACCTTCTGCTCCGAGATTACCTCGTGCGTAATGGAGTCTTGCAGCGAAAAACCACAACCCCAAAGCAACAGCGGAATGCAGAAAACCGCCCAATGCAGTTGGCATGACAAAAGGGGATTGTGAAGGGAATCTACCTTGTTTGAATTCGGTGCAATGGAGTGTTAATTAATGGAAGACAAAGCCTTAATCTAACACACATAATAAGGAGATAACTACTGAACAAGGAGGAAATCTATGATTGGCTACGTGTGGTATATGGAATAACTACGGGAACGACCTTTGACCTTTATACACAACAAATGGAGGAAGGAGGGTGATATTTTACAACAATAAAAAAAACACAATTCTCATATCCACAATATATATATATATATATATATATATATATATATATATATATATATATATATATATATATATATATATATATATATATGCAGTCCTCAATACAGTCCTCTCTGCTCCAACCAGTCATCAATTCTCGTATCAGTCCTGTTCAAGGGCTTTGTGAGTTGGCTTTTATAGGCACATCCTCACCACACCCTGTCACGCCACGCCACCTGAGCCATGATTGGCTGGTGGCCCTTACCGCTGCTGTCTCCCCCGCTTCAACCTCGATGCCACGCTCCTCCCTCTTTCAGGCATACCTCGTGTCATTTGACTAGGGAGCATCCTAATGCGAGGTGCAATAGCCAAAATGGGGCGCGGGATGGATTCTGCCCAACGAGGTAGATTTGGAGGGTGGAGGCAAAATGAAAGGACCTAAACTTATTTATTTTACACAACGCAGATGATACTAGGGAAATGGCCTTATCCTCACACATACTATGACATAACGAATGTTCAAAGGGGCCTATGTGTTGCTTGTGGACTAACTAGGGGGCAAGCCTTTAACCTTTAATGATGTTAAATGTACACTCTCAAAACCGCAACACTGCACCCCTCCTTCGCCAGGCTAGTCCCCGAGCCGAACCAACACAAGTGAGTACGACCGGTTTTGATGCAAGCAGGGGGGCGTGGGAAATGGGGCGCAGGATGGATTCTGCCCAACGAGGTAGATTTGGAGGGTGGAGGCAAAATTAAAGGACCTAAACTTATTTATTTTACACAACGCAGATGATACTAGGGAAATGGCCTTATCCTCACACATACTATGACATAACTAATGTTCTAAGGGGCCTACATGTTGCTTGTGGACTAACTAGGGGGCAAACCTTTTTCCTTTAATGATGTTATATGTACACTCTCAAAACCGCAACAATATATATATATATATATATATATATATATATATATATAGTTTGTTCACGGCATTAAAATAAAAACTCGGGTTATAAGAGGAACCGCAGCGTTCAATATGGAACCGATTTGTACCATTCAGTTTGTTCCCACGATGGACACTCGATTCCGGTAATCTGTTAATCATAATTCGTCATCCGAGATGCGTTTCTCCTAACCATTCATGAACCAAGAGGTGGAATGGTATTCCAAATATCACATAATTCAGAGTCCCTGTCATTCCGTTTCAATTTTTCAAGACTCATTAACATGATTTTTGATTGTGGGGAGTTTTCTATGTCTCGGGTACATAAATAGGCACCAAATGTGTTGGAGAAGAAAGTTTTGTGACAACTGATAAACATCATTGAGATGATGAAGGCAAAACCGTAATTCTGATCGAAGGTCACTTCCATGCAATGTCGTCCCTTACACCCCCCACCCCAGGCCCTCTCCCCACCAACCTAAAATCGTGGATCCACACCTGAGTACTGGCATCCATCCGGTACAAAATCCAAACAAGTCACCAACTCACCTCATCAAATAGCAAGGGTGCCCTCTGGCGAAATTCAGGGGGTTAGATAGCTCAGTTCAATCACTGTCCCAGCTGTTTCGTCTGGGTTTGATACATGATGGAGTCGTTCCTGATGAAGCGCATAGTACTGTCATTGGGTGAAAGCTGTAGGGATGACAGGGTAGCTTCATAGATTGCACACTTGCCTGGGTTTGATTCTCGACACAGCTATAAACTGTCACCCTAGTGTTTCGCAGGCAGGTTCCTTGCTCGAAGCTCTGCATTTAAAAATAATATAGAGCAAGGACAAACAACCATATGTTGGCAACCATTGTACAGGCTTGATGGGCTGAATGGCCTCCTCTTGCATTGAAGTTCCGCATAAGAGGAATCAGAAACACAGTGGTTGACTTTGGGAGATGTCAGAAGCAAAGTCCTGTGTTGTATGGTGTCATCGTCCGCATGTGGGTGTGAGATTTGTATGCGACAGCTCTTCGATGAATCTTAGAAACCATATAAATTAATTCAATTTTTTTTTTAATCGTCAATTTAATCGCGAAATCTGAAGATTACAAAAAAAAAAAGAACGAGAACGATATGCAGGAGAACACATAACTCTGCCAGGATGAAGAGTTTATATTTTGTACCCCACTCGGAGGCCGGATCCGGACCTGAACCAAAATCGAATCGGCTTGCTCTTGTCACCGACTCAACTCATTCACCTAGTTTTGTCACAACTCGTCCATAACGTTTTGAGATATGTTATATATCGCTTTTTACACGATCTCTCAATGGTGAAGATTCACTTGAAAATTAAATAATTCTTGTAGCCGAATCCATATTCAGATCTTCACCAAAAGCGAATCGATTCGTCCTTGTCACACACACAACCTCTCCACAACTTTTGTCCGAATCCATCCATAACTTTTTGAGATATCCTGCTATATGTCGTTTTTGGTCCTCTCCCAATGGCGAAAAATTAGTTTAAAAATGATTTTTTTTTTATCGCATCCAGATTTGCATTTGAATCTTCACTAAAGTCGAATCAATTTTTCCTCGTCTCACCAAAACCGTCCACCAAGTTTTGTCCAGATCCGATAATAACTTTTTGAGACATCATGCTCAAAGACAATCAGACAGGAATGAGAACACAACCTCCGTCCAACCTCGGTGGTGCAGGTAATTATAAAATCTTTCTATGCAGACAGATGATGTTGTGTTATTTTTTTATTTATTTTTTTTATTTTTTTTTAATGCAGACAGATGGATGATTTTGTTTTAGCTCACCTGGAACGTAGTTCCGGGGAGCTTATGCGATGGTGCGTCTTCCGTCCGTCCATCCGTAAACACTTGTGCAACTTCTCCGAAACAGCTGATGGGATTGTGACCAAACTTGACACAAATTATATTTGGGATGTTGCAACTGAAGTTTGTTCAGGGCATGAAAAAAAGAAACCGGGGCTTAAGGGGGTAAAAGTGGATCTGGGGTTGCACCCCCCCTACCCCTCCCAAAATAGGTACTTTCTTTCTTTGCAGAAACTACACACACAAATCTGATGAAACTTTACCACAACATTCCATTCATCACCCATGATATACCAACGTTTGTTCAAGACATAAAAAAAAATAGGGGTCTATGGTGGCCTTTGGGGGAGAGGGGGAGTGGGGGCGGAGGGAGAAGAGTGGAGTGGGCCCCCCAAAATAGGTATTTGCTTTCTTTTAGAAACTACACACAATTTTGATGAAACTCGATTACAACCTTCATCACCTTTGATGTACCAATGTTTGTTCATGGCATTAGAAATATTGGGGTCTAAGGAGGTCTTTGGGGTGGGATTAGGGGGCGGGATGAAGTGGTTGCCCCCACAAAAATAGGTATTTTTTTTTTTTTCTTTGTTTGCTTAAAGTCTTATGATTACGTTAGTATGATTCTACATGCTGCCTCGTCTCTGAGCAACCATTGAAATTGGTTTAAAATACCGTGATACTGTTTAAAATACCTTTAGCCGGTGTAGTATACTGCTTTATTCTATCAGGTGAGCACACAGGGGGTATTTCCCCTCTTTCTACGGCATAGCCCATAGGGAAAAGCCGTACAGAACAGTGTTTGTCCGTCCGTATGTATGTATGTATGTCTCCTCAAACGTATACCAATCAGAGCTGAGGATCTGGTCACATGACAGGGGTGATGCAATGTGATTACATCTGTGATGTCATTACGGCGTACAACGGCTGATTCCACACACCGCCATTTTGATTTATATGTCGTTCAGGCCGAACATATCGTTGAACCTGTCATATATCACAATCGCCATGCTCTAACTTTACCTTTTTCATTCAGTGTGAAACACCCACAAACCGATTGTTAAAATGATCTTCAAATATCGAAAGCATAGTCATCTTCTATATATTAAAGTAGCAGCAGTTTTGTGACCTGCCATCACGCTACGCCATTACGTCTATGATGTCATTACGACGGCTGACTCCACCGACCGAAATTTTAATTTAATAGTACACATACTCACTACGGGAGGAGCAGAAAGGGCCATTCCTCTTTGGGATATATAGATTACAGTCGATCTATGGTCGGATCTCAAGTGTGTGTTCATTTACCAAGTTTCTTGTGGAGAGATCGCCAAGTGGTTTAAGCATTCGAGCAAGCACTCCATTCAAAACCGTTAAGGAACAGCTGGCTTGGCAAGCGCTAGCTAGCTACTTGGTAAATGAAGACAACCTGGGCTTCCTTCAATTCAGTTTCATGTTAAACAGCAGGAAAAGTGGGTTTCAATGGTGGTTTTCAAAACAAAACCTTAATTGGTGGGTTTCAAAAGGCCGCTATGAAAAACGCCACTTTTGCGGCAGGAAGGGTCATGTTATTTGCCCAACAATTGTGGGGTATATAGATTATGGCAGTACTTCGCTCAGTTCTGCAAGTAAAACTTACCTCAGGGATGTCTGGATTCCTCCAAATTTCTTTGTTTAATGTTATAAACGGCATTAACGACTGTTTAAAAAGTTAATCATGTGCATTTGTGGTTTATAATATTGTACACCGCACCTTTCCTATGCCATCTCCAGGCATTGCAAAACGTCATTGCCGGGCACCGAAGGGGGCTCGGCAGTGACTCACGCTGAAAGGGAGTACTCAGTTTTCTCTCTGGTTGTTTGTTTTCTTGTTGTACACCGCTCCTTTCCTATGCCATCTCCAGGCATTGCAAAACGTCATTGCTGGGCACCGAAGGGGGCTCGGCAGTGACGCACGCTGAAAGGGAGTACTCAGTTTTCACTCTGGTTGTTTGTTTGTTTGTTTTCTTGTTTGTTTGTCCGGACGATATCTCAGCCATCCTTTGAGCTAGGAAGCTGAAATTTCGGCACAATAGTGAGCAAGTCCTTTGTCAAAAACAGTATTTTTTGTTTTTTGATGAATCAATTAATTGAGGAGTTATTTATTTATTCGCGATTAATTAAGTACTTATTTAATTAATCAAATTTCCTTTCTCTTCTGACCATTAACTCAGGCACCTTTTGAGTTAGGAAGCTGATATTTGGACATGCCAATGACCAGGTGATTTGGCTGCAAAGGATATTTTTGATTTATTAATTAATCAATTAATCGATTAATTATTTAATTATTCGATTAATGACTAAATTTTTTTTTTTTTAGTTACAGATTCTGATGAAATGGTGGTGGTTTATGTGTTCTCTGACTGAATTGATTAATAATTTAGTGATTTTTTTCTTTCTTCATTATTAATCATTTATTTATTTTCTTTCTCATTTGGCCAATATCTCAGGCACCTTTTGAGCTCGGTAGCTAATATTTGGACATGTGACCAAGTGATGTGGCTATCAAGGATATTTTTGATTTATTGATTAATCAATTAATCAATTAATCGATTAATTATTTAATTATTCGATTAATGATGAATTTTTTTTAAAGTTACAGATTCTGATGAAATGGTGGTGGTTTATGTGTTCTGTGACCGAATTGATTAATAATTTAATTTTTTAATGATTATTATTGATTTATTTTCATTATTAATCATTTATTTATTTTCTTTCTCATTTGGCCAATATCTCAGGCACCTTTAGAGCTGGGAAGCTAATATTTGGACATGACAGTGACCAAGTGATGTGGCTATCAAGGATATTTTTGATTTAGTGATGAATCATTTCATCGATTAATTATTTATTGATTAATCGATTAATTATTTATTGATTAATCAATTAATTATTTAATTTTTTATTAATAACTTATTTAATTAAATTTCTAAAAGATACATCTTCGGATAAAGCACTAGTAGTTTAGTTATGCTATTAGCCAATTGATTAAGAAAATATTTTGTGATAATCTTTTATTGATTTTAATTATACAATTAATCAATCAATTAGTGTACACCTCTCCCTCCCAATGCTCTATGAGATGCTCTGCGGCAGCGCCCGGCAATGCCACGCTATTGGATATTTAATTATTTGGCATGGGGGCGGTGTACTTTGAATGTATCTGTACTTGTTTCCGGTCTTGTTTGTTTATATGCAGATGTTGTGCCCCAAAATTTTCACTGCACTCCTTTGTCAAAATCAGAAATTAATCAAACAAACCCAAAAGGTTGAAATGAGAGTTGTTTATTTACTGAATGTAGAAAAAGAGAACAAGTCTTTCACAGAAGAGATGATTCTCAACACAAGATGTACCACTGTTCCAGCAGAATATGTATCCATCTCTGGAGCACAGCCTAGCTGCAAGAACTAGTGGCATACCCCTCAAACCACAATATGCGGCACTGATTATTTATTTAAATAAATCAGGCAACAATTAATTGTTCTTTAAACAAAAACAAAAAGGGGTTTTCAAAAACTGAATAAATACTGTAACTAGAACTGATCATATATAAATTGTACTCCATATTCACAGGCAAAAAAAAAAAAAAAACACACCGCTTGAAAGAAAATGCACCTTCAGTGAATTTCACTCACTATCGATTCCTCGAGGCAAAAAAGGTCTCATCTTTAATCACGCACAATCAGAAATATTAATTAACAGCAGTGATGGTTGCCCACGAGACGAAGCTGCCTCCTCGAAAATCACTGGAAAATCCACCGACGTTTAATTTCCTGCTTATTGGTGCATTCTATCTCAGAGCCTTTTGTGTTTGTTTACATTTGCTTTTTGTGTTTTGCATCAAAAAAATTCTGAGCTAGTTCTATTCCATCGCCTTTTGTAACCCAAATACGTCCCCCACCTTAATCACATCAAACCGATATAATTACAACTTATGCTTCCCTTAGGATAAAGCACTCCTCGCAACACTCGATGTTATAAAGCATAAAGATATATTATACTTACACCATTTACTCCAAGTGTAAAAGGAAACCATCATCAACTCACCCAACAGAGCAGCTACGTATTAAAAATTTAAATGTTAACTGTCTTTTCAAAGGCATCTGAAAATACATGAAATAGTTAAAAACTAAATTATAAACCATCCACTCAAAAGTGATCGGGAACACCTTACCAGATAGGTAAGCCATCTTTGCTCGTCAAACCTGAAAAAGATGCTTGCACATCTATTACTACATTTCATGAAGACCTCAAGCAG
Organism: Myxine glutinosa; assembly: GCF_964187855.1. NCBI lineage: Eukaryota > Metazoa > Chordata > Myxini > Myxiniformes > Myxinidae > Myxine > Myxine glutinosa. The sequence goes on along the minus strand of NC_136263.1, from coordinate 118,332,171 downwards.
TTTGCTCTAGTACAAGTTCAAACAGCTGCAAGTCACCTGCAAAATGGTGTTAATCCCTTTTACGAAAGCTCATGGCCCTGGTCATCCTTTTGCGGCCAAAACACTTCAAGTGGACTATTCGTTGTACTTGGTCAGCATTAGGCGCGGAATTATGTTCATGGACTGAAGTTCCTGGAAGAGCAGCTTGCAGGCGTAGGGGATGCGCAAGGATGAAATATGACACGAGGACTTGCAATAATTACACCTGCCACAGCGAGGAGTAAACAAGGCAGGTGTTGACATATTAATGAGGCACAAAAAACAATCTATTGCTAAACTTGGAGCAGAAGGGGGAGAGCAAGAAGAATGAAGAAAAATGCGGTCTGAGAGTTGAGGATAATAGAGAGCTGGGGAGTGGGGAGGCAAGGAAACAAGCGAAGATATCGCAGAGGTGAAATAGAGAACGGGGGGTGGGAGAGGTAAAAGAAGTGCAAAGACGGTGGGGACAATAGCTATATTACCAGCCAGAATAACCCATGAGGCCACACTGGCCACAGACATCCACTTCGAAGGCATCACTTGAGATCATGAGTCGCTCTAGCAGTAACATGCTGGCCCCGTAACCAATGAGACAATCGCGCTCCATTTCACCAAGTCGCAGGCCACCATCCCGTGAGCGGCCCTCTGTTGGCTGCCTGAACACATCAGAAATGCAACATTGGCTGAATAAGGTTTTGCACAGACAACATTGCTTCCAAAGTACAAATCACACAACAGCAGCTAGCAATAGCGAAACCAGTTCTACTGGTGATGCTGCATTTGCTACACTAAATAATACGGATGTGACAAGAACGCTTCTGTGGCAAAATACAAAAATAATATTTTGGGGAAACTGCTTCATCAAATAGAATGGAGTAAATTAATTGAGATTAAGGTGAACTACAAGTATGGTTCAGAAAATTAGAAAAACGCAACGAGAACCAGGCAATTGCTTAATAAATAATAAATCCTTTAGAAACGATCCAGCACTCAATTTGGCCGAGACATCAGACGTCTAAAGAAAGAACAAACAATTCTCTTGGAAAAGTTTGAAAAATCATATGTCCTTTCAACAAAGAAAAATGATCATTTGAACATGAGACAGTCATTTCAAAATACAGTATCAGAATATCCATTTGTTTATTCCACAAAATTAGAATAATATGTTTTTGGGCCACACTTTGTGTCCTCCTTCAACTTCGATCACAGCTTTTATGTGGCGGGACATTCATACGACGAGGGGTTGCAATTCTTCTACCGTGATGTATTCCCAGCACCGGACCAGTTTATCCTTCAGTTCCTGACGCATTTGGCGTTCGAGTGATTTCAGCTTGCATTTGGCAGTGCACCACAGATATTATATTGGGTTTAAATTGGGCGAGTTTGCAGGCCAAGATAAAACCACAATGTCAGGCTCAGGTGCAGCAAGCCAGGCCTATGAACATTCCAGCCATGTTCCATGTCGTTCCGGCCAGATCACGCTGGAAGATTGTCATTGTGACCAACACCTCAACAGTCGGGATCATGAAATGTTCCAGCACGTCTTGGTACACAGCTGCATCAATTCAGCAGGTAGAGGCCCTAAACCATGGAACTCATGCCATGTTACCGCATACAATCTGGCTTTGCGGAAACTTGACACTCCACTGCAAGCAGGTAGAGCGATACGTCTTTCTAAGACTGCGCCATACTCCGTGGGTCCCGCGTCACCAAAGGAGATACAAAATTTTGATTAGTCCGTGAACATAACAGTTGACCATTGTTCCACTGACCAGATTTCCCTACATTAGGCCCACTAGTCGTCTCATCCTCTGGGATGCATTCATTGGCAGCATCTGACACAGAAATGCAAGGTCACAGAGACAGCAGTAGACTGTAAACCTGGATGCTTTGACGCCATCATCATTTCACGTGCGAGCCAGGTTTTTGGTAGACTGGAGCCAATTCCTGCCATCTATTAATGTGGTGATCCTCTTCCATCCAGAATTATTTCTGCATGATGTGACACCATGCCCATTGCCCAGTGTGGTTTTTTTTTTTTGTATACAAGATCGAGGCTCGTGAAAGAGCTAACATTAATTACACAAAAAGTCAAACCGACACACAAAAGACAAAAAATAAGGGGAGCGGCAGACAAGATGGGGAGAGAGGGAGAGAGGAGAGAGGGGAGAGAGGAGAGGGAGAAGGACACAAACACAACATTTGAGAGCAAGGACAACGGGAGAAATGTGGGAGGGGGAGGGCTTTGGGGGAGGTATAAAACATGAACACTGCAAGGACTTCCAGGAAAGAGGTTGGAATTTAAAAAAAAGAAAAAGAAAAAGTATCTGGGGTGAATTAGCGGGGGTAGAAAAGATCAAGGTTTTGGATGGGGGAAGATAAGAAATGGTGGTGAACAGCTGTTTTAAAGACCTGGAGAGAGAGGAGTGGGATTGAAGGGAGTGGGGGAGTTTGTTCCAGAGGCGGGAGAAAAGGGGAATGAAGGAGTGAAGGTGAGCAGAGAGCCTAGATTTTGGCAGTTTAACCATAAGAGGGTTGCAGGCAGATCTTGTGCGACCTGAAGGAATATTGGGGGGGACAGAGCACAGAGAGAGCTGGGGGAGCAAGGCCGGAGAGGAGTCGGTAGAAGACAGAAAGACCACCAACCTGCCTGCGGTGAGTGAGTGAAAGGCTCTCGGAGTTAATTTCATCCCAGGAGATTCCAATGATTCTGAAAGCTTTGGTTTCAACAGCGTGAAGCCAAGCTAGGTGTGAGACAGGAGCACCAGCCCAGAGGGGGGGAACAGTATTCCATTGAACTGCGGATGAAAGCCTTGTATGTGGTGAGGAGCTCAGGTGTGCCAAGGAAGGACTTCACACGACGGAGGATGCCCAGTCGGCGACTGGCTTTGGAGGCCAGCTTGGAAATGTGGTTTTCCCAAGAAAGATCATGGGAGATAGTGAGACCCAAAAGCTTGAGCGACAGAACTTCTTGGAGAGGATTGTTGAGAAAGTAGATGGGAGGGTTTTCCAGTCGGTCCTTTCAGAGAGACATTGTAAGAGTGTGTGATTTGTCAGGATTGAAAGACATGTTCCACTTGCTTGACCAGTCTGATTTTTTCCAGGTCTGCAGAGAGTGAGGAGGCTGCAGACTGCCGATCTGAAGGATGAGAAATGGAGCGGCAGATAGTGGAGTCATCAGCAAAGAGATAGAGAGGATTTTCCAGAGAGTCGGAGAGATCATTGATGAAGACCAGAAATAGCACAGGGCCCAGAACACGACCTTGGGGAACTCCAGCCAGAACAGAAAGGGGAGATGAGAGAAATCCATTCAGGGCCACACGTTGCCTTCGACCAGAGAGGAAGTCCGCAAGCCATGAGTGGAGATTTCCATGGATACAATAGGAGGAGAGTTTGGTGAGCAGAGCTGGGTGCCAGACCGTATCGAAGGACGTGATATGTCAAGTGAGACAGCTCTGATTTCCTGTTTGGCATTGAGGACCTCCATCCATTATTGAGACAGCAGAAGCAGCATGTCCAGAGTAGAATGACCTGGTCTGAATCCAAATTGATGATCAGAGATCAAGCCATTGGAGAAGAGGAAGGATTTGATATCCGAAGCAATGATGGATTCCATGACTTTGCTGATAATTGGAAGCAGGCTGATTGGTCTGTAGTTGCAAGGATCTGTTTTTGCACCTTTTTGTGTAAAGCGGTTATGTTAGCTGATTTCCAAGATGCTGGCAGATGACCTTGAGCATAAGAGAGGGTGAAAAGAACAGAGAGAGGGTGAGATAGAGTGGCAGAGCAGGATTTTAGGACCCGTGGGCTGATGCCGTCTGGTCCAGTTGCAGAATCAGAGTCGAGGTTTGACAGAAACTTCTCCACCTTGTCAGGAGAGAAGGACACAGAGTCCAGGAGCAGTTGGTTCGACTGGGAAAGGTGGGAACAGAGAGAGATGGGTTTGGGACACAATATTTTGAGGCAAACACAGAGTTGAGGCATTCGGCTTTGTCACGTGCGGTGTCAACTGTGTAGCCATTTGAGGTAAGGGAGGGGATGGAGGGGGAACAAACACCAGAAACGATTTGACAGATGCCACCGGGATTTGGAGGAAGGAGACAGGTTTGAGAGTTCAATCTTGAGTGTGGAAAGATAGTGCTTCCTGGCACTCCTGAGGGTAGACACACACTTGTTCCGAGCTTGGTGGAAAGAACTGAGATTGACTTCAGTTGGATTCGCCTTCCAAGAGGCAAAGGCAAGTTGTTTCAGGGCAACTGCCTCACCACAAGATTCAGTGTACCATGGACAGGAGGAAGGGTAAGACAACTGAAGACGAGATGGGATAAATCTGTGCATGAGAGAGAGAGCAGTTTGCTTTGGAAGAATTCCCTGGAAGAATTTATGTCAGAGGCAGTAGAGATGGGAGACCAGTCCAGATGATTGATGGCTGCTTGCAGACTGTGCCAGTCAGCCTGAGTGAAATGCCAGACTCGTCGGCGCTGAGGAGGCTCTCTGAGAATGGCCAGAGAGATGTCCACTTTAACAAGCACATGATCAGAAGAACCGATTGGAGCAGAAGAAGAGCAGCAGACATTTGCAGGGAAGTAAGTCATAACCAAGTCCAGAAGAGAAGATACTCCATTGACTGAGATCCGGGTTGGGAAATTGACAGATTGTGTCAGTCCCAATGAGTCGCAGAAGTCCTTTGCTGAGGTGCCATGGCTGGTGAGAGATGAACCCACACCCAGCCAGCTGGCATGATGACAGTTAAAGTCGCCACATATGAGGAAGAGAGAGTTTGGATGAGTTGATAGAAGTTGGTCCATGTTGTCCGACAGCGAAATGTAAATGGAGTCATCACTGTTTGGAGGACGGTACAGAACACATATGAACAAAAGTTGGGAGCAGAGAGGAAGCCGTAGCCAGAGGTACTCCTGGGGGTGGGGTGGAGAGAGGGCAGTGCAAGGAGAGTGAGGAAGAGAGTTTTTGATAAAGATAGCCACCCCACCACCAGGACGAGGCTCAGGTCTATCATACCGTAGGAGGGAGTAACCAGGAAGAGATATTAAGGAATCAGAGACATCTTGAAGGAGGAAAGTTTCTGTTAAGCAGATCAAGTCTGGATTGTCAGAAGCAACCTGAATGGAGAGATCAATCAGGTTTGAGCGAAGGCCCCGGATGTTTGAGGTCCATACCGTTAATGAGGAGAGAGGGGGAGCATCGGGTGCAGGACAGGGGAGGGTAGGGGTAGGGTCAGATGAAGGATGAGAGGGGGAGGTAGGAAGAGCAGTTGATAGTGTGGCAGAGATTACAGAAGAGTTACAAGAAAGGGAAGGATGAGGAGGACGAAAGGTTTGATGGTGATGGGATGAGGCACAGTGAGGGGTTGTTTGAGGGGGGGGGCAGAGGAGGGTTGAAGGTTGGGGGAGGTGGAGGTATGAGATTGAAGGGAGACGAAGTGGGGAAGAGGCAGCTTTGAGAAGGAGGTGGGAGGAGGAAGAATTTGGGAGGGATGGTTGGGGGGTAGATTTGAAGGGGAGGGGTTGGGGGGGAGTTTTGAATGGGAGGGGCAAAGGGGGAGTTTAGGAGGAGAGGGGCAAGGGGGGAGTTTAGGAGGGGAGGGGCAAGGGGGGAGATTTGGAGGGGAGGGGCAAGGGGGGGATTTGGAGGGGAGGGGCAAGGGGAGGATTTGGAGGGGAGGGGCAAGGGGGGAGTTTAGGAGGGGAGGGGCAAGGGGGGAGTTTAGGAGGGGAGGGGCAAGGGGGGGTTTAGGAGGGGAGGGGCAAGGGGGGAGATTTGGAGGGGAGGGGCAAGGGGGGAGATTAGGAGGGGAGGGGCAAGGAGGACGTTTAGAAAATGGATGATTTATGAAAGATGAGCATTTATAACAAATTGGGTTTGTTGTGATTTTCAAGTTAGCGATCCGTTTAAGAACGATGGAGGAGGGGTGGAATGAATGAGAATTTAGAGCATGTAGTGAGAAAGAATTATAAGAGATTGAATATTTTTTTGAAATGGAATGAGTTGAAGAGGTAATTGAAAGGAGCCTTCTAAATAGGAAGAAAAACAGCGTGTTGTAATAAACCACTGAATAAAACACTGAAGGGGAAAGTTTAAACATATTTAAACAGAACCGTGAAGAACAATCTTATATTCAAAAAAATACCAGCGGGAAGAGGGAGCCGAGAGGGACACCACGAGCCACTTGAACAGGGCAGAAGGTGGAAGGCAAGGGGATAATGGGGCCGGGGCCGGGGCGGGACAGCGCACATGGACAGAGGCGCACGATGGAACAAAAGCACACGAGGAGAAAGGGAAATAAAAGTTTTTTTTGTTTGTTTTTTTGGGGGAGGGGATGGGTGGGGGGTGGGGGGGGTTACAACGTTAGACAAAGAGTTTATGTTTGGTGAAGTTTGGGGGAGAAGGGAAAATCAAAAAACCTAGCAAAACAGCGAAGGAAGGAACAACCTTCGATGGGGGAAGCCTGAGGCTGCAAGGCCTCGCTAGAGACGCGGCAAACAAACGATTAATTTATGAAAGATAAACACCGAGAAACTTCTAAGGGGCACACTTTAAGTTCACACACCGAAAGATAAATACAGTTTCGACAAAATACAATTGTGAACAGACTTAACTTTGAAAACGTGGAGACCGTGTGGAGCTTCGAAAAAATCCCTGCCGCCGTCTCCAAGATCTCGCGAGATCTTATTTAAGTTATTCTCGAAGTTATCGAGATCGTCATCGAAGACCGTTATCGGTATTGGACCGAAGATCGAGACCGTTATCGATTCGAGATCTCTCGAAGTTATTTAAAGATGCCAGATACCGTGGATTGAAAACAGCCAATATCTGACTGACTTATATTGGTGCCTGGTGTTGGCTTAGCGGTTAGGGTGCCGGCTTGGGATCCTAGGATCCTGGGTTCGAATCCCGGTCGATCGCTAAATTAACACCAGGGGGGTTGACTCAGCCTGTCATCCTTCCGAGGTTGGCAAATTTGAGTACCAGCTTGCTGGGATGAATGATCCCAGTGTGTACCCCAGTTTAGAATAGGTACACCGTATCCCTGCGCATCGTAAGAGGCGACCAAGGGTTGGTGCCAGGAAGGGCATCCGGCCATAAAAACACTGCCTCAAATAGGGAACCATGATTGTCATGGGGCCCGCAAGGCTAACCCCTGCTCTAGTGGGGAAAATGGCCTTAAAACGATCATTCATTCATTCAATATCTGACTGACTTTCCATCATCAGTGAGTGCCGTGACCGCTGATTTATTCGTTTCGGATTTGTTGCATACCTTCCCATGTCGAGATACATTCGTACAGTAAACATGCATCAGGAGACATAACAATCTATAACTAGAACGGCACTCGGTAGAGCGTATACATCCACCAGGCTGAACAGTTGACGTTTTGTATCCCAGTGATAGGCCAGATCTAGATTTGGACCTGAACCACAATTTAATCAGCTTGTTCTTGTTACCTAACCAAGTCATCCACCAACTTTTGGCAAAACCCATCCACAACTTTTTGAAATATGTTGTACATATCGTTTTTCATCCAATCTCTCAATCGTGAAGAATCATTTAAAAATAATAATAATAATAATTCTCCTATACGAATAAATATTCAGATATTCACTAAAATCTAATCCATTTCCCGAAAACACCCAACCGGTCCACCAAATTTTGTCCGAATCCGACCACAACTTTTTGAGATATCCTGCTTTATTTTGTTTTTGACCCTATCTCCCAATAGTGAAGAATCACTTAAATTTTAGTAGCCGGATCCGAATCTTCAACGAAATCTAATAATTTCACCATTGTTCCAGATCCAACCTCTCCACTGATTTTTATTAAAAGTAAATTTATTTTCAGTATCCTTCTGCATTTCCTGTGATAAAATTGTTAAATCTTTATTTAGATGTCAGATGTCAAAGAAAAGTGAGCACTTGATCATTTATAATAGATTTAAGCATTCAGCCCAGTTCTCGCCATGTTATTCAAATTTTATGAACCAGACCTGCATTTCGAAAATAAATAAATATAAATATTCAACACGAATACATAATGCTCAAAACCTTTCAACTCTTTCACACATATCTGATTAGATGTGCCTTCAGAAATTTAAACACTTCACCTGGCGGCATATCTGTAGCCAGATACATTTGGAGTAGCTAACTGTGGTGGAGGATAAGCAATGGTATCTACCTGTAGGCATTCCTGTACACAAAAATCAACAGAGCTGTACATGGTACCTGGTAAGGACAGCACGTGGGCCCCGAGCCCTGGCGTGCATCTTATCAAGAACCATGTGCTTCAGCTTCTGATAGTATACAGGCCCAAAGTAGATGTAGGCCTCGAGGGGTTCCCTGGGTGGGGAAGAAGGCACAAGCCACAAAAACATTAAAGACCTGTCAAGTTGGTGTTATGGTCTAAGAAAGATGCATAAACGTTGGAACACCACACTGGGATTAAACTCCACGTCACATGATAATTTCCCGAGGCTGTTCAGTCCCATCTTACATCCAATGATTCAAAAGAAGTCCCCCCATCCATACCTGCAATCCTTGATTAATCAGACCTTGGTACTTGCAGGGTTGCAATGTTTCTCACTCCCTGACCTCACCTCTTTTCCTCTTCATTAATTTCCTTGCCTGTTGTGTCCAACTGTGGTCCCACTATCAGTTTGATGCTTTTTAACCCTCTATTACCTTGCTCTTCCATAAGCCTCAACCTTATTGAAAAAAATATGTATACACTGTGGCCAAATGTACTTTTAATGAATGAGAACACCCACTCACTGAGGGAGCGACAGGGAGTCATGTTATTATCCTTAATATTGCCAATTATTATTACTATTACTTATGTTGGATCAGGTCATTTAAAATAGAATGTGCTTCACCATTCTAAATTCCCGATAATGAGCGAGAACACCCGCTCACTAAGGGAGCGACGGGGAGTCATGTTATTATCCTTATTATTGCCAATTATTATTACTATTACTCATGTTGGATCAGGTCATTTAAAATATCAGAATGTGCTTCACCATTCTAAATTCCCGATAATACAATTTACTTCCGTAAGGGTGTTGGGGAGAGGGAAGAGAGAGAGAGTGAAGGGCAATATCGCACATCATGAAAACCCCTTGGGGAGGGGGGATATTGTTTCCTAATATCATAGGTATTGTTATTACTTTTGTAATGAAAAGCGGCTTTAGAAAAACGCCACAATAAACGCCTTGGAAGAACTCCACAGAAGCGGCAGGAAGGGCCGTGTTATTAACCATGGTGGGTTAAATAGACTACAGTAGATCTACAATCAGGTGCGATCGTCGATGTGATGAGCATAGATTGCCTCATGGATGTCCGGATTCCTCCAAATGTATTTCAGTTTCGTGTTAAACAGCACTAGCGACTGTTTGAAAAGGTAATCATACGTGTTTGTGATTGATGATCAGGAGGAGCTGCACTTCATGTTCGAGATGATATCAACTCCTGACAGGTGTTCAACAATCTTGTTCCAGTATTTCTTGAAATTATTTGGGTTAAAATGATATCATCATCCACCGTGCGTTTGATGAGGAATGTCTACGCATGTGTTTATGCTCCGCCACAAACTTCCCACCATCAGGATAACAGACCACAACATTGAGATGGTTGACCTAATCAATTCAACAGAGGAGGTGGTAGTATTCATTATGGGGGATTTTAATGACCTCCACACCGATGTTATTGAGCAGCATGCCCTGTTGTCTCAGTTAGTTGAAACACCGACACGAGGCAATGCAGTACATGATAGGATTTTGACAAACTTTCAAGAACTTTATACTGAAGCAGCAATCTGTGCCCCAATTGCATCTTGTGATCACTGTGTTGTTATAGCCCGACCATATGACTCCATTCAAACTCTGAAATCCACTAGGTCTAAACCAAGACCTTTTCGGGAATCATCTATCCGGAATTTTGGACAGTGGATTATGGAGTATAATTGGGCTGAATTTAACTCTATCGATAATCCTGATGAGATGGTTGAAATTTTACAAACCACTCTTACGATGCAATACCAACGATGCTTTCAAGAGATGGCGATCGAGTGGAAACCGAGGGACAAACCAGGGTTCAAGGACAATCTTTTCCATTTAATAGTGCAATGCAGCACATGATATCGGTGATTTTGTTCGACACCGTCAGCTCAGGAACATAGTTCAGCGTCATATCAGAAAAGCTAAGGAATCTTACTTTCAGAACAAAGTCGAACACCATAAAAGATCAGAGCCTGGAAAATGGCATAGACAGATCAGATTATTGACCAGAATGAAGAAGCAGTCCTATAATCTTGCTTTTGCCGACCAATCTCCTCACCAGCTAGCTAATGATCCTAACAAGCATTTTTCCTCTATCTGCACTATGTTACCTCCACTGGACCTGGCAACTCTTACAGCATATCTTCCGGCTGCTCTGCCTCCACCAGCAATCCAGCAACACGAGGTTTACTTTCGTCTTAGACGTCTCAATGCATCTAAAGCTCCTCATCCCAGTGATGTACCTGCTCGTCTTTTCAAAGAGTTTGCACTGGGAATCTCAGACCCTGTTACAAAGATATTTAACAAATGCTTACAGAATGGTTACTTCCCTGTTAAGTGGAAATGTGCTTCAGTATATGCAATATTCCTAAGACGACTGGTGTTACTGAATTTTATCAGCTTCGCCCTATCTCAATTACCTCTGTTTTAGCTCGGGTGTTTGAGAGTTTTCTTGCTGACTGGTTGATGGTCGATTTTAAACCTCATATTGATCCTGCACAGTTTGGAAACATGAAAGGAAGTTCTATCAACCACTATTTAGTCCATATGCAGGATGTTACACATCGAAATCTTGACCAACAAGGTCATCATGCGAATATTTGCACTTTTGACTTTACCAAGGCCTTCGACCTGGTCAACCACTCCAAGGTCATCAAAAAGCTCATTCAGCTTGGGGTTGATGCTTCCATCCTACCAACAGTGTGTAGTTTCCTTTCTGATCGATCCCAGGTTTCTTGATCGATTCAAGGGAACACATAACATTCTTTCCGTCTCTCCTACGGAGTTTCACAAGGGATGAAACTGGGACCAATTTTGTTCCTTGTTCTGGTGAATGACGCAGCTGCAACAACAGAACATCGTTGGAAATATATGAATGATTTGAGCCTGGTTGAAGTGTTGAACAGAACTCAGCAAAGTTCGATGCAAGCCCATGTTGATGCACTTGGTGATTGGCGTTGCCTTAACGATGTTAGGCCGAAGCCAGAGAAATGTAAGATTATGCAAATATCATTCTTTCAGAATGTTCTACCCCAATTAAACATCGTCATTGATAACATCCCTCTGCAAAGAGTTCAATCGCTCACTCTCCTTGGTGTTATAATCCAATCTGATCTGAAGTGGAATAGTCAAATTCAGCAGATGGTATCTCGTGCTGTTCGACGACTCTTCGTTCTCTGTACCTTGAAAAAATTCCATGTGAGTGCCCCCGATCTTGATTAAATATACAAAGTGTACATTCTCCCTTTGCTGGGGTTCAGTGTGCCCGTGTGGGGTTCCGGCATCACAAGGGCTCAGAGCAATGAGATTGAACGACTCCAGAAGCGCGCGCTCCGTTTTATTGCGTACCCTTCTATTCAGTCCTATGCTCAACAACTTCGTCATTTTGGTTTGCAGTTGTTGAGCGAACGCAGGAATGAGCTTCTCTTGCTAGAGTGGTTCAATTTCCAGCAAATGTGATTGCACGAGGCATTTTTGAGGAAAAGCAAACAAATAGGTTTTTCTTAAAGGGAATTTTGTGCTGAATATGAATATCTTGTTTGTTTCCCAAAATTGCCTAATTAGGTCATTAATTAAGGTCAAAGGTCAATAAGTGCAAAATTCAAGTTTTCACAGAAAGTTTTATTTTTAATATTCAATACAGTGGTAAAAAAGATTTTCCAATATCTATCATATTAAGCCATACATTGCATGTCAAAGATTTGAATTTAATGGAAAATGTGAAAGAAAATTTCACTTCTATGGAGAATATCTCCGTAACGGTTGACCTTTCTACGGAGTGCCATGTCAGTCGATTTTCCTTTGATGTTTCATGTCAAAATGCACCAGTGAAAAGAATATATGGCATAGCATCATTGTCTAGGTTCAGGGGAATGAGACTTTGTTGTTTGTTTTGCGAAATTTGCAGAATTAGCCACCAATTAGGGTCAAGGGTTAATTAGTACAAAATGCGAATTTTTATGAAATTTTCGTAAGGTCCTATTTGACGTCCCCTAGATGAATTTACAAGAATTTTCTACATATCATTCAAATTAAACGTCATATTATGTGCTGAATATTCAAATTAAATGAAAAATATGAGAGGAATTCTTGATTCTATCGCCAATATCTCAATAACGGTTCAATTGCCAATATCTCAATAACAGTTCAATTTTGGTCGCATGGATTTGTCTCTTTTCCAACGTAGGCCACCAAAACTGATTTTGGTTTCCTCTCAATATATGACAACAATATATCTAACAATATATTAGAAAGGAACATGTCACCTTTTTTATATTTCTATATTTTATATTTATATTTCACCCCCTTAAACCAACACTGATGAAGTGTCAAATAACCGTATTGTGGCAATATCCTAGCATTGGCGTTATTTAGTCTTGTTTTTGCATGTTAGTCTCCGAGTCACTGCATTTGCATGCGTCCGTACACTTCAAATCCCATTTCTTGCACGAACACCTATCACTGGTGCAACCCTTGGTACAGCCACACTGTACAATGTCCTTGCATGCTTTTTGGATAGAGGGTAAAGATGTGAGCACCAGTGAGAGAAGACCATCAGCCAGATTCCATCCAGCAGAGTCCATTGGGGAAGGAATTAGTGGGTTTGGATTGCACGCTTCTCTCCATATGAAGCTCTGGTAATTTGCACGCTGTATATGGTGATGTGCAGCATCACTGGATGGTGGCATTGATTCTGGTGCCTGACATTTACTGAACAGCTTTACTGAACAGCGAACATATCACATGTTCTTGTGATATCACATCTCACGAGATGATATATCATCACATTACTGAATATTTACTGAACTCACAGTTCAGTTCCCACAGTTCCCACAACTCACAGTTCAGAACTCACAGTTACTGTTCCCTCACTCACTCACATTTACTGAACAGCTTTACTGAACAGCGAACATATCACATGTTCTTGTGATATCACATCTCACGAGATGATATATCATCTCACGTTCTTGTGATATCACATCTCATGTGATATCACATGATATCACTTGTGATATCACATCTCACGAACATATCACATGTGAACATATCACATGTCCCAATCACATGTACCACAATTCCGAACATATCACATGTGAACATATCACATGTCCCTATCACATGTACCACAATTCTTACCGTGAACAGCGAACAGCGAGCTTCTCACATTTTCCATTAAATTCAAATCTTTGACATACGATATATGGCTTAATATGATAGATACTCGATAAACTTTTTCGCCACTGTATTGGATATTAAAAATAAAATAATTTGTGTGAAAACTTGAATTTTGCACCTATTGACCTTTGACCTTAATTAATGACCTAATTAGGCAATTTTGGGAAACACAAACAAGATATTCATATTCAGCACGAAAATCCCTTTCAGAAAAACCTATTTGTTTGCTTTTCCTCAAAAATGCCTCATACAGCTTAAATAAGCACATTTTTGAATTTCTTGCCTAGACTATGCGTTTTGGTCTTGGTCTTTTTAAATGTGATCGTCACCGTGACATTCTTCCTCCTACCTGACAATCTGTGTCTCGATATAATATGCAACTCAGGAATGCTCAACATCTTGACCAACCTCGGTGTAAGACTCAGATACAATAATTCCACAATTCCTTTTTTTATTGAAATGCTTAATTCTGTTATGTAGAACTGTAGATGCATAAAATAAATTACATACATAATATTGTCGTGCAACCGCCGAAATTTATATCAGGCGATCGCGGATGCCGATCACGAGGCTTTAACTCCGAGGCGGAAGCTCAATGGCGGATTCCAAAATCTAAAACCACTAAGCGCGCGGAATGGGAGGGAAGCAGCGCAAGTCCCCGCAGCCTTAACTATCAATTCAATCAGGTGGTAAACTGCGTTCAAGTATGTACAGAAAATAATGCAAGGGTTTATTCAGGAAAAGGGCAAGGACAGGAAAAACACGTGCCGGTAATAAAATAAGGTAGCTAAATCGGGATCCCGCACACAACAGATATCAAACACGAGACGAGGGAGATGAATTAAAGAAAGAAACACGTCTTGCGAAATGTACACGCAGAGCTCGGCTTAGCTTGTCTTGTCGTCTTCTTCCGCTGCTGTCCAGCACCGCCCTGCCCGGCCCGACCGCATACCACGAGGTCCCGCTCCAAGCTCCAATCCTCTCGCCGCCAACGAGGTCCGTGCACCAAGCTCCAAAAGCACCAGCACCGCTCCACTCGGGCTACACCTCAGCCCAACTCGGGTCGGGATCTCTGAACGACTCGACCGGGCTGCTGAAGACAACTCCTCATATCAACTCGACTGCCCAATGGCGTTCGGCAAACTGGCATTCAGCAACTCCCTATGGCTCAACTGCCAATTCTGCGAACCCAGCTGCTCTGGACTGCGCCAGGAATGTCACTCAACTCCCTCACTCCTCCTGCTGCTCAACTCAGGTCGGGGCTCTGATCTCATCTCTTCACTCTCAGCGTGCTGAACTCTCCTCAACAAGGCGTTCAGCAACTAACTCACTAAAATGGCGTCCGGCCCCCGTTAATATCTCTGGCCGGTGACGTCAGCATTGGCGCACTGCTCTGCCAATCAGAGCCTCCACCGACTCGCCCCTGTGCACGCCCACTATCACTCCAACTCTCGTCCCCTACTCCGTGGTCCTTGTGTTTTAGCACGTGCTATGCGAGGTGGGTAGGCCTCTCAGAGGTGTAAATGGTGGCAGCCAATTGTAGCGGTGTTCTAGCCTGATTTCTTCCTAAGTCATGTCAGGGGGGAAGGTGTCATTTAGTGTTGTACTAAAGGTCCTAACTAATGTTTAAGTGGTCTGCAGTGCCATAATGGACAAAGGTTTGACTACCAGGTGAGACAAACAAGGGCTCTACTCATTATTCCCTACACTAACACACGAATCTCCTGGTAGATTCACAATCATACATCTTAACCCGACAAACGCCTACACATGACTTATTACAGGAAGTGTTCCTTATCGCAACATCTCGAAGCATGTTACCTACTCAGATCTACTCTGCTCTACATATTGCTCTACCAAATTCGTAACAATATGTTTGTTGATCTTCTTATGTTTTCTGCTATTTTAGGTTATTTTGTTGGTAGAATTTGTTATATTTTTAATTGTTGTTCGATTATGTATGTTTGTTTATTCCTTATACTTATTTTGATGAATGTAATTTTATATGATTATTATAATATATATTTGTAAGTTTTATGAAATACTTTTATTATTGTAAACTTGACAAATTTCAGTCTTCGAACTGCCTTGTCCAGAGTATTATTTCAATAAACCAAAATGAATAATATTTTTTACTTCTGGTAGGGATGGGCCTTTGCTTCCAAGAAAATGGCATGATAAGCTATTGATTTACATTAACACAGCGTTTGCCCAAGGAGGAAACAACCCTTGGCGAGGTGGGATATTATTATTTTCAATATTATTTTGTAATAACATTCATATTAGATTTTTTTATGTTGAGGGCTCCCCAGTCACAGACTATATCGTCCTCATCGAGGCCAGGCCTTAAATAAAAGAGCTGCATTGATAGAAAACTGAAGAGAGAATAATCAAACCTCAACAACTCAGTACGCAACCCTTTGGTGGGGAAAACACCCTTGGGATGGGGGTGCAGGGGGGGGTTAAATTGCTACAGTGAGCTCCATAATCAAGAAATGGAAAGAATATGGAACTACCCAGACTCTTCCTAGAGCTGGCCGTCTGACCAAACCGAGCAACCAGGCAAGAAGGACCTTGGTCAGGGAGGTGACCAAGAAATAACCCAATGATCACTGCAACAGAACAGAGTCCCTTGGCTGAGATAGGAGAACCTGCTGAAAGGACAACAGTCTGTGCAGCACTTCACAAATATTGGCTTTATGGGAGAGTGGCCAAACAAAAGCCAATCCGAAAAAGGCACATGTCAGCATGCCAGGAGTTTGCAAAAAGGCACGTGAGAGGCCCAGAGCATGAGGAAAAATATTCTGTGGTCTGATAAAACGAAAATTGAACTCTTTGGCCTGAATGCAAAGTGCTACGTCTGGTCTAACACCATCCCTACAGTGAAGTATGGTGGTGGCAGCATCATGCTATGGGGATGATTTTCAGCAGCAGGGACTGAGAGACTTGTAAGGATAGGAGAGGGTACAATGAATGGAGCCAAATGCAAGCAAATCTTTGAGGAGAACCTGCTTCAAAGTGTAAGAGACTGTGGCGAAGATTTACGTTCCAATTGGACAATAATCACAAACATACTGCCAAAACACTGGATTGGCTTCAGAACAAGAACATGAAAGTCCTTCATTGGCCCAAGTAAAGCCCAGACATGAATCACTGAGAATCTGTGGAAAGACTTGAAGATTGCTCTTCACCGACACTCCCCATCCAACTTGACAGAGCTTGAGCAAATCTGCAAGGAAGAATGGGAGAAACTCCCCAAATCCAGATGTGAAAAGCTGATAGACATACCCAAGAAGACTCGAAGGTGGAATCACTGCCAAAAGCGCTTCTACAAAGTATTGACTCAGGGGGCTGAATACTTCAATGAATGAGATAGTTCTGTCTTTAAGTTTCAATAAATCGGTAAAAAAAAATTCTCAAAACAACTTTTCACTTTGTCATTATGGGGTCTTTTGTTTAGATTGGTGACAATTTTTTTTAAATTTAATCCATTTTAAATTGAAATGTCTCTGTCTGAACAGCAAAATGTGTCAGGAGTGAAGGGGTGTGAATACTATCTGAAGGCACTGTACGAGCCATCCGCATTTCCTCCACCCATTTGTTGGTATTGCCTCACTTTTCCTTTCCTTCACCCTCTCAGGGAATTGAATCCGTGGAAGCATTTTACAGCCATGTGAACGTGTAAGGCGCACACATTGACTCAGCTCACATGCCATCTTTCTTACTCAGTTTCCATTTTGTTTTCCGTGATCAACATATCCAGAAGTGTTGGAGGTATTTTGCATCGGTGTGACCAGCCGTGTTACCGGCATTCATACAACATTTTAAATCAATATATGTTGAGAATTTGTCGAGTGGTTTGGTATACTTTCTCCCTTCACACTCTTATGTGCCCACCCTATAGGTCAGAGGATATGGATAAGCCTCTGCTCAGGTTATATGTCAACCCACTGTTATATTTGATCGAAATGAAAAGTCCCTTTAACAAAGGAGAGAGAGAGAGAGAGAGAGAGAGACAGGGAGAGACAGAGAGAGACAGAGAGAGACAGAGAGAGAGACAGAGAGAGAGACAGAGAGAGAGAGAGAGACAGAGAGAGAGAGAGAGAGAGAGAGACAGAGACAGAGACAGAGAGAGAGAGAGAGAGAGGGGGGGGGGGGGGATGGGGGGGGGGGATGGGGAGGGAGAGAGACAGAGAGGCAGAGAGGCAGAGACAGAGACAGAGACAGAGACAGAGAGACAGAGACAGAGACAGAGACAGAGAGAGAGAGAGGTTGGGAGAGGGGGGGGGGGGGGGATGGGGAGGGAGAGAGACAGAGAGAGAAGACAGATAAGTAGAAGATAGACAGCATCAGATGCTTATATCTCAAGTTATGGTCTGCAAAATGATTTTCAAAGGGCACATGACCTTTGACCTGTTTAATACAAAGATACCTGAATACCTGTTTAATTCATAAGTTATCGCGGCACCAAAAATTTATCACAGATGGATGAACGAACTGACAGACAACCCAAAAACATTTAAGTGCCGCATTAAAAGCCACTCAGTTTGGCAGGATGCCAGAGGCTGGAAATGGAGCACGGCAATCACCGGAAAAGGCAAGTAGGCCTCACGCCATAGGCTTGACTAGTGTGTCGCGGGAAATACACCACACACAAGGCTGACTGATAACAGCCCGACAACAGTCTACATAAAGCTCACACAAAGTCGATTCACGCGATGCCTAATGGTAGTCGTATACCCTCGGCCTTTGCTTTAAAATGAGCACGTTAGGTTTTTCATAACAACAGGAATGACAGAAAACTTGAATCAAAATATTAATTTACTCGACCGTTCTAGATCGGATGAATTGTTTCTAAATTAATAACACTTATTAGTTATTATTGCGGAGTCTCTCTTCAGGGTCTCCCCGATTGTTATGGTCTCCCCGAACACCCGGTATTTCATCATCTATGCTCTCCATTTTCCATCCAGGGCTCATCCATGTATGGCTTAAATAAGGTTTACAACACCTACTACAGCATAATCATCACAAGATTCTACATCAGAAAACATTTCCTTACATTCACTTTCTGATGTCAACGATTCTGAAATGAGTCATGCTGACATTAATGAGCACAGTTCACCGAAACTTTACATCTACAATGCAGAACAGCATGTCTATCTATTGCGGTACTGAAGCAATCGCTCCTGGAATGGCGTCACATGGATTACGCAATCCCTGGCAGGGTTGTGTCCAGTATTTTTAGGGGAGGTGCTGGCCAGTTTTAATTTTTTTAACTAACCCCTCAAAAAAATAATGAAAACTAAAAATGAAATTCGCTTTTTGGTCCATTACTTACAATCCATTATAATTATACAAATCATTTTTCGATTGCACTGGACCTTTAATGTCCACCAAATAAGGACGGCACATGAGACATCCAGGTTAACGTCCATCTGAGGGACATATTGTTGAATCATCCCAACTGTGAAACACATGGATGACAGTTTATAGCTGGGCCGAGATTCGCACAGAGTTTAGCCAATTTTGAGGTGAGTGTGTATATCTCTAGGCCATCCTGTCAACCTAATAACCGAACTGCAAGGACTGCAGACAAGTCTCGATTCAATCTCGGCTCTGAGAATTTTTATGTTTAACTAGTGAGCCCATTGGTCCGTTGCACCAAGGTTTCATTGGTCTTCACCGCCTTGTAGCATACCTGCCTGCCAGATTTGGGGGTCTTTTGGATCATCAGGGAATGGTCTTTTGGGTCTTCAGAGTCTTTTGACTCCTCTGGGTCTTTTGGGCTATCTGGGTCTTTGAGGATTTTGGGATATCTGGGTCTTTTGGGGTATTTTTGGTCTTTCGGGTTATCTGAGTCTTTTGGGCCCTTGGGGTCTTCTGGGTCTTTAAGGTTCTTCAAAGGTCGAAGGGGTCTCAGCTGTCCAAAGGGTTAACAGGTACATTTCTATTGTACATAATTAATTGACGTACGTAATTAATAGACACAAAAAAGTATGACACAGACAGACACAGAGACACAGACAGACAGAAACAGAGACACAGTCACAGATAGACATACAGACACAGAGACAGACAGACAGAGAGACAGAGACAGACAGAGACAGCCAGCCAGAGAAACAGCCAGGCAGAGAAACAGCCAGGCAGAGAAACAGCCAGGCAGAGAAACAGCCAGGCAGAGAAACAGCCAGCCAGAGAAACAGCCAGGCAAAGAAACAGCCAGGCAGAGAAACAGCCAGGCAGAGAAACAGCCAGGCAGAGAAACAGCCAGGCAGAGAAACAGCCAGGCAGAGAAACAGCCAGGCAGAGAAACAGCCAGGCAGAGAAACAGCCAGGCAGAGAAACAGCCAGGCAGAGAAACAGCCAGGCAGAGAAACAGCCAGCCAGAGAAACAGCCAGGCAAAGAAACAGCCAGGCAGAGAAACAGCCAGCCAGAGAAACAGCCAGCCAGAGAAACAGCCAGGCAGAGAAACAGCCAGACAGAGAAACAGCCAGACAGAGAAACAGCCAGCCAGAGAAACAGCCAGCCAGAGAAACAGCCAGCCAGAGAAACAGCCAGGCAGAGAAACAGCCAGACAGAGAAACAGCCAGACAGAGAAACAGCCAGACAGAGAAACAGCCAGACAGAGAAACAGCCAGGCAGAGAAACAGCCAGGCAGAGAAACAGCCAGACAGAGAAACAGCCAGACAGAGAAACAGCCAGACAGAGAAACAACCAGGCAGAGAAACAGCCAGGCAGAGAAACAGCCAGGCAGAGAAACAGCCAGACAGAGAAACAGCCAGACAGAGAAACAGCCAGACAGAGAAACAGCCAGGCAGAGAAACAGCCAGGCAGAGAAACAGCCAGGCAGAGAAACAGCCAGGCAGAGAAACAGCCAGCCAGAGAAACAGCCAGACAGAGAAACAGCCAGACAGAGAAACAGCCAGACAGAGAAACAGCCAGGCAGAGAAACAGCCAGGCAGAGAAACAGCCAGACAGAGAAACAGCCAGGCAGAGAAACAGCCAGACAGAGAAACAGCCAGGCAGAGAAACAGCCAGACAGAGAAACAGCCAGACAGAGAAACAGCCAGGCAGAGAAACAGCCAGGCAGAGAAACAGCCAGACAGAGAAACAGCCAGACAGAGAAACAGCCAGGCAGAGAAACAGCCAGGCAGAGAAACAGCCAGGCAGAGAAACAGCCAGGCAGAGAAACAGCCAGGCAGAGAAACAGCCAGACAGAGAAACAGCCAGACAGAGAAACAGCCAGGCAGAGAAACAGCCAGGCAGAGAAACAGCCAGGCAGAGAAACAGCCAGGCAGAGAAACAGCCAGGCAGAGAAACAGCCAGGCAGAGAAACAGCCAGACAGAGAAACAGCCAGGCAGAGAAACAGCCAGACAGAGAAACAGCCAGGCAGAGAAACAGCCAGACTGAGAAACAGCCAGACAGAGAAACAGCCAGGCAGAGAAACAGCCAGGCAGAGAAACAGCCAGACAGAGAAACAGCCAGACAGAGAAACAGCCAGGCAGAGAAACAGCCAGGCAGAGAAACAGCCAGGCAGAGAAACAGCCAGGCAGAGAAACAGCCAGGCAGAGAAACAGCCAGGCAGAGAAACAGCCAGACAGAGAAACAGCCAGGCAGAGAAACAGCCAGGCAGAGAAACAGCCAGACAGAGAAACAGCCAGACAGAGAAACAGCCAGACAGAGAAACAGCCAGACAGAGAAACAGCCAGGCAGAGAAACAGCCAGGCAGAGAAACAGCCAGGCAGAGAAACAGCCAGGCAGAGAAACAGCCAGACAGAGAAACAGCCAGGCAGAGAAACAGCCAGGCAGAGAAACAGCCAGACAGAGAAACAGCCAGACAGAGAAACAGCCAGACAGAGAAACAGCCAGGCAGAGAAACAGCCAGGCAGAGAAACAGCCAGGCAGAGAAACAGCCAGGCAGAGAAACAGCCAGACAGAGAAACAGCCAGACAGAGAAACAGCCAGACAGAGAAACAGCCAGGCAGAGAAACAGCCAGGCAGAGAAACAGCCAGACAGAGAAACAGCCAGACAGAGAAACAGCCAGGCAGAGAAACAGCCAGGCAGAGAAACAGCCAGGCAGAGAAACAGCCAGGCAGAGAAACAGCCAGGCAGAGAAACAGCCAGACAGAGAAACAGCCAGGCAGAGAAACAGCCAGACAGAGAAACAGCCAGGCAGAGAAACAGCCAGACTGAGAAACAGCCAGACAGAGAAACAGCCAGACAGAGAAACAGCCAGACAGAGAAACAGCCAGACTGAGAAACAGCCAGACAGAGAAACAGCCAGACAGAGAAACAGCCAGACAGAGAAACAGCCAGCCAGAGAAACAGCCAGGCAGAGAAACAGCCAGACTGAGAAACAGCCAGACAAAGAAACAGCCAGACAGAGAAACAGCCAGACAGAGAAACAGCCAGCCAGAGAAACAGCCAGACTGAGAAACAGCCAGACAGAGAAACAGCCAGACAGAGAAACAGCCAGACAGAGAAACAGCCAGACAGAGAAACAGCCAGACAGAGAAACAGCCAGACAGAGAAACAGACACAGACACAGATACCAACCATCCATTTATAGTAGAAGCCACAGACAAATATCAGAGCATCATTCAATTTGTTTTACCCAGTGATTCCAGAAGTCACAAAATCTTTCCCCTGGTAGTTGTAGCCAGAGCGGATCAGGTCCTCACAGACGTCCTTCACGCGGCTGCCACCAAATGCTGTGCCGTAGTGGAAACGACCATCCAACACACCTGCCTTTCCAGCCAACAGCTCGATCAGCTTACCCACCTAAAGAAAGCAAACAATTACCCACCGTTTCCTTGTGAAACTACCTAAATCCAGACCCACTGCTCACCTCCACTCATTTATTCCTCTATTTTACCACATGTGGAACTGCCTTCCACTCTCTCTTCGATCCCATTCTTCCCTCCGGGTCTCCAAGACAGCTGTTTACCACCATCTCAGGTCATCCACCATCCACTGTCATGATCGTGTCTACACCTGTTAAACCACCCCCACCCCTCTCAAAATTTTGCTTGTGTATCCATCTTGTCCACCCATTGCGTTCTCCTCTACCCCTCATCGTTACTTGCATCCCTTTTCTGTCATTTTCCGTCACCCTGGTATTAATGTTTCCCCTTGTGTCCTTATCTGTTCTGCATCCTCGCTCTTCCACGAGCGTAAACCTTGCATGAAAAAAGCCAGCCTGAGTTCCAAAAGCCTTTGCGGAGATTTCCTTTGAGAAAGGAATTTATCGACGTAATGGTTTCTTATTCATTGGGTATTAACGTGACCTGAACTCCATCCCAAATGTTGAGCTGGCAAACCATCCCATTTCCACGTAGGATTATAATCCTACAAAGGACGGCTTGCCAGTTCTATTTCCAGCTACATTTCAGAAACCTCATTAACTGTGGAACAAAAGCAGGAAACACCCTGTTTATCAACACTATTACAGAAAGTGCTGCTTTGTCATTGGTTCAATAGTTGTGAGGTGGATACAACAGTAATAAAACAAACACAAAACAAAAACTGATCCAATGATCTGAATCTCATGCAACAAGCCAAAATACAGGGAAGAGATCAAAAGGGGTCAGGTGTTTCAATTATACTTCTCACCAAAAACGTTACATTTTCATGCATTTAAAGAGATCCCCCTCTCCTGGTTGAACTCCCAAAGTCGAGCCTTTCCACCCAACTCTACTCTGTTCCTCTATCCTCCACATGTGTAACTGTCTCTAGACGACGATTTAAACGCGTACACCATCATATCACATCCCTACCCTCGATGCTTTCTACCACCATTAATGCAAATTAATCCAAAACTCCTAAGAAGGAGCTTTCACAGGTTCCCACCTCCCATCTCCCCTCCCTCCCTCCCTCATTGGTTTATTCCCTTGTTTGTTTCAGCCAACTGTGACGACAAAGTCTTTAGTGGTGTCACCTCGCTATTCCATGTGCTTCAATTTTGTATTAACTAGAACGACACTCTTCGACATTACAACGTCGACAGATATGCCTCCGCCCACATTTTTACATCATTTTAATCCTTGTACCAAGTTTGCTTTAAATCCATTCAGCTCTTCTCAAGTTATCACATTTTTTACCTGAAATGACCTCTGACCTTTGACCTCTTCAGCCCAAAATTTAATCAGTTCATGTGTACATAATTTTTCATCATTTTAATACTTGTACCAAGTTTTAATTTAAATCCCTTCAGCTGTTCACAAGTTATCACATTTTTACCTGACATGGCCTCTGATCTTTGACCTCAGGAGCCCAAAATCGAATCAGTGAATCTATACATCATTATACACATCTGTACCAAGTTTGAATTAGATCACTTCAGCCATTCTCAAGTTATAGACATATTACAGATTTTGACCTTTGACCCCAAAGTCTAATGAGTTAATCTTTACAATATTATACATACCTGTACCAAGTTTGAATGAGATCACTTCAGCCGTTCTCAATTTATAGACCTATTACAGACTTTGATATTTGACCCCAAAATTTAAACAGTTAATCTTTACCATATTATACATACCTGTACCAAGTTTGAATTAGATCACTTCAGCCATTCTCAAGTTATAGACCAATTACAGATTTTGATCTTTGACCCCAAAATTTAATCAGTTAATCTTTACAATATTATACATACCTGTACCAAGTTTGAATTAGATCACTTCAGCCATTCTCAAGTTATAGACATATTACAGACTTTGACCTTTGACCCAAAAGTCTCATGCGTTAATCTTTACATCATTATACATAACTGTACCAAGTTTGAATTAGATAACTTCAGCTGTTCTCAAGTTATAGACATATTACAGACTTTGACCTATGACTTCTTGACCCAAAATCTAATCAGTTAATCTTTACAATATTATACATAACTGTGCCAAGTGTTATGGATTAATGTGAATTTATGTGAATTACTATTCAGGTCATTGCTTATTAATGTTTATTCGATTAAAGGTTGTGATTAAAGGGTCAGGAGCCCTTCTGGGGAAAAGGAGACCGGAAACGGAAGAAGAAAACACACAAGGTCCGGGAGAAGCAGCGATCTTCTTCTTCCTCGCCCAGCTCCGACGCGAGCGGTGTCGATATTGATTAGCGTTGAGAACGCTGAGTTTGAAACGCCCGCCTGGCGAGAGGAGTTACCTGCGGGGTGATTGCCTGTTACGTGTCAGATTGCCGGGGCTTCCTGGAAGGAACCAAGCGTCCGGCACTGTTCGCCTCGACGCCTCCGAGGGCGTGTACGGGTCGCACCTTGGGCCTCGCGCGCTTTGCTTTGCCCGCTTTGCTTTGCAAGGAGGTGTGCGCTGCAGCAGTTGTTCCCGGTACGTGACGTGCACGTTTGGAGCACGTCAGCCAGGGGTCCGTTCAACCGCCCGTGGGCGGAGAAGTCGACCTTCACCTTGGTCTGGAGGGGCCCAGAGACATTGTGAGGGACAGTGACCATTGAGGGGTCGTGAGTGGGGAAAGGGCGGACATATATGAGATGGCCATCTTAGTAATATTGGTGATTGATTGTTGATGGTTGTTGATGGTTGTTGATTGATTGGGGAATATATTATTGATGAATCCGGATCCTTGGTGTGGGGTTTCTTATTGACTTGAATTGTTGTGTCTTTCATATTGATTGCGTTACGAAAGCGTATAAATCATAGATCTTTCTGGCGGAGTTCCTCTCACGGTCCGGGGGTCACCGAGACCAGGTAGTCACCGGGAGGACCACGTAACACAAGATTGAATTAGATCACTTCAGCCATTCTCAAGTTATGGACATATTACAGACTTTGACCTTTGACTTATTGACCCAAAATCGAATCAGGTCATCTTTACATCATTCTACATAAGTGTACAAAATTTGGTCAGAATATCATCACTGGTTCACAAGTTATCGTGGCAACAGGATATTTACCTAACATGACCTCTGACCTTTGACCTCAAGACCCCAAAATCTAACCAGTTCGTCTTTACCTCATCTCTATATATAAAGGAGGAGTGTCTGTGTGTGTGTCTGTCTGGATGTCCGCTTATAACTCAAGAACTACACATCGGAGAAAAGTTTTAGACACAGATTCGGAATCAGCATAAAATCCCGGTGGTTTTAGGCTACGTTTTATTTTAATATCAATGGTTTAAAAAAACCGCGCCTGCTAGACGTTCGGGGTGTATTGCAATGGTTTGTCGGGTTTGGCTGTGGGTCCAGAATAGCTCCCATTTCCTTATGTTCTTCCACTTTTATTTTGATTCTTCTGTTACAATGCCTTCCTTATCTACCTTATATCCCCCCCGACGAGGCCTCTACATAATTTCATGCGGCAGAATTTCGTGCATTTTGAGTGAAAGAAGTGACGAAGTTGTAGGAGGAAGAAGAGGCGCGGTCACTGTGGAGGCCGCGATCGTGAGTGGAAATGGCGGGAATTGCGTTTGTATCGCAAAGTAAAGGATCTGCATTCATTTCTGAACTTGCATTGGTGGATTGTTATACATCTGCATTATTTTTCATAAAAAAACTTTATGTTGAACTTGAAGGCTCCAAGCACAGACTATATATACAGCCCTCATTGAGGTAAAAATAAAAGTAAAAAGCCTGCTATCGCTTGCCAAGCTAGCCGTTCCCCCTTTATTTCACTGTCCCATTCTTTATTTCACTGTTAATATTACAGAACCTAATATATCATTTTAAATCAGAAAATAAAAGAAATGGAATTGACAAAATTATTGATACCCCAGAATAAACATTTGGTCGCACAGCCTATGGACAAAATAACTGCAGTCAAGCGCTTCCTATAATCATGAAAGCTTCCTGCACGTCTCTACTGGCAGTTCGGCCCACTATTCTTGTGTAAACTGCTCCAGTTCTCCCAGATTTGAAGGGTGCCTTCTCCCAACTGCTGTTTTCAGATCTCCCCACAGGTGTTCAATGGGATTTAGATCTGGACTCGTTGCTGGCCATTTCAGAACAGTCCAGCGTTTTGTCTTGAACCATTCCTGGGTGCTTTTTGAAGTGTGTTTGGGGTATTTGTCCTCCTGCAAGACCCATGACCTTTGAGGGAGACCCAGTTTTCTCACACTGGGTTGAACATTGCGCTCCAAAATGCCTTGGTAATCTCGTGATTTCATGATGCCATGCACACATTCAAGGCACCCAGTGCCAGAGGCAGCACAGAAACCCCAAAACATCACTGAACCTCCTCCATGTTTGACTGTACGGAAGGTGTTATTTTCTTTGAAGGCTTCATTTTGTGTTCTGTAAACATCGAGATGATGTGCTTTACTGAAAAGCTCAAATTTGGTGTCATCTGTCCACAGGACATTCTCACAGAAGGATTTTGGCTTGTTCGGGTGTGTTTTGGTAAACTCCAGTCAGGCTTTCTTCATGTCTCTCCCTCAGCAGCATAGTGGTCCCCATGGGTATCCTTTCATCAAGTTGGCGACGGATAGTGCGAGTTGAAACGGTCGTACCTTGTGTCTGAAGGTCAGATGGAATCTGTTCGGCAGTTGGTTGAGGTGATTTCTCCACCATTCAAACAATCCTTCGCTGCAATCTTCGATCAAGTTTTCTCTTGCGGCCACGTCCAGGGAGGATGGCTACAGTGCCATGGGCCTTAAACCTCCTGATAACATTGCGTACGGTGGACACAGGAACATCAAGGTCTCTGGAGATGGACTTGTAGCCTTGAGATTGTCCATGCTTGACTACAATCTTGTGTCTGACCTCATCAGACAATTCTCTGGTGTTCTTTTTCTCCATGCTCATTGTGGTACACACATCGACACAAAACAGCAGAAAGACTCCTTTTCTCTATTCAAACTGGTTGATTTTTATATTGTGATTATATTGTGAGTATAATCCGATTGTGAGTATATTGTTTTATATTGTGAGTGATTTTTATATTGCAGGCACCTGCAACTCACCACAGGTGAGTTCAATTCCAAAGTAAAGGAGAATCACCTGCTTGAAATCTAATTTTATTTATAACAACTTCTAAAGGTGCCAATAATATTGTCCGGGCCATTTTAGGATTTCTGTGTAGAATAAGCTAAGATTTAGTAGTTTTTTCAGCTTTTTTGTTTTGTTCCACTGCAAACCAAAGAAATACAAATGTGGACACCAAAATATTTTTTTATTTCAACAATTTTCTGGAAGAAATGGTGCATTATTTGAAAAAAGTGCAAGGGTGCCAATATTTTTGGCCACGACTGTACCAAGTTTGACTTAGTTCCCTTCAGCCACTCTTAGGTTATTGCAGTAGCAAAAACCTATTAGACTCTGACCTTTGACCTCTTGATGCCGAAATGTAATCCGTTCATCTTTGCACAATAATATAAACTTCCACCAAGTTTGGTCAAAATCCCATCACAAGTTCACAAGTTAGCCCTGTAACGGATTTTTTACCACATGGGACCTCTGACATTTGACCTCTTGACTCCATTATCTAATCAGTTCTCTTTGCATCATTAAACATACTTGTATCAAGATTGACTTAGTTACCTTCAGCCATTAAGTTATCATGGTAACATGAGTTTTACCTAACATGACCACTGACCTTTGACTTCATGACCCCAAAATCGAATCAGTTAATCTTTACATCGTCGTACTTACATTATTCAAGTTTGATTTAAATCCCTTCAGCCATTCTCAAGTTATTGCGGAAACAAAAACCTATCATGGATGCACAGACAGACGGATAGCTGGACGGACAGACAACCCTGAAACATAATGACAGTTGAGAAGAAGGTCGAAAGTCTTGCTTTCAGGCACGTGAGTGGAAGAATGTAAAACTTCTAAAATGCACTGGAGTCATTTTCCTTGTATTTCAATTCAACAGCATTTCAGTTTGTGGTTCAAAATAATCCCATCCTAATAAACATTAGTTTTGGATTCGGAAACATATTGCGCAAACAAAATAGAGGTCAACAGCAGACTTTTTGTTTTGACTTTTCTATCCAGTGTGGAAACTCACAGTCATTCGTGAAGGAAATCCATGTGGGTTCATGATTATATCAGGGCAGATTCCCATGTCAGAAAATGGCATATCATGCTGGGGCACAATGAGGCCACACACACCTTGGGGATGAGGGTTGGAGGGGGAGAAGCGTACCCAGTTGGCCACAAAGAATACATATTAATTCATTGTGCAACAAAGTCCCATAATAAAAAAATGAACAAAATACCAAGAAAATGAGCTTCCGTGAAAAAAGTGGAGGATAAATGGGGATCAACATCGACTAGTTTGTCACCTTTCTGGCCGTGTCGGCTGCTGAACTTGTCTCCGATCTCAGGTCGACGAGTCTGTCGCAGTAAAATTTTAATAAGAAAGGCATCTTCGTTGTTGGACGAGATCATCACCTTCTCGATGTAGGAATCCACAGCACCCTTGTATCTAAAATTGGTGCAAATGCACAAGGTATGCAAAATCCACAATCCTTGGTAGGGCTTGGACTTAGCCACTAGCAACAAAGGCCGGAGATGCGACATGTGGCAAAAGAAAGGTCAGACAATCCAAAAAGTTTTTCAGCAGCGAATGTTGTATAAACTTACACAACCGGAACGTCTTTGTACTGAACTTGCTGAGGCTGCCCGGCGCCCTGGAGAGGCGTCTGTGTCACAGTTGGCATCGACTTGTTCACCAGAATCTGCTTGTTTTGTACACAATCACCTGCCACCCAAATGGCAAAAGGACAAAATTCCCATCCACCAACAAAAGCACAAGCAAGCGTACAGGAAACACAAACACATGCACCGTTCATCAAATATCAGGTGTGGATAGCATACAATTCCAAATCTGGACTAATGTATTTTCCCATGAAGATGCATGATGTCAAGGCTCCATCCGTGCGAACTCTGATATACTGAAGTGCTAAGTATCATAAATTTTTCAAACTTCTCATATTGGTACAAGATGCATTGACAGTTCATAAATATCACATTTGCAAGGATAAAAACTAAAAGACAAGTTCACATTGTATTTGCCGACACTTATAGACACTCGATCCATGAAAAACATTTCAGTAGCAAGTTAAAGAGTAGGATAAGAATTTGAAACCAAACATACTACCCATAAAAAGTAAATCTGGTGAAATACATATCGTGACTGAAACGTTTTCTTCCAAAATATTTAGACTTGCTTTAGAAACTTAAACGTCATCTTACAGAAGGATGCGCAAGGAACTTTGGAGGGGGAGGAGGAGGCGGACGAGGCCACTTGGTGCTGCACCAATCAAATCATGCTTGTGCTTCACCAACCCCAGTTTCATCACGCAACACGCATCCGCACACAAGCTACATATGCATCCAGGTATCTTACAATAATTCACCAAATGTCCGTCCGTCTGTCCGTTAGAAGGTACCGCAAAAACGGCTGAACCGATCGCAACGATATTTTGGGTGGGTAATCCGAGGACCCCCTGGAGTAAAATAGGCTATATTGTTTTTCCAATTTTCCAGTTTTTCCAAACACGAGGGAATAATATTTACTGATATGAACAGTGATGTGGCTTCTGTTGAAATTCTACGTACCAGGAGAGAGTAGATAGACTCCTGACGAACTCTTCCTATATAAACGTGCGGCTCCGAAGTAACACGGCAGCATGTGCAAAGTGACTGAGAAACAGGTGTAGCGGCCGCTTCCGTGTTACAGATTCAGCGCACAATCTTCACACATAAACGTGCGACTGAAAAAGAGACATGTAGCGGCCGCTTCCGTTTTGCAGAATTCAATCTTTTTCCAAAATGGGCGCCATGTACTGTTTAGATTTTGATGATTTGCGTGTGATATGATTCAACGGATGTTTATATGAATCGTTTAAAATAAAAAAAACCTTCAATTTCTGATATTTTGCCTTTTCATTTGAGCTTCCCAATTGAAGCCCTGCCCGTAGGGTGGGTACCGTTGCTAGTACATCTAATTTCCATTTAATCTTATCCACCATCTCCAATGCTACTACCTTTCTGGCAAGACCATTCCATGTATTAACCTTAAAACTACAGTAACTCATCTTTACCATCTGATCCGAACCCTGTCCACTCTGCTGAAAACTCCACTGCACATATCTTGCCCACACCCTTCATTATCATAAACATCTCAACCAGATCCCCTCACGATCACCTTTCCAATGTATGAAGTCCTGTCTCTTGTCCTGACCACAGTAAGCTATTAAAGACATCCACCAATACCACGCTTATCTGCTCCGTCACCTCCCGCTTTGCTCTAGGATGCATATCATTTGGTCCTGGAGGTTTATCATGCCTTAGTTTTTCTAGCGGTTTCTTCACTTCCTCTACTCCTACTTGGATCTTTTCCAAAAGCACTTGCTCATCCCTGTGATAGATATTCTCCGCTTTCGGAATTCCCCTGATTGTTCCTGTGTAAATGTAGAGGCAAAACTACTATTTAATAATCCTGCCGTCTCACCCTCATCATCCACCAAATCTTCTGTGCTATTCCTCAATAGGCCCACACCCCACTTAGCCCTGTCCTTACCCCTAATATACAGCACTTAAATCATGTATTCTTGTTGTTACCTTATGTATGTGTTTTTGACAAGTGAAAAAATAAAAAAATGGTGTGTGACATTTAGTTTATTTAAGCGATAAGGATTTTGGTAACAGCACTTGCACATGATTGTTTGATACCAAATTTAAAAGCCCAGAAAATGAACACCAGAAACACACTGAAGAAACTATGCAACAGGTTTCATGTCATGCTGATATTTGGGGAAAATTCAAGATTATCAAGTTTTCACATGCTACCAAGAGGAGATAGAACAGAAATAGGCATCCGATTCCTAACCCCGCCATCTCTACATCTGACATCACAAATACCCTCATTATCCATGCCCGCACCTGCACAGCAGATCCCTTCGCTATCGAGCACGCTGTGGTGCCAGATTGGCTCCAGCGTGGTTGCATCCAACTTGGGGCCCATGACACGGTCAAAGGTTAGATTGGTATACCGCTTCAATATGCATTTGGCATTTCTGTACACCAAACAGCGTCCATATCCTGCAGGAAACATCGATGACGAGGAAAGGGGGACACGGGGGAATTGGTAAAACATTATATTCTGCAGGATGTGCATTGGCCAAACAGTGAATCTGGTTATTACAACCCGATAATGAATGACCCACCACTAGGTTGTCCTCTTCAGCTTACCACGGTCTACAGAGGCTTTGTTCAAGATGAGGGCATCCTCAATATCATAGCCACTGAAGCTCATAACCGCAACAGTAGCATTTTGGCCTGCTGGAAGTTTCTCAAAAGAGATGATCTCAATGGTCTTTGTTTGGACCATGGGACGTTGAGGATAGGCCAAGAGGTACATGAGAGTGTCAATACGGTTGCGCTGGTTGTAGCCAATAGTCCCTGCAAAGAAGATGGATACCAATTGTAGGGTTACAATATGGTACAATATGATTGATAACGTGAGAATAAGGGAATGTTGAGGTTTGACATGTGGTATCGTCGTGCATCATTTTTTTTGATGGCAAGGGTCAGGAGAACAGGACAAGGAAGAAAAAGTAAGATTTAGGGGGGCAAGGAAAGTGGTGACATAAATGGAATAGGAAAGTCAGGGGGGTTATAATACCATGGAAAATGAAAAAAAAGGCCCAAAGATAGTTGCAACAACAAACTGAAGAAACTGATGGCAGATAACGAGGAATTTTTAAAAAGAATGATAATAAATAAAGGGGAAAACAAGAAAGAGCAATCGGAGATTGCAGACCCTCGCCAGGATGTGTTTTCAGTGGTTTTCAAGGTTTTTGTGTTAAAAACCAATATGGCGCCATTTTTCTCTCCACCAATTTATCCCGAGATAACGCTCAAGAAATTTCATCTTGATCGGATGAAGTTTTGTACTTGTCGAATTATGACGTCATAATGGAGGCACCTATGACATCATCATTAACATATTTTATTCCCCGTGGAGAGTCATTTATAATGAGCAATGTCTCAATTTTTTCTATTCAGCACTTTTTGAGATATAGAGGTGTAAATTTTTTCGGTTTTTCCAAGATGGCGGCCGAACCACATGACCGATGAAGTCATCATTATTATTTTTTTCTCCACCAGTTTATGCCGACATGGCGCTCAAGAAATTGCATCTTAATTGGATGAAATTTTGTACTTGTCGAATTATGATGTCATAATGGAGGCCCTGGGCCAAGAGAGTTAAAAATTGGGCACAGTCTATTCCAGGGCAAGAATATGTGTGTAAAGTTTGGCGATTCTATGTGCAACGGTGTAGACGTAGTACTGCACACAGACAAACAGACAGACAAACAGACAGACAGACAGACAAACCCAAATGCAATCCCCTCTCCTCCTGCGAGGGGAAAAATACTAGAAAGAGAAACCAGGTTGCAGACCCTCGCTGAGATTATTTTGTGTGGCGTTTGCATGCTGGTGTGTAATGTAATTTATAATAGACGTAATTATATGAAATCAATACGTTATTAGTATGTAATAGATTTACTCACGTGCAATTATTAGCATGTACCATTATCATTACAAACATCATTACCATTATTATGTACCATTATCATTACTAGCAAGTTGTCTGTGCCCTCACGGGATTCTAAACGGGGTTGGGATGGAGCGTGAAAAATGCAAATGGCGTCTTCTGCCATCAAGCTGGCAAGCTGGGAGCAACAATTCACATTTCTTGCCACATCTGACGTAATTTAAATGTTATAATGGTGGCAAAATGCTCGATTCGAAACCGTTTGTTCGACATATTATATATCTATATATATTTTTTTTTTTTTTTAATAAACAGGAATGAAATTACTGCGTGCGGCTCGTGTGGAAAATTCTGACTCAACCCGGGACTTGAAATAGGGACCTCCATTACTTACGCGGTGACAGCCCACTGCGCTATTGAGCCAACGGAATCTCCTCAGAAATTTTCCACACTTAACACTGCAAGCTTTATAATGGCCGATGTCTTACGTGCCTGCTAGGCAGACCCCGGATGTGAGCGTAAATATATATGTGCATGTACGTGTATGCAAGTCTCCTCTTAGACTTAGTCCTGAAGCTACGTCCGCGTCTGATTTAATCTCCCGATTATTTATTCAATGCAAATGAGACGCCCTGCTCGTACTGTAGAGTTTCTACTATTTCTCACAGTTGTGTGTGTGTGTGTGTATGTATGTATGTATGTATGTATGTATGTATGTATGTATGTATGTATGTATGTATGTATGTATGTATGTATGTATGTATGTATGTATGTATGTATGTATGTATGTATGTATGTATGTATGTATATATATATATATATATATATATATATATATATATATATATATATATATATATATATATATATATATATATATATATGTGTATATATATATATATATATATATATATATATATATATATATATATATATATATATATATATATATACAGTGGAACCTTGACTTACGAGTTTAATCCGTTCCGTGACCGAGCTCGTAACTCAAATTGCTCGTATCTCAAATCAAATTTCCCCATTGAAATGCATTGAAATGCTATTAATCCGTTCCAGCCCGCCAAAAACCACACCAATTTTTTTTTAAATATACAGTATATATAAAAATATCTCGCGCTTTATATTTCACCTGTATGCAGCATACAAGTTGGCAGGATGGCCTGGACTGGAGGTACGCACACTTGACTCTAAAGTCTAAACTGTCCAGCCTGGGTTTGAATCCCGACCCAGCTATAACCTGTCATGGGTGAATCACAGGCAGGGTGATTCATCAATGGGTGTACCGCTAAACTGGGCGCCCCGTTTGCGTCCCATTAGTTGTTGGATGTTAAGGATCTCACCGTGTTTTCCACAAAGAGAAGGCGAGCTATCGCCGGCACTCTGAACAAGTTGACGGCAGAGATACTGTACTTGCACGGCATGATAACCACGTGTCGCACGATCTCTTGTCATGGTCCACAAGATTATCACAGAGAGGTGCAGCTTCCAGCGTTTCGAGATCTGATCCAGGCCTATCCAACGAGACCGGTCCCAGCGTTCTAGGCCCGGTGGTTGTCTCAGACGGACCCGACAACGGCAGTGTTCGTTTTAACTCGATTCGATTCGAGCGCCGACGTGCCGGCGAACAAAACCGGTCATATCTTTTGAACGCGTGGCTCGATTTTTACAAAATAAACTTTTTCCTGAAGGTCTGAACCGTGCGCTCAAAACGATACCGAGTTTGACCCTGAGAGAGCCGTTTTGCGCCGGCAAAGGCGCCTTGTGTGACGTGAGGACCACGTCGTGCTGCATAGATTATCATAAATTATCATATCATTATCGGCGGCGCTATATATCATTAGCGCTATACGACAGAGATACTGTACATGCACGTCAAGATAACCACGTGACCGGAGCCCACCTGGCGGCGGAAACTCAAAATAACCGAAATGCGAAAACTAAAATGCAGCGCTATACTACGACAGAGATACTGTACGTGCACGGCAAGATAACCACGTGACGAAAGCTCGTAACTCGGATCTCGGCTCGCATCTCAAAGCAATAAACTGCCAGAGTGACGGCTCGTATCTCGAAAAACTCGTAAGTTGGGGCACTCGTAAGTCGAGGTTCCACTGTATATATATATATAAAGGGTGGGGTTCAAAAAAGCAAAATGCAGATTTTCTCCGGGACATGGTCTATTTTTGTTCCTTTTGGTGTCAAAGGAAACCACCTCAAATTTGAATGGAATCCAATAATATTTAGGGGTGCCACATCAGTGATGAATTTTCCCCCATGCAAAAATAGGAATTCCCATTTTTTGGGCTGTATATACACAAAATAAATACATAATTATATATATACATTAAATATAATATTAAAAATAAATATATAGTAAATATACATTAAATAATAAATATACATAAATACACATTATACATTATATATATACAATATATTATACATACAGTTTTGAGACTTCCTATGATCACTATCTGGGCAATTTTCATGCATGTTTTGTACAGGTTCCTGGGGTCAGGGGTACGCTTTTTTAGTGTGTAATATGTAGGCCTAACTTATTGACTGTGGCTCTTTTGTAGAGAGTGACCCTGTGGAGTAAGAATTAACAGGATTTTACCCACATTCTTGCTTATTTTTCAGATATGGCATGTGCTAGTACCAGTGTTTCATTGAAAACTCGGGCTCAGGATAATGTGTATCTCATTGGGTCCACTTCTGGAGATGCCATCAAAGGTGCCAAGCTCCCGACTGTGCATCAATCTCTTGTCCTGTTTTTCCATCACCTGA
Organism: Myxine glutinosa; assembly: GCF_964187855.1. NCBI lineage: Eukaryota > Metazoa > Chordata > Myxini > Myxiniformes > Myxinidae > Myxine > Myxine glutinosa. Next base: position 118,296,411 of record NC_136263.1, on the reverse strand, counting down.
AGAAGGAGAATCGCACTGCCCGGGAGAGTGCAACCCTCACCATTGAAGAGGTTGTGAAGTTCTGGGAAAAAGCTCACCGACCTACAACGACGAAGCAGCACTGCATCCATCGTTTGGAGAGGCTATATGAAGAATGGAGGAGCCTCCAAAAAGGTGCAAAGCGGGGTGGTGCGACCCAAGAGAAAAAGGAAGCATCCTTCAAGGCCTCCTTGGAGAAGACGTTTGATCTTAGGCATGCAGATTCGGAAGCCATAATCACCAACCCCGAGGACAGGAAGTTTCTTCACGATCAATTCTCAGAGAGGAAGGCTTCAATGGGATCTGTAGACACTGTGTTGGAAGCAAAAACGTTCTTGTGTGTTTGAAAGATCAGCAGCCACGAGATGATTATCGTGAACTCCTAGAACTGACTGTCATCTACATGGGAGGAATCCCACCTCGTGGAATCCGGATCATGGCTCCAGGAGCAATGCACAGAGCCAGATGGATGGCAAAAGCACTAAATTCACTACAGGTGTTCATGTTTCGGTCAGAGTTCCACTTGACACTTCGAGAGGCGAGAGAACTCCGAGCCTTCAACATTTTTGTCTGCCTTGTGTATGTACAGGCTTGGTTTCGGGCTCCACAAGCGATTGAGGCTCCCCTGAATGACATTAACCTCTTCAAGAAGTTGGAAAAGTTTGAACAAATCAATCAGAAGATGGCTCAGGCAGCCTTGAAGGCACTTGGCCGCCACACGTGGTACATGAGCCCAGTACTAGTGGCATTTGCATTCTTTGACACCAGAATTGACAAAGAAAGCAAGATCAATATGATTGAAGCATTGAAAAATGACGGTGAAAACCCCTCTCCAAAGAGACCAGCTATCAAACGAGGAACCGCCCTGTCAATCGCTGGCCTCATAACAAAACACACCAAGCATTTCTTCAGCATCCTATGGACCCCAACTGATTGGATGGATAAGGATCCTGGTTCATGGGAGCAAGAAACCAGCTTTCAGGAAGCAAAGAAAGCCGCCAGTGGCTTAGTCGTGGTGAACGACAGGGCAGAAAGGGGTGTCGCATTGATACAAGACTACAATAAGCTCCTTACAAAGGATGAAGAGCAAAAGCAAGCTCTGCTCCAAGTTGTTGCTGCTCACAGGAAGATGTACCCCGATGCCAAGAAGGCAACAGTGGTGAAACAGGCCCAGAAATAGGAGTTACATTTCTCATTATATTTGGGTTTTTTAATATTATGTGATATGGTGTCTTCATTTTATGAACTGAACATTTGGATTGTTATCATTGAATTTGAGTTTTCATAGCAATATAGTGCTATTTGTGCAGCTATTGTAACTTGTGTTTGCTAGAATACAAAGAAAGTGAGTGGAGGGTGGATTTTCATAAAACAAACTTCTGGTTTTGCTTTCGATCCATATATAGAAAAGTTTTGTAGACACCTTTAGTTTGAAGGCTGATGTGGCACCCCTAATAAAATCAGATTGCTTTCATATTTGGTGTCTTTTCATTTTGGAACAAAAGGAACAACATAAAGCCATGTCCCAGTAAATATTTAAAAAATTTTTTTTTGAGCACCACCCTAATATATATATATATATATATATATATATATATATATATATATATATATATATATATATATATATATATATATATATATAGCCTTTTGATGCTTAAGTTTCCATAATAAAAAATTGTATTGGTGTCAAAGCCAGTCACCAATTGCTAATTAATAGTGGGATAAAAACAAACAAAGTGTGGAAAAAACAAAGACAAACAAACCCAAATGCAATATCCTCTCCTCTGGCAAGGGCAAAAATAAAATAAAAAGAGATAAAAGTATCCTGCCATCTTCAACAAGATCAATCCTCAAAGCTTACATCAACATTACCTGTCATAGAGCTAAGTACAAGGCAATAATAAAATCCCTGAAAACGCCTCATGGTTCATCCGAGATTGGTGGGCTGTCAATTAGCAGCTAGAAAGTCATGACCGAGTAACCACAGCAATCAAGAATGAGCACCTGGTTTCCAACCAAGGGAGGAATTGAGGAGCACATACCCATCGCCTGTTTTCCCATAGCACACTGATAGGTATTTCGGGGAGACTGGTTGTGATGCGGATAAGGAACAAGTCCAGCGCACACGCCCAACAGGGTGAACGGCTCAATCTCCAAGTGTGTCGTCGACCTGTGGTCAACATGGAAATACAAGATGGGACAGAGCTCTCTTGCAGTCAAAGTTTGTCCATTGATAAGTTGAATTGGATAGTATACTGTGACCAGTACCAACTTAACGGAGATGCTAAAAGCGCTGTTATCTTTAAAAACATTGCCTTAAAACAGGCAACCATGATTGTCATGGGGCCCACAAGGCTAACCCCTGCTTTAGCGGGGGAAAATGGACTTAAAACGATCATCTTTCTTCTTATTGTTATCTTTTTTAGGACCCTAGTTGGGATTATGTCTGATATGGACCCACAAATTTGCTTTAAATATTGAGAAAACATTGCTTTAAGCATGAATAAAGCTAACGGGCTTCATCGAACAGCATGATATTTGCTGCACGATGAAAGGCCTCGGAGATGTGAACAGGATATTTAAGAAAAGGCTGTGTTGTACAATTCTGTAGCAATCTAAATTTGTCGATCCATACTGTAAAATTTACAGGACAGGCCCTGTTTGACCGAACCGAAGGTGGGTGATTTGTACATCTGGAGCTTTCCACCCCGAGAGCTGCTGTGCCGCAAATTCCATTCACTCCCACCAAATCATTAATCTGTGTTGCGAGTTACATAACTGTTATTACTTGATTGTTTCAACAACACTTGCTGTTCTACGAGCTCAGTCTGTGTTAAAATTTGGGTTTTTCTGTTCATTTGTTTAAAAGGAAAAAACGTTTGCACATGCATTTTACCCATCGATGAGCTGTTCATAGAGGGCGACGTTGCAATCATTCTCCTCATTCACATCCAGGTACTCAACCAATCCCTCATGCAGGAAATCCTCAAACGTCCTGCCAGAGCAACAGAGATTTAGAAATTCATAATGAACTGACAAAAAATATAAAAATAAATGTATGGAGCAAATAACTGCTGATGCCGTTAGCAAATGATCCTTTCTGCCAGTCATAAATAGCTCCAAAGCATTGCACATCCACAGCACCAAATGACAACACACACACAAACATATACACACACACACACACACACACACACACACTACCGGCAGCCTTGGTTCAGTTCTTCCATGTGCTTATTATTCACAGCTGGTTTTCCATTTGTCACAATAATGTATGGCCTACAAGAAATGAAAACCATAATGTAGAGATGACGCATATCTGCAATGTATCATAATCATCATCAATGCACCATACTCTTGATAGAGTGTCACCACTGCATTAGCAATCTCTTAACAATGGTTATGTTGGGTGGTTTTCCGTTGCCTTCACAGCAGCTATTCAGGCCAGAGATTTGAAATTTATTCAGGGCACTGGCAATAACTCACCTACTCTTTGCAAAAGACAATGTGTCGCCTCAAACATCCACCAATGGCCAGTGCTGGTTGACAAGTACCTAATCATCCATCTTTTATTGCTGGGCGGACATTCAAACGAGGGCGCTCATCTCTGAGCTATCTTGCCAGCTTACTGTGCCATCTATACCAAATTAATTCGTTGAAGAGGCAAATTATTCTCAATTGAAGAGGTGAGGGGAGTGAGTGATTACAAGTCCAAGCAATTGCTTTGTTGCCAAAGGATAATTACCCACTGCTATGGTCTTACAAACCGTCCCATCCATTACCTGCACAGGCGTCCCCCATCTGAGGAGATGTACACACAGTGGTCAGAGTTGTTTGTAGAAATTGAAACAAATTCGTTGATGTAACCCGCACGGCGCATCAAGCGGAAAGTCTTCACCAGCTTCTTCTGATCCTGGATAACACCCAGAATATTACCTGATCGGGATACAAAATGGAGAGATTTTAACAGAAAGTTATGTTGGTAGCAATCTAGAGAATAAACTCCATGAACTGCATTGCCCCAGGTGAAAACTGCATCTATAAATAAGCTACCATTGAGGAAGACGAGAAAAGTAGTTGGATAACTGAGCTCTTCCCCAGACAGCAAGCTGATGTCTTCTACACCCAAATTTAAGGCCAGCCTCACAATGGAACCCTCTTCCTCATCTGTCGTGATGTGAGTCATGAGTGCCAAGTTCTTTACCAGGCCACAGGCCTGGAATGGAAGAACATGACTGAAGATTAAAACTGTAAGAAAGATGTAAAAAGTCATAATAAACAGCGCATGATCAGCATCAATGTGATGCTCGATAAAACAGAGACTTTAATGAAATATAAAAATAACGAAGGAACATGTCCAGAACTAGAACAGCACTCGGTAGAGAGCATAGTTGGAGGTATGCCTCCACCAAGCTGAACAGTTTATGTTTTGTATCCCACTGATAGGCCGGATCTGGATTCGGACTTGAACCGAAAATCTAATCGGCTTGTTCTTGTCACCGAACCAACTCATCCACTTAGTTAGTCATAACTCGTCCATAACGTTTTGAAATATCATATTAAATATCGCTTTTCACCCGATCTTTCAATGGTGAAGAATTACTTTAAAAAATTAAATAATTCTCATATCTGAATCCATATTTAGATCTTCACCAAAATCGAATCGATTCGTCCACGTCTCACACCCAACCTCTCCACCAAGTTTCGTCCAAATCTGTCAATAACCTTTTGAGATATCCTGCTATATATCGGTTTTAGCCCCAACACTCAATGGTGAAGAATCACTTAAAGAATTCTCCGATCTGGATCCGGATTCAGATCTTCACCAAAATTGAATTAACTCGTCCTCGTCAAATACACAACCTCCCCACCAAGTTTTGTCCGAATCCATCCACAACTTTTTGAGATATCCTGTTCACAGACAAACAGAGGTGAAAACTCGACCTCCATCCACCTTGGGTGGTGTAGGTAATAAATGAGGAATATAGAAGGCAATGAAAACGTTTGTTTGCCACCACACAAATTCCACATCACACAGCTGAATCCCAATGACGGCGACTGATATAAATGTACAGTGTCCTGCGTCGTTGACACTCCAAGGTGTCCAAGGCTTTCACCGCACTTGTTAAGTAAAAAACAGGGCTCATCGCTGAGTGCAGAGAAGTCCGTATTGCGCTGCACCCTCTGATTGATCACAGTTGCCCAACGGGAAGACCATTCATCGTGTAGGTAGGGTTGCATTATATGGCCAGCAAGAAAGTTGGACAGTCCCGTTTTCATTTTCACACGAATAGATGATCAGTTTGCAATAATGCGGAGCATTTTAATAAAAAAGCAAAACAAAAAAACCCCATATATATATTGTTGCGGTTTTTAGAACCCTCACTTGTAAATAATTCTTGTAAATATTCCATCAGTTAAAGGGTTAAAGGTCGCACCCATAGTTAGTCCATATGCAACATGTAGGCCACCATAGGAACTTTAGTTATTTCCTTAATATGTGTTTCAGGTAAGGCCGTGTTCCCAATAGTTTAATTTGTGTTGCATCAATGAAATAAGAATAGGTCCCAATCCATTCTGGCCATTTTGCCAACCTCTCTCCCAATTCGATTACGCGTCTCCGCTTGCCAGCAGCGTTCGCTGCGTTGAGCTGAAGTTTGCTCAAACAAACGCCATTAACCACGCGGTCAAGCTCGAGGAAGAAGGGGGCGCAGCGCCGGGAACGAGGCGTGGCCCTGTCAACTCGCCGTCAAGGGCGGAGCCGGTGAGCCCTCGCCAACCAACGAGGGCTGAAGTGAGCTCACTGGCGGGCGTGGTTTCGAAGTGTGCGCATTGATCTGCGAGCGCATTATATAAGCGCGTGCGCAAAGTCCTTTCACGGACTCGTTGGGAAAGGCGCTTTATGAACTTATTGATCGGGAGGCGCGCTTGTTTCAAAGGACTGCGCAAAGGCGCTGATTGCACGGACTGCGCCGAGAGAGAGCTTGGTGATACGAACATTGTTCGGGAGAGAGAGAGAGCGTTGGCACGAGCTACATATTACGTATGTGGCCTCCCAGTCCCCACGATATATGTAACGTCCGCTCGTGGTCAAGGACAACGCGGCGCGCTGCCGGCCTGCTTCCATCACCACCACGGCACGGGTCGGGACCGGACGAGGAGCCGGACCATCTGCCTGGACCTTCCTTCCCTACCACTACAATTCCGTGTGAGTGTGTCTGTTTGTCTTGGGGTCGTAATAAGTTAAGACTGTATAGATAAGATTGCCCTGTATCCTTTTGTTTCTTCTTCCTTGTATATTCCTTTCGTTTCCTCTTTGGTTTGTTAATAAATGTACCTTGTTCTTTCTTGGTTTTTCCCTAATCCGATCGCCTCCGTCTTTTCTCAATTGAGTACCTGTGGCACGATTTGGAAACCGCTCAGGATCGGGTTAGTCTTTGTTAATGGCTCGGGCCGCGGATTGCTAACCGCTTGGCAAATTCCATCTTATCCGTGGTTCGAGCGGGAGTTATTTCCCTGCTTTACGGTCGGGTTAGTAAGTAGATATTTGGGACTTCATTTACCAATCACCCTAGCTAATTCCGACCGGAAGGAGCGTCATAGGTTCCAGGATTGGGGGACGGCCAGCTTAAAAGACAAGGGGATTAACCCCCCCCCCCCCCACTTGATAAGGGGAGCGCCGACACCCGAATCCGCAACAATGTATATATATACACATCATTCACAGTTTGGTAACAACCTTTTTTTTTTTTTTTCCACACACAAAAGTAACTGTCCTTTTTACAAACATGCATGATATTGTATTTTGTATCCAGCCGTAACAGCTGCAGCATCCTGCTCACTTCGTATAATGCAAACCACCAAACGCTGGCTTGAACTCGTACAAGGAACTACAAATGCAAAGTGCATTTTTTCCTTTGTCGGTTTCCACGGTCTTTTGGTTCCTCATCTGTTGCTCTTTGTCAAACATACGGACCAGATCGAACAGGTCGCGGTACAAATTGAATGCACCATTTTAGACAATATAATTAAGGACAATTTAAAACGTACACAAAATTATTCACAAAGAATTGTACAATCTTGGATATATTACATGAATTTGTAGTAATAGCAAGGGTTTTCAACATGAGTTTGGTAGGCACCAAGAACAAGCCGATTAGGTTTTGCTTAAGTTGCGGATGCAGATCCAGCCTATCTGTGGCATACAAAACAAACTGTTCAGCCTGGCGAAGGTTTCCACTCCACCGAGTGCCGTTCTAGTTCATGTGATTATGGAATTTTAAAGGTTTCACGACATCAAACACGAGCAAGCCATTTAATGTTATACCATCATCAAATTAATGATTATTTCAATTCCCTTGCATCTTTTAAAAACCAAATACATAAAAAAAAAAATTTAAATGGAACATAAAGGCAAACAGAAGCAAAACAAACAATATTGTTGACACAATTGCAGTACAGTTTTCTGTTTTACTACTGCAGTCATGCAGCTTCCTTGATTCTTGAGGTACATGCTTTGGATTCAAGTAAAATTGGGAATTGATTCATACCTCCCTCCCTCCAAAATTTTTACTTTCTTTGTTGACCAATACAAAACATAGGATGAACTGTGGCATGTTCATGAAAAAGCAGACTTACCTCTCCTTCAGGAGTATCCGAGGGACACAGCATGCCAAACTGCGAAGGCTGCAGAGAACGTGGACCGCTGACCTTCCGAGTCTTCTCAAACTGGGAGGAGATTCGTGTCATCATTCCCAATGTAGAAATGTACGACAGTCGGGAGAGGACCTGCGTCACACCCTGCCTTTCCATCTTGAAACGCTTGAGCGACCAGTTTCCCTAAAGGGGGAAGAAAACTTTACAGTTAATAGTTTGAACATAAATAATATAATGTAAAAAAACACAATATCATAGTTGTGTTTATTTTCATAGATTTTCACCATGCAACAAATCACACTTTCGAGAGGTGAAGCTGCTTCAATATTTGGCCATGTCCATCCGTCTGTCAAAAATGAAGAAGAACCGTTCCAAACCACCGTGTAATGAAATTGTCCAAGTTGAACCCAGGTGCTATGCTGGCTCCGACCACTGAGGGGCTTCCATAAGAACTCGGACGGACATCGCTCCGATTCATTCCTGTGACATTTATCCTGTGTGGTAGTGTATACGAATGGTGTGTATTGCTAGGTGTTCCAAGTGCTTGTACCAATTGCCAATTAATTATTACTTCTATGATTACGGTATACTGATATTATTCTTGCTGATTTCTTACAGGTGTTACTAGAGAATCGTCTCTTCGTCCTGAACGAGAACAACATGGCTCATAAGCTGATACAAGTTCCAATTTTCTGCGCGGACCCCCAAGCGCCGGACGCGTCTGCACAACTGCTACACTGGTTGAAGCTCCTGACCAGTCATCTGGATGCGCAGAAGGAACTCACCGCTGTCACGAAGCTTGTGGTGTTGCATTCCAAAGTGAACCATGCTGTGTACATGTCCATCTCTCAGTGCGCAACGTACGATGCTGCTGTGGACGAACTGAAACGTATCGACATCAAAACTCGGAGCATGGTCTACACCCAATATCTACTCGCGTCTCGTCGACAAGAACCCACGGAGACCATTGACCAATTCGCTCAAGACCTCCGACGATTATTGAAGGACTGTACCACCGAGACACGCACCCATGCACAAGTTTGCGATGACATTGCTCGCGATGCTTGTGTCTCAGGCATTAGATCGCCGGTCATCAGACGACTACTCGAACAAGCCGATTTGACCCTAGAAACAGCTCTTCGGCTATCTCACCAGTACACCGAAGCGCAGGTACAAGCCGACGCGTATGAACGCCCATACGTCACTGCAGGGATATCCCGACCAACGCGCCCAGAGAGAGCTACCGCCGAGCTAGAGGATGCTGCATCCTCGCCGGAATTGGAGGCACCCGATGCGCTTGGGGACCCCGACCCGAGTTTGACAGCGGTCGTCGCTGCTGGACCCAAGCCAGGAAGTAACGGTAAGTGCTATTTCTGCGGGAACCGGAACCATCTCAGGTCAGTTTGTCCGGCTAAGGAGGCGACGTGTCATTTGTGTTCGAAGAAAGGTCACTTTGTAAAAGTTTGTCGTTCGTCGCGGGGCCGGCGAACCCGCTCGATGCTGAATGTGCTTCTCTCTCCGGCCGCGACACAATCGGCAGCTCCCGCGGCCTTGATTGGAATCGCCCCTCTCCGTGGGCCCCGAGCTGAGCACTCGACCTTGATGAGGCTTGCCGCACCGACTAAACAATTCATGCAATCACAGCGGTACGCAGCTCGACCGTCCTTGACAGGAATTCTTTTGACGCCCAGCACACTTCCGGGTTTGGCTCCCCGAGGTTGGCGTCGGATCTCCGCACGTGGCACGAGCGCCCTCCAGTGGCGGCACGATCGACCTGCGATCGACTTTGACAACATGACAGCAGGGATCTCCGCGCGTGGCACGAGCGCCCCCTACCGACGGTCCGACCGTCCCACGTTCGACTTTGACTACACGAAAGACATTAGCGGGCATCGGATCCACACGCGAGGCTCGAGCGCCACCTCTCGACTACTGCAGGGCCACCGGGCCTGTCCAGTGCTGTCATTCCACTCATGATTGAAGGGAAATTTGTAAATGCTTTAATCGAAACGGGCTCCACTGATCGTTATGTCGATTTACGACTTGTTCAGAAGCATGGCTAGCCGATTCTCGGAACAAAACGCAGAATTTTCATGGCTTCTCAAGGAGCACTCGGGGGGAATGTTGACTTGCTTGTGATTGTGATTAAGGGTCGAATGTTTCCGGATGTGCATTTAATGGTCTTACCTACATTATGTGCAGAAGTTTTGCGAGGACACAATTTTCTCCGGCAACATGGACATTTGGAAATGGAATTTGGTGGTGCTGATACTCTTGCTGTGTGTGCTCTTGCAGGGATGGAAATTGAGCCACTGTCGCTGTTTCCCAATATGACTACTGACTGTACACCGGTTTCTGTTAAATCGCGACGCTACTCACGGGCTGACACGCAATTCATTGCTGAAGAGACTGCGCAACTCTTAAAGGAAGGTATCCATAGAACCTAGTCGGTCGCCCTGGCGGGCCCAAGTTTTGGTGGTACGAACCGAATCACACTGCAAACGCATGGTAATCGACTATTCGCAGACGATTAATCGGTTTACCCAATTGGACGCCTACCCACTCCCGGGAATGGATTCCATGGTACGACAGGTGGCACAGTACTCGGTATATAGCACTCTCGATCTACGTACCACGTAACATCAGATTCCAATCTCCGCGGCAGATCGCATCGACACTGCATTTAAATCCGGACAGAGGTTGTACCAGTTCACCCGGCTCCCTTTCGGGGTCACGAATGGGGTTGCGTGCTTCCAAAGGGCTATGGACGACCTCATTAATAACCACCTTTAGAGGCCATTTTTCCCCGCAAGGCGGGGGTTGGCCTTTTTCGGGAACCGTGGTTGTTGTTGTTTTTCGGTCCCCTTTTTGAAGCAATGTTTTACGGCCGGATGCCCTTCCTGACGCCAACCCTTTTTGCCGCCTTTATCGACAAACAGGGAATTACCAGTGAACTGGTACTCAATTAGCCGACCTCGGAAGGATGACAGGCTGAGTCAACCCCCCTGGTGTTAATTCAGCGATCGACCGGGATTCGAACCCAGGATCCTAGGATCCTAAGCCGGCACCCTAGCCGCTAGCCCAACACCAGGGTTGGACGACCTCATTGCTAAGGAGAATTTAACCGATGTCTTTGTTTATCTGGATAATCTCACAGTTTGCGGGTATGACAAAGACCATCATGATGCTAATCTGAAGCGCTTCCTCGAGGTTGCGCACAAGTATCGACTGACTATGAACGAGGCTAAATGTCGCTATTCTGCTCGCACGATAGATCTCCTGGGGTACCCCGTGACCCACGGCTCTATCGCTCCGGATAAGGAGCGTCTGCGACCCTTGCTCGACATGGCCCCGCCCCGCGATCGTGCTTCTTTGAGCGTGCTCTCGGGCTGTTTGCTCATTATTCTAAGTGGGTTCAAAATTTTTCAGAGAAGCTTCGTCCGCTTGTGGATTGCGATGCGTTCCCCACGAGTCACGCTGCTCAGGCCGCTTTTCATGTCCTGAAGTCCGACATCGCTGGCGCCGCTGTGTCGACGATTGACGAAAACAAGTCCTTCGTTTTGGAAAGCGATGCATCGGACCACGCGATAGCTGCTACACTCTCTCAAAGGGGGCGACCTGTGGCATTCTTTTCAAGGACTCTCCTCCGCGGAACGAAGACGCTCATCTGTCGAAAAGGAGGCCGATGCCATCGACGAGTCAATCAGGCGTTGGCGTCCATATTTGCTCGGTCAACAACAACAACAACAACAACATGCATTTTAAAGGCCATTTTCCCTACGAGAGCAAAATATAGGGCAAAATTCAGGGTGACATAGTTCCGAACCCGAAGGATCGGTAACCGACACAATTTCGGTCTTCGAGGCGGCCGATAGGCACAGTGTGACCAGAAGGGACAGAAGGAGGTTTTCCTGACCACGTGGCCCTCGACTTGGTGGGGTTTGTCCGCACAATGTGGGCGCATCAGGATGAACTTTAGCCGGGACGCGTTTGGGCGCCCCGGTCTGATACTGCCACCCACACGCAGAACACCTTGTGAGTGCACGTGGGTCCCGGCGGTCCCACTGGCCTAGCGCTACCATGTTTAGACAGCGAGATCCGTCCCCGGGCACCGGCACCTACTCCCGGAAGTTGAGAGAATAGCGGCGCCAGGCACGGTAGGACACCCGCGGAGCCCCGGCGGACCAGGGACGCGCAAGCCTACGCGTTAGCGTGCTACGGCGGAATCAACGGCTTCGGCCATGGCCGGGCCGATACTCGGCCCGGTCGCACCGGAAATGAACTGGTTCGACGCCTAGCCTGGCGGTCCCCATGACAATCTTCTCCATTTTGCCCTATTTTCTGCATCTCTCCTTGTTAACCCCCTTGCCAGCATTTCTTCTTCCACCATCTTTAGCCAAGTCTTTCTCAGTCTTCCCCGTCCTCTACTTCCTTCTACATTCATTTCCATCACTCTTCTCAACCAGTCACTTTCATCCTTCCTCAACACATGACCAAACCATCTCAACCTGTTCCTCTTCACAGCATCAATCACAGGCTCTATTCCCATCATCTTTCGCAATTCATCATTTGTCTTCCTCTCTCTCTCAACGATACTCTGCAGATCCGTCGAACCATTCGCATTTCCACCCTTTCCAACCTTCGTTGCTGCTCTACGTTCATTACCCATGTCTCGCTCCCATAAATCATAACACTTCTCACACATGCAGCATACACCTTTCCCTTCAGCTTCAATGACACTCCCCTCATCATCAGCACGCCACTCAGTTCCCGAAACTTCTTCCATGCACATCTCACTCGAGCCAATATTGCAGAGTCTGATCCACCCTCTCCATTCAGCATGTCTCCGAGGTAGCAAAATGTTTTCACACCTTCCAGCTTCACGCCGTCTCCAAGATCCAACTCAACATTTCCTCCATCTGCAGCTCCCTCTGTGCACACCTTACATTTGAATGTAGCTGCCACACTGGTTAATGACCCTCTCAGACCACGACATTTTTGATGAACCCACTCAGTGCACATTGTACATTGAATGGAGTTCACTCCGACACCCTTCCTACACACAGTACAGGGCCACTTCCCAGTTATTTCCACCTCACCACATGCTTTACCACTTGCCATCACCTTCGTCTTTCCGATGTTCACCTTCAGACCTTTTGTCTCCAGACATTCCTTCCACTTGTTCATCTTTTCCTTCAGTCCATCCATACTTTCCGCAATCAACACCAGATCATCTGCATACAACAACTCCCACAGTACACCCTCCTTTACGTTCTGAGCCAGCACCTCCATCACAGCTACCAATAGTAGTGGACTTAGTACCGACCCCTGATGCAATCCCACCTTCACCTCAAACTCACCACTGTTCCCGTCCTTCGTCCTTACAGCTGTGCGCGCTCTTTTGTACATTGCCATCACTACTCTGATCAACCATTCCTCCACTCCTAACTTCCTCATTGCCCATGTCACTACTTTGCGTGGAACCCTATCGAATGCTTTCTCCAGATCAACAAACCCAAGAAACAACTTCTTCCTCTTCTCCATGTGCTTCTCCTGCAACTGCGTAACAATGAAAAGCACGACTGTCGTTCCTCTTCCTGGCATAAATCCAAACTGCATTTCGTCGATCTTCACTTTCTTCCTTATCCTCCCCATCCTCCCCTCCAACACCCTTTCCAATACCTTCATTCCATGCTCCAATAACTTTATCGCCCGGTACGAGCCACACTCCAGAGGGTCACCTTTCCCCTTGTATAGAGGGACGAGGGTACTCAGTTCCCAATCCACTGGAATGTGGCCTTCTTTAACCACCAGATTAGAGATCTGTGTCATTCTCTTCACACCCCAACTTCCTGCTGCCTTCAACATATCTCCCACAACTCCAGTCAGCCCTCCCGCTTTTCTACCCTTCATTGCTTTTATCGCTTCCTCAACTTCCTTCTCAGTTATCTTCTCTGCCGGTCCTAAAACTGGGTTACTCTCTATGTTGCCATCCCATTCATTCTCTGTATTCAACAGCATTTCCATATATCTTTTCCATCTTCCTTTAATTCCATCTGGGTCGACAACGATTTGTCCCACTTTCATCCTTCAAGCAACTCACCCCCATCACATCACACCTCTCTTTCGCTATCTGCTTTGCAATCCTGAATACTGCTTTCTGACCCTCTTCCGAATCCAAGCGTTCTCCGAACATTTTCCAACATGCCTCCTGCGCCTTTGCTACCTCTTTCTTTGCAGCCTTCCTGGCTGCCTTATAACTTTCATGCTCTGCTGTTTCTGCTCCCGTACCCTTCGCCTTCTGCCACTCCTTGAACTTCTTCCTCTTCTCGTCAATCCCCTTTCCAACTTCATCATCCCACCACCATGTTTCCGAGTGCCTCGGTGGTCCTTTTGTCCATCCGCATACCTCACCAACAGCTCCCAACAGACTAGCTTTCATTGACATCCATCCACTTTCAAGCTCAACCACATCATCCTCGACCCTACTCAGCCTCTCTTTTAATGCCTCCCTTACTGTCACCTTTTTCAACCTCCACACCTTCATTCTCGGTTGGTACTTCACCCGCCGAGCTCTCCTCACACCTTTCACCCTTATGTCGCAGACAACCAAGTGGTGCTGTGAAACAGCCTAGTCCCCCGGGATCACCGTTGTGTCCCGGAGGTGCCCCCTATCTCGCCTACGCACCATCAGGTAGTCAACGGTTGTCGTCGACCCACCCGACGTGTAACAAGCTTATTATCCTCTTTCTGGAACTGAGTATTACAAATCAACTTATCAGCTCAATCAGCAAACTCCAAAATCCTTTCACATTCTCCATTTCTCACACCAAATCCGTAACCCCCATGAACTCCCTCGAAACCATCCATACTCCTTCCTACATGTCCATTTAGGTCTCCTCCTGCCACAACAACTTCCTCATCTTTCACGTTTTCCATCAGCTTCTCTATCGCACACCAGAACTTGTCGAATTTGAATTTGATCAGAATTTGCTCGGTCGATGTTTTCAAATCATCACAGATCAACAGAGTGTTACCTTTATGTGTGACACGCAGCATGCTCAACGCATTAAGAATGAGAAAATCACACAGCTCGCCGATTTCTGCTACACAATCAAATATCGCCCGGGGCGGGATAACCTCGTTGCCGATGCTTTATCACGGCCTGCGGTGTGTGCGAGCCTCACCTCCTTTGAGGATCTGCGTGTTCTTCATGACACCTTGTGCCATCACGGCGTGACGCGTTTCGCTCATTATGTGCGCAGTCGTAACTTGCCCTATTCCGTTGAGGATGTTCGTTGGCTCTGTCGCACTTGTTCCGTTTGCGCTGAACTCAAACCTCGCTTCTACAAACCTCTGATGGGTACGCTGGTCCAGGCCACTCGGCCGTGGGAGAGATTAGCAATGGACTCCAAAGGACCCCTGCCGGCTTCACCCGCTTCGAGTAATTCTCGTTATCTACTCACGATCGTTGGAGTTCTCTAGATTCCCTTTTGCTTTCCCGTGTGGTGATATGTCTGCTGCTAAGGTTATCCGGTGTCTGCGGAACTTGTTTTCTATGTTGTGGCCTATGTACACACCGATCGAGGTGCGGTGTTCTTGTCCCAAGATGTGAGGAACTTCTTGCTCCAGCATAATGTCGCTTCTAGCTATACTACTCCGTATAGGCCACAGGCGAATTGACAGGTAGAACGCTTTAATGGCATTATATGGAGGGCCGTTACTCTGAGCCTTAAGTCCCGCGGACTAGGACTGGACCAATGGGCTTGGTCGCTACCCGGGGCATTAAGCTCGATCAGGACTTTATTGTGCACCGCTCCAAATCAAACCCCCCACAACCGTACGTTTCGTTACCTGCGGCGTTCAAGCAGTACCCGTCCTCTGCCGGGCTGGCTTGCTGAGCCCGGACCGGCTTTTCTCAAACGGGCGGTTCGCACAAGTAAATATGACCCGCTTGTAGACAAGGTGCACGTTCTCCAAGCCAATCCCGAGCACGCTCGTGTGCTGTTGCCCAATGGACGGGAGTCTACGGTCTTGGTGCGCCATCTGGCCCCATGCGGGGATATTGACGAGCCGGCTTACGACACAGTTGATCCGACAATGCTGAATCTACCGGCTTCCCCATCGCTACGTGCACCCGAGCCGGATGGCCCTGCGGGGCCACCGCCGACACCCGATTTAGGTGGATATTCCGATGCGGGGGATTCCGGCCTCGGGGATGTTGTACCCGGTGTTTACCGGACCCGCGCCTCGAGAGAAATTTGCCGCCCCGACCGCTATGGTTGGACTGACTGACATGGACCGTTGCTAACTGATTACTCTGCTACTATGCTTTGCTAGCTTGAGTTCAGCCCTAGTGGTAGTGTAGTTTTAACGGAGGGGAGAATGTAATGAAATTGTGTCTAAGTTGAACCCAGGTGCTATGCTGGCTCCGACCACCGAGGGGCTTCCATAAGAACTCGGACGGACATTGCTCCGATTCATTCCTGTGACATTTATCCTGTGTGGTAGTGCATATACGAATGGTGTGTATTGCTGGGTGTTCCAAGCTTGCTTGTACCAATTGCCAATTCATTATTACTTCTATGATTACGGTATACTGATATTATTCTTGCTGATTTCTTACAGGTGTTACTAGAGATCGATTCTGAATTAAACCTACTATTGGGACAATGTTGTAGATCTGATTTTTACAACACACAGTGTTTAATTCTGAAGGGTGATTCTAAAGCAGCGGTCCCTAACCTGGGGGTCATTTGGGGGTTTTCCGGGGGTCATGAAGGGGTCATAAATAACATATCAATTTGTTGAGCCCATTTTTAGGCACCTAACAAAGGAACATACCACACACAGTATTTTGTTCGCCTATGTCACGACCCCCAGGTCACGACCACGACCACGACCCCCAGGAACCGCTGTTCTAAAGGGTGGGGGTGATTCTGAAAATTTAATTCGTAAGGTAAATTTGAAAGGTCGGTTCTAAAGGGTAATTCCAAAGGGTAATTCCAAAGGGTAATTCCAAAGGGTAATTCCAAAGGGTAATTCCAAAGGGTAGTTCCAAAGGGTAGTTCCAAAGGGTAGTTCCAAAGGGTAGTTCCAAAGGGTAGTTCCAAAGGGTAGTTCCAAAGGGTAGTTCCAAAGGGTAGTTCCAAAGGGTAGTTCCAAAGGGTAGTTCCAAAGGGTAGTTCCAAAGGGTAGTTCCAAAGGGTAGTTCCAAAGGGTAGTTCGAAAAGGGTAGTTCGAAAAGGGTAATTCGAAAAGGGTAATTCGAAAAGGGTAATTCTAAAAGGGTAATTCTAAAAGGGTAATTCTAAAAGGGTAATTCTAAAAGGGTAATTCTAAAAGGGTAATTCTAAAAGGGTAATTCTAAAAGGGTAATTCTAAAAGGGTAATTCTAAAAGGGTAATTCTAAAAGGGTAATTCTAAAAGGGTAATTCTAAAAGGGTAATTCTAAAAGGGTAATTGTAAAAGGGTAATTGTAAAAGGGTAATTCTAAAAGGGTAATTCTAAAAGGGTAATTCTAAAAGGTTAAATCTAAAGGGCTGCTGTTCCACAAATGAATGGCACATAAATATGTTGTACAAAATGGCTTTGAAATCATGAAAATCATTCAAACAAAATTGGTGCACTTCATTTGTGTGATAAAGCAAAAGCAATGTGTGATTGTATGCTGCATGTGACTCGTACGGTGGATATGGCATTTACAAGACCATTGGTGATCTGGTCTTGCCGCATGTGTTTGACGATGTCAAACTGCGCTGCACGGGGCTTCGGGATCGTCTGGTCGGCGATTTTTTTCAGCTCAGAGTTGAACTTCTTGAAAAGATCTTCAAACAGCAGTGAGAGGAGCTAAAATCGAACCAAAACAACATCAAGAAAAGATGACAGCAGTATCTTCCTAAATTTGAAAGAACATTCACAATACAACTTCCAACTTGGTGCGACAATCATACATTTTTTTGATTATGGAAGACTTGAAGCATATTTGTGAATGCTATAATACAGCAAACAAACAAACAAAAAAAACCCCAAAAGCAGCAACTAACACCCACACCACACATTATAGAGGTTCCTTGAAAACCCTTTTAGCTTCATTGTTTAGGAGTAATGTCAAAAGTGAACAGTCACCTGGCCAGCCAGTTCAAGTCGCTTGTTGCCATAGTAATCGCGGTCATCCACTTTGTGGCTCCCTTTGGCCAAGATGACACGGCGCACCATGACAGCAATGTACAAGCACTTGGACCGGAAATTGAAATCTTTAACCTGTGTAAGGATCACCACAGGGCAGCAGTTATAATCATTAGACTTGAGCAGAAATCTGATATTCATTTTCTCATTTTTCCAGACATTTTGTATTTTAAAATAAGTAAAAAGAAGAAGCATTAGCATAGTGCTGCACCCAAATCGAGTTCTCAATCTAAAACTCGGTTGCTCTTCCAAGCAGAGTCCAAATGGAGCCAAGTTGTGCTGTCAACTCGGAAAATAACTCAGATATTTTCAGAACATGAAGTGAAGTAATTGCAGTATTTTGCAAGTGCGTGTGGTAGAAATGTGCATTAATATATGATACCACATATCTCTGAGTTGCAAGGCAAAATGTTACCATAATCTGGCACTAACTGTTACCTGTCTATTTCTGTTAGTCGTGACACAAGTCTCACGACACGGCTAGCTCTGGATAAACTCTGATTGGAGGTTGTTGTTGTTGGTGTGCTCCTGATGCGTCCTTATAAAAGGTTCCTGATTTGGTCGGATAATAAATGCTCGCAGGGGCCTCTGGAAATTAGACATAATGTAAAATACGACCTCAGGTCCTCTATTTTCCCAACCTCCCAACCACACCCACCCCTTCAGAAAACCCAAGTAATCAGCCTCCGCTTCCCAATCCCCCTCCTCCCCCCCCCCCCCTCCCCAAGTCCTCACCCTCCCCCTCCCAAACTCTAAGGCATCAAATGTCTCCCTACTTCAAGCCTTCAAATCCCCTCCCCACCCATCATGGTCACCGGTTCAACCCACAATCCCGCAAGATATGCAAAGATATGTGACAATAAATGACCTGAAGCCAATGATCTTACTTCCAGATGCATATATATACACACCATTAAAAGTAATTAATGACCTCAGACAAAGGCATTTTACAAGGACATGGGTTTAATCCCTGCTTGAGAAAATGTCAATCCCCTCCCAACTTCGAGCCTTCTCCAGCTTCATTGAAAATTACACCAAGGAGAGCAATCTCACCAACACAGCTTTACTCATTATAGACAATGCCCTTGCCCATCCTGCACAGATGCAACACTCGTTGTGTTTTTTTTTTGTTTGTTTTTTTTTGTATACAAGATCGAGGCTCGTGAAAGAGCGAACATTAATCACACAGAAAGACAAACAGACACACAAAACAAATAACATCGGGCGCGGTAGACAAGATGGGGAGAGAGGGGGAAGGACACAAACACAACATTTGAGAGCAGGGACCGAGAGCCATGGAGACATCGAGAGAACTGTGGGAGGGAGAGGGCTTTGGGGGGGAGGCATGAGAAGGGGGGGGGGGGGGTGGGAGAGGTATAAAACATATGGACACTGCCAAGACTTCCAGGAAAGAAAGAATCGAACTTCTCGTTCGATAATACAGTACATTTTGCCACCCCTTTGACCACCCTCCATGCATAAATTAATTATATAGTCCTGGCCCGATGACACAGTCATCCAAGCCTTAGGATTTGACCTCCATATGGCAGGAAGCTGTGGCTTGAGGTAGCCATGTGCTCATGAGTTTTCCGAGTGGTACAGTCGGACCTTCACTTTCGGAGAACTTTGAACAATTGAATGCACAGCAGATGCAGCGATTCCATGTATATGTCCAATTTGCGTTGTTCCTTCACTATGCTATCTTTTAATAATGTCTATCTGTATCGCAAAAGTTGCACTCTGTCGCTGCTTCTTGGTACGAGTTGTGCTTGGCGAAGCACTCGCGGGTCTCTTCATACTCATTATGCACAACGCCTGGTTTAACAGCTAATCCTCACAGCCCAGTTTATAAAGAAATTTGCAATCCAAATTGTATATGTTGTTAGGCGATCCGGGGCTATCACGTTCCTTCCGGTCGGTGTTAAATATGGTTGTAGCCGAATTAGTCTTATTACCCAAGTACTAACACCGGCCATGAAGCAAGGAAATAACCCCACCCGAACCATGGCGTTAGTGGACACGACGAGCGATTAGCAAGCCGCGATTCGGGCCGTTAACAGGTACTAAACCCGATTTGAGCGGTTGTCAATCATGCCACGCTTACCCAATGGAGAAATCACCAAGACGGTCGAATTAAGAGGAAAACAGGAAGAACAAGGAATTTATTTACAATTGTATGGGAAGGACGAGAAGCACACACTCTGTACAAAGAAGAGGAAGCAAAGCAATGTAGAAGGAAGAGGAAGAAGCAGATACACAGGGAAGCCTTATACAGTCTTACTTATCCCTGGACATGGGCCCCCTCGCACTCAGACTCACACGGGGTTGTACATGGTCGGGTTGAGGGTCCACCGATGGCGTCCACAGCCCGCTCCGGTCCTCGACTCATACCACGAAGCAGCTGGTGATGGTAGACGGTAGACGGCAGGCAAGATCGTCCCGTGTCGGTGGCGCAGATCGGACAATTACACTGGGAGGGATCGGTAAGCTGGCGATTATACTGCGTACGTAATAGTTGTACCGGCGCCTTTATATGCGCTCCCGGTATCGCTCGGTACAATGCGCCACTTCCACAATGATGTCACCAAAGCGCCTTTCCACAAAAGTCCTTTGACACTCCTCTCCTCGTAACTCAGCTCCCGAACTTGACAAGCGCCTCTCCCTTCTCATCACTCGTTCAACAGAGGACCCCGGCTCATAACTGAGGTGGGGGGCCTCGCGCGAAGGGTTTTATTGCCACGCCCAGCGAACCATCTGGAATGTCCAGCCACACCCTGTCAGGCGATGTCGCCTCAGCCCTGGTTGGTTGATGGGGTCTTACCCGCTCGGCCCTTGATGTCCGCTTGACGTGGCCACACCCCCACCCTTGCGCTCCGCCCCCTTTTCGGGCCTTACCTCGTGGCATTTGGCTGGTTTGAGCGAGCAGCTGGCAGCTAACGCTGCCGGCCCAATGCGGACAAACTGCGAGGGGCAATGGGGTGCAGACTGGATAGTGCTCAATGGAGT
>NC_136263.1:118072684-118270340 GCF_964187855.1 Myxine glutinosa | reverse complement strand
TATATATATATATATATGTATATGTATATATATATATATATATATATACTAGCTAAGGTACCCGGCTTCGCCCGGGTTGAATAAGAATACTACAAATATATGATGAAAAGAACATGTATATTTTAGAGCAATATCACAGTACATTTCCTACATGACGTTTTGTCAATTATCAATTTCTCAAAACCTCTTGGTGTACAACATTTCTGGTTTTCTTACTTGGTGCCAAGACATAAAGATTGCTTGGTTTTCCAACCCTCGAGCAGCCCACGTACAGCTGGCCATGGGAAGTACCCGGCATTGCCGGACGGGGGAAGGGAGGGGAGGGGGAAGGGGAGGGGGAGGGGAACGGGGGGGAGGGGAGGAGAGGGTGGGGAGGGGAGAAGAGGGGGAGAGGGGGGAGGAGAGGGGAGGGGGAGGAGGAGAGGGGAGGGGGAGGGGGAGGAGGAGAGGGGAGGGGGAGGGGAGGGGGAGGGTAGGGGGGAGCGGAGGGGGAGGGGGGAGGGGGAGAGGGGAGGGGGGAGGTGAGGGGGGAGGTGAGGGGGGAGGGGGAGGGGAGGGGGTGAGGGGAGGTGAGGGGGGAGGGAGGGGAGGGGATGAGGGGAGGTGAGGGGGAGGGGAGGGGGAGGGTAGGGGGGGAGCGGAGGGGGAGGGGGGAGGGGGGAGGGGGAGGTGAGGGGGGAGGTGAGGGGGAGGGGTGAGGGGAGGGGGAGTGGAGGGGGAGGGGGAGGGGAGGGGGAGTGGCGGAAGGGGAGGGGAGGGGAGCGAGGGGGGAGGGGATGGAGGGGGGAGGGGGAGGGGGAGGGGGAGGGGCAGGGGGGGAGGGGAGTGGGAGGGGTGAGGGGGAGGGGAGGAGGAGGGGGAGGGGAGGGGAAGGGGGAGGGCAGTGGGAGGGGGGAGGGCAGTGGGAGGGGGAGGGGGGGGTTTCACCCGGGTTGAATAAGAATAATACAAATATATGATGAAAAGAACATGTATATTTTAGAGCAATATCACAGTACATTTCCTACATGACGTTTTGTCAATTTTCAATTTCTCAAAACCTCTTGGTATACAACATTTCTGGTTTTCTTACTTGGTGCCAAGACATAAAGATTGCTTGGTTTTCCAACCCTCAAGCAGCCCACGTACAGCTGGCCATGGGAAGTACCCGGCATTGCCGGGCGGGGGAAGGGAGGGGAGGAGGAAGGGGAGGGGAGGGGAACGGGGGGGGAGGGGAGGAGAGGGTGGGGAGGGGAGAAGAGGGGGGGAGGGGAGAAGAGGAGGAGGGGGAGGAGGAGAGGAGGGAGGAGAGGAGGAGGGGAGGGGGGGAGGGGGTGAAGGGGAAGGGGGGGAGAAGGAGAGGGGGAGGGGAGAGGGGGAGGGGGGAGGGGGAGGGGGGGTGAGGGGAGGGGTGTGAGGGGGAGGGAGTGGGGGAGGGGGAGGGGGAGAGGGGGGAGGGGAGGGGGAGGGGAGTGGGAGGGGGGAGGGGAGGAAGAGGGGGGAGGGGGGGCTTCGCCCGGGTTGAATAAGAATAATACAAATATATGATGAAAAGAACATGTATATTTTAGAGCAATATCACAGTACATTTCCTACATGGCGTTTTGTCAATTTTCAATTTATCAAAACCTCTTGGTGTACAACATTTCTGGTTTTCTTATTGGTGCCAAGACATAAAGATTGCTTGGTTTTCCAACCCTTGAGCAGCCCACGTACAGCTGGCCATGGGAAGTACCCGGCATTGCCGGGCAGGGGAAGGGGGGGAGGAGGAAGGGGAGGGGGGAGGGGAACGGGGGGGAGGGGCGGGGAATGGGGGGGGTAGGGGAGGGGAACGGGGGGGGAGGGGAGGGGAACGGGGGGGGAGGGAGGGGAACAGGGGGGGAGGGGAGGAGAGGGTGGGGAGGGGAGAAGAGGGGGGGAGGAGGAGAGAAGAGGAGGGAGGGGGAGGAGGGAGGGGGAGGAGGGAGGGGGAGGAGGAGAGGGGAGGGGGGAGGGGAGGGGGAGGGGGAGGGGAGGGGAGAGGGGAGAACGGGGGGGGAGGGGAGGGGAACGGGGGGGAGGGGAGGGGAACGGGGGGGAGGGGAGGGGAATGGGGGGGGGAGGGGAGGGGAACAGGGGGGGAGGGGAGGAGAGGGTGGGGAGGGGAGAAGAGGGGGGGAGGGGGAGGAGGGAGGGGGAGGAGGAGAGGGGAGGGGGGGGAGGGGAGGGGGAGGGGGGGGAACGGCTAGCTTGGCAAGCGATAGCAGGATTTTTACTTTTATTTTTACCTCAATGGGGGCTATATATATAGTCCATGCTTGGAGCCTTCAAGTTCAACATAAAGTTTTTTTATGAAGAATAATGCAGATGTATAACAATCCACCAATGCAAGTTCAGAAATGAATGCAGATCCTTTACTTTGCGATACAAACGCAATTCCCGCCATTTCCACTCACGATCGAGGCCCTCCACAGTCGGCTTCTATCAGTTCGGCCGCGCCTCTTCTTCCTCCTACAAATTCGTCTCACTTCTTTCACTCAAAATGTACGAAATTCTGCCGCATGAAATTATGTAGAGGCCTCGTCGGGGGGATATAAGGTACATAAGGAAGGCGTTGTAACAGAAGAATCAAAATAAAAGTGGAAGAACATGAGGAAATGGGAAGCTATTCTGGACCCACAGCCAAACCCAACAAACCATTGCAATACACCCCGAACGTCTAGCGCCGCCACAAACCACCATGGAATTGCAGGTGGCGCGGTTTTTTTAAACCATTGATATTAAAATAAAACGTAGCCTATAACCACCAGGATTTTATGCTGATTCCGAATCTGTGTCTAAAACTTTTCTCCGATGTGTAGTTCTTGAGTTATAAGCGGACATCCAGACAGACACACACACACACACACACACACACACACACACACACACACACACACACACACACACACACACACACACACACACACACACACACACACACACACACACACACACACACACACACACACACACACCACACACCTCCTTTATTATATATATATATATAAATACACGTGTATATATATATATATATATATATATATATATATATATAGGTAGATTATTATCATTATTATTATTATTATTATTAATTTTTCATTCAATCTGTCGGTCTATTTCATGTAATTATTAATTTATTTTTTTTCACGAGTTTTTTTTTTTTCCCATATTTTATCAGTATTATTTAATTTTGTTTCATCTCAATGGAACCGACCTTATTTTGTTCTGCTTATTTTGGAATGAAAACAACATTTTACCTTTATATTTTTATCTTTCATTACCATCGAGATATCTTGTCAATTCAAACATTGTAAACAATGCCAAAAAACAAAGTGCATGTATTGCAAAATGGTCAACATTCAAAGTAAAGCATCAACTCACTTTAAGTACCACATTGGATCTGCATCACTCGTAATTTTTTCATTTGCTTTCATAATGTTCTTTATCTGTGAACCCAACAACACGATAAAATTACTTCTCTGAATGAGTTATTTACTTTAAAAAAGGTAACAACAAACTGTCACATACAAATGTACTCACCTCCACATTCACCAGGTAGTTGAAAGAATCTATATGTTGCTTTACGAGTCCTTTCACCTGTGAACAATTAATAAAAAAATGAATAAGATGAGAAACAAATGCTACAGGACGTTGATGGTGACTGTGAGGAAGACTGATGAACAATTTGTATCCCAGTAAGTCGGTAGAGATGAGAGTTGGTGGTAGAGTCAGAACCAGTATGCATTGCTCCAGGTGTGCATCAAGGTTATGAATCACCAGTCTTCTTGAACATACACGCACAGTCATTTGTGAAAGAATCATTGGAAGACATAGACAATGGAATAAACCTCGGAAGCAAGCTGATGAAGCCGGTCAAGTTTGAAGAAGGTCTGTCCATGACAGCAAAAGAGAATAAGGGATCTCAAAGGTTGGTTGAGCCTCTCAATAAAACCCTATAATAATATGGTAATGAGACCAAGCAAAGATGCAGGTAAAAGCTTGAAGATCAACATCAATGGACATCAACTGCAGCCAGTTGGAGTTTCAGGCCTTGGGTAGCTTTGTGACTGAGGATATTAAAGGTCAAATAAATAAGAATGAGACAGCCATTGCCAAATAAGCTTTTTATGCCTCCGTTGACAAAGTCGCTGAAAGCATTATGTTTTCAGGTAGTGTCTGTCTGTCTGTGTGTGTGTGTGTCTGTCCATCCGTCCGTCCGTCCGTCCGTCCATCATAGGTTTTCGTTACCGCATTAACTTGAGAACGGCTGAAGGGATCTTAGTTTAACCCGGTGCAGGTATGCATAATGAGGTGAAGATGAACCGATTTTATTTTGGGGTCACGGGATCATAGGCCAAAGGTGAGAGGTCATGTTAGGTGAAAATCCTGTTACCGCGATAACTTGTGAACCAGTGATGAGATTCTGTCCAAATTTGGTACACTTATGTAGATGTAGAATGATGTAAAGATGAACTGATTAGATTTTGGGGTCAAGAGGGCAAAAGTCAAAGTCTGTAATAGGTCTATAACTTGAGAACGGCTAAAGGGATCCAATTCAAACTTGGTACAGATATGTATAATGATGTAAAGATTAACTGATTAGACTTTGGGGTCCCTAGAACAAAGGTCAGAGGTCATATCAGGTGAAAATGTGGTAACTTGCATCTGTCCGCTTGTCTGTCCGTTTGTGAACAAGATATCTCAAAAAGTTGTGCACGGATTCGGACAAAATTTGGCAGAGAGGCAGCATGTGTGACAAGGACGAAATGATTAAATTTTGGTGAAGATCCGGATTCGCCTACTATAATTTTTTACGTGATTCTTCACCATTGAGTGATATGGCCAAAAACGATACATAGCAGGATATCTCAAAAAGTTATGGACGGATTTGGACGAAACTTGGTGGACCGGTTGGGTGTGTGAAAAGGACCAATCATTTTGATTTTGGTGACTATCTGAATATGGATTCGGCTACAACAATTATTTAATTTTTAAGTGATTCTTCACCATTGAGAGATCGGGTGAAAAGCGATATAGGATAAAACCTACAACATGATATTTGAAAAAGTTATGGACGAGTTATGAATAAACCTGGTGGATGAGTTGGTGTAGGTTACAAGTACAAGCTGATTAAATTTTGGTTCAGGTCCGAATCCAGATCCGGGCTATCAGTGGGATACAAAATGTAAACTGTTCACCAGGCGGAGGTATGCTCTCTACCGAGTGCCGTTCTAGTTTTGTATGCAGGCTGTAGCTGCTGGTTGCAACATTTTCTGGAAGTGCGGCTATGCTGCTGATGCAGTGCCCCGGTTATCAGTAATCCAGTACTCATTGTGCCGGGCTAGGAAGGATGGCAGGTTGAGTCAACCCACCTGGTGTTATTTCAACTGCGACAGGGCTCAAACTCAAGACCCTAAGATCTCAAGCCAGCCACCTTAACTGTTAAGCCAACACCAGGCTCGACTTGGAGCGTGGTGCCGTGTACAAGTCGGAGACATGGACCTTGAGAAAGGTGGATATCAAGAGACTCAAAGTTTTCAATATGTACTTGCATCTAAGGATGGTTTAATCACAAAAAGTAATAAATAAATCAAGTTGATGCAAAAGAGGAAGAGTTGGTGCTCGATTTAGAGAATTGGGAAGAAGAAAACCTAGGTTGTTCACATGTTGAGAGAAGATGAATTGCCGATTATGGTTGAATGAAGGTAAGAAAGAAAGAAACCAAAAGGAATACATAGAATGATGTTGCACAGTTGGATGAAAATTGGAGGATAAAAAATGTGAACATGCGAGTCAGTGTGAGAGAAGGGTGGCAACCAGGTAGAGGCAAACCATTAACCTGCCAAAGGAAGAGCACTTCAGGAGAAACATCAGAAAACGAGAGGTGAAGCAAAGTGTAAACAAGCGTTACGCTTAGGTCGCCCGTCGGTGAAGTGATGCGAGTTGACAAAGTGGAAGACGCAAGGCGGCCATCTTGGATTTTGACGTGGCGACCCAATTTTCAATAGCGTTGTCCCTTATGTGTAGATACACCCACACACCAGATTAGAAGTTAGTAGTTCGTTTATTTTTCAAGATATTTCGCTCACAAGGTTCAGACATATATATGGTGGCGGCCATCTTACATTTTGACATGGCGACCCAATTTTCAATAGCGTTCTTCCTTATGCCTAGATACACCCACACACCAGATTAGAAGTTGGTACTTCCCTTATTTTTCAAGATATTTCGCTCACAAGCTTCAGACATACATGGCGTCAGACATACATGGCGGCGGCCATCTTGGATTTTGACGTGGCGACCTAATTTTCAATAGGGTTCTTCCATATGCCGAGTTCAGTTGCACCCATACACCAAATTAGAATTCGGTCCTTCGCTTATGCACGCACGGACGGACTGAGGGGAAAACCATAGTCCACCTTTCGCTCCGCGGTGCGACGGGGGAAAACAAGTATGAAGTATTCATCTAATCAAATAAGGTATCGGCATGTTATTTTAACCATTAACTTTACGAAGGTATTAAGAGCCTGGCACGTACTCACCTGTAGAAACGCAGGTAGCAATTTCCATTTGTCCTGCCAGACACACACACACACACACACACACACACACACACACACACACACACACACACACACACACACACACACACACACACACACACACACACACACACACACACACACACAATCCTGAGTGCACCATACAAATCGGTTCGCCTCCAAATCTGATATCTCAAGTTATGTTTAAAACCTTACAAAAACCTCCACCTTAATCACCTGACCATCTCCCAAACTACCTGTATCGTGTTCACCGGGGCTGCAAGCTGCTCTGCAGTCAACTCGCTGAAGGTTTCAACAAAATAATCCATCGAGGAACGAGAGAACACAGAATAGCTCACGACCGATGGACCTCACGCTTTATCCTTGTTCACCATCTATCCCACTTCACTTGATTCTCAACACCGTTACCTCATGCGTTCAGCGGTGAACACCTCGGACTCGGAAGCTCGTTACATTAAACAACAACAACCCGCGATTCATAAACTTAATTCGGTTTTATTACTAACCAGTTTCGATTCTAAAGATATTAAGAAAATTAATTTCAATATTTAATATAAACACGAGGTCTTAAAAAATATATGGCATACTGGATTTAAAGCTCCAGTAAAAACCACCACTAACAATGCGGATGTATTATACACCGCCTACGAGTTTTATGCTTATAGACGACGAAATAGCCTCCGCTATTAAAGCAAAAATAGAATCATTCAATAAAGCACAACAATAGACTAAAGTTGCATTTTGTTAGTAAGGTGAAAAAACTAGGTTTTCCTGGTGCGTGCTGTAATGTTTCAAGCAAATAAACTTCAATAAACTTGGACACAGGAGGCCATTTGACCCATAATGATAATGCCTGTGCTTCATCCATACCCCATCAATTAAATCTACCAGTTAATTAATCGAATCCGATCGTTACCATTTACCCAAATTCACTGGGTTGGAAGGAATGGCGAGAACAGTGGGGGCAGGCCCAGGAACACCACTCAGGTGTGTAATTTATTTATAATTTAAGGATGAAGTGGGGATTGTAGTGTGGGCGTGAGGGATGACCAAACACCGACAGCATATACACTTTTTCACAGCATATACACACTATCACTGACGTCACAACAACTATCTCCATGGCGTTGGATCCCGCCCCCTTATATTTTGATCCCGCCCACTTAGCGTTAGGTCCCGCCTCCTAACAAAGCACTCAACCTTCCCTGCACTGTCTCCGCCCCCATCTGCCATCAGCACGGAGTCTCCGCCTCCATCGCCGCCCGTCAGAGCCACGTAGGCAGGCTGTACCAGTGTTATTACCGAAAGCTTCGCTCTCTGCGTTATGAAGGTGAGTCCACGTTGCTGTCGCCTCGTCCGACATTCCGTTTGAGGAACGTCCGGCCAGATTCGAGGGACTTGTTGACGCTTCGCTTCGCAGTTGCATGTTTGCGTCGCAAGGCCGCGGTTGGTGCCTGACCTCGCGGGCACAGCCGAGCAGACGTGAATTAGGATAGAGTGGAAGAGCGTTCTAGAAGCTCAAGAGTGATGGAGTAATCATTGCTTAGTGACAGATCTTTACCTGATTGTCACCAATGCAGGTGTGTCGGTGTATCTGTCATGTACATAACGGACATTGCCGAGCAGGCTCGACCTTTATGATCTCATAGCCTCCCTGCTCGGTCTAACGGGAACGAAGACGTTTCAATTGTCTGCCCATCGTTAGCTAACCACCTCGAGTTAACCCCATGTGTTATCCCTCCACGTTAATTCCACATTGATCTTGAATTGGCGCCAATAGGGGGGCTCGGGTACCCTTTGTGGGGTTTGTTTCTACAATTAGTGGCCCCAATTTTTAATGGTACCCCAGGGTTTATTCGACCCCAAGGAATACAAAAACCACTATTTCGGATTTTATTTTTTATTTTTCTTCCTGCATTCCCAATGCCCTCCATTTCCAAGCTGTGTCGATGTCCTCAAACTGGATTTAGCTGCATCTCGGAACCGGCGGGATCTTTCGGAATGACATTTTGTATCATTTATCAATGGGTATACAAAGTATGCGGAATTGACGTGGTTTATTGATGACCTAATTTCTGAGGTCGTGACCCAATTATCGACATTTTACCATTTTTCACCAAAACTCGACCAAGTTTGTCTGATTGGAATGAAATTGCCCTTCGGGATCGGAAAACGCTTTTTTCTTCGTAACATGAATAATTTTCCTCCGATTTTCATGGATGCCTTGTAGATGGAACATACTTTCTAAATTTACACTCTATCCCGAAATGTTGATGGTCAAGGTCATATGGCGGTCCAAAAAAAAATGTGCCCTCATTGGATCGTGGACCAAGGGTAAGTCGCGGGCGATCCCCAAAAGTAAGTTCGGGGAGGCCTATCGTTGGCGATCGCTTTGTGATCGCAGATATCTAGTTTTTTTTTTTTGTTTTCTACAGTGATTGAAGGTTCATGGAATTGCTTGGATAATGGATATGAATCGCATTCGGGACAAAAACATCTACTATTACTGTCCATACTCTTGCTGCATGAATTACAATTATATTATCTATATATATAAAACTGTGTGTGTGTGTGTGTGTGTGTGTGTGTGTGTGTGTGTGTGTGTGTGTGTGTGTGTGTGTGTAATGCTACCGATAGACTCCTAAACGGAGAGGCTCACGTACTTGATATTTGGCACAGACATGGCCGACCTAAAAAAAAAAAATTCATATTTTTTTACCATATTTTTACCTCAGCGCATTTCAGTGAGGAATATTATGCACGGAATCTGACCGGTGGCAGAGCAGCGTGCTGATTCGCTCAGAGCGATCACATGATGTTCCTTGCCGCCATTAACTCAGTTACGCATTCGCACGTATTTCAGAGCGAAAAGCGATTGCGTTTTTTCACATTTCAGCGAGGAACATTGCCATTCACACCACATAGGTTTTTTTTCCTTTCATCTTTAGATCCATATTTTTTTTCAGCGAGGAATATTATACACGGAATCTGAATCGGTGGCAGAGCAGCGCGCTGATTCGCTCATTCGCGCTCATTGATGACGATCACGATCACTTGATCAAGTGATGTTCCTTGCCGCCATAAACTCACAGCAAGTAGCATAGATTTTAGCATGATTAGCATTTAGCATGATTTAGCATAGATAGTAGCATGTTTCACATAGATTTTTTTTCAGCGAGGAATATTATACACGGATTCTGACCGGTGGCAGAGCAGCGCGCTGATTCGCTCAGAGCGATCACGTGATGTTCCATCCCTGCCGCCAGTTGGCTTCACTTTTCACAGAGTATGAACGTTCTATATATTTTCAATTCAGTGCGCCTGACTCGCTCACGTACTTGATTTGTGGCATAGACATGGCCATTGGGCCTTCACGGTGTAATTTGTGCGAGGCTTTTGTCCGAGTGAGCTTGAGTCGAGAGGGCGAATGTACGGGTTGGGAATGTACGGGTCTCCCTTCCCCCACCCGGCAACGCCGGTACTGGAGGGCGTCACAGGATCGGTGAGTCTCCAAAAGCCGCTTCGTTCTGTTGCGAAGATTCAGGACGATGTCGCGATTGTTGTGCTGCTCTCCGACCATGAGAACTGCAACGTCATTGTTGACTGGCCCTCCCCTTCCCTCCCCCTTCCCCCTCCCCCCTCGTCCTCCCCTCCCCCTCCCTTCCCCCTCCCCCTCCTCCTCCCCCTCCCCCTCACCCTCCCCCCTCCCCTCCTCCTCCTTCCCCTCTCCCCTCCTCCTCCTTCCCTCCCCACTCCCCTCCCCCTCCCCACTCCCCTCCCCCCCCTCCCCCTCCCCCCTTCCCCCTCCCCCTCCCCTCCCACCCCTCTCCTCTCCCATCCCTCCCCCTCCCCCCTCTCCTCCCCTCCCCCCCTCCCCCTCCCCCTCTTCTCCCTCACGTTTATACACGGAATGCCGGGTACTTCCCCCCCCCCTCTTCTCCCCTCCCCCCCTCTCCTCCCCTCTCCTCCCCTCGCCTCCCCTCCCCCCGTTCCCCTCCCCTCCTCTTCCCCCTCCCCTCCCCCGCCCGGCAATGCCGGGTACTTCTGCTAGTCTACTATATATGAGAGATGTCTGTCTGTGTGTCTGTCTGTCTGTGTCTCGCTATTTTTCTCAGAGATGGCTGAACGGATCTTCGTCAAACTTTCAGGGGTTCATCAGTGAGTGCCTGGGAGTGTTTTAGGCAACACAAAAAAAAACAAATAAAATTGAAAAAAAAAAGATGTTTTTTTTGGAGTAAAAAAAAATAAATCCTCGATAGTGCCGAAGCTTAAAATTAATGACAGTTATATACAAGTACACATTCGCATAAATAAATACAAAACGATCACCAGACATTTGAATACAAATAAAACAATTCCTGAAGCAGTCGAAGTTGGTGGCTAGGCTTCTTCTTCCTTCTGATCGGCATCAAACTTAACTCAGAAACGTGATGAACGCCACATTCACCCCATTCACCCACCAGCATATATATGAACCCCCTTCCTCTCTTGCCTCCCCCCTCCTCCCTTCCCATTCCCTTCCCCTCCTCCCTCCCTTTCCCCTCCCCTTCCCCCATCCTTCCCCCTACCTCCTCTCCCCCCTCCTCCCTTCCCCCCCTTTCTCCCCCTCCCTTCCCCCTCCCTCCCCTTCTCCTCCCCATTCCCCCCTCCCCTTCCCCCATCCCTCCCCCTACCTCCTCTCCCCCTCCACCCTCCCCCCTCCCCTCCCCTTCCCCCCTCCTTCCCCCTTCCCCCCTTGCTCCCCTTCCCCCTCTCCCCCTCCCCTGCCGTTCTCCCATCCCTCCCCCTACTCCCCCCTTCCCCCTCTCCCCCCTCCCTCCCCTTCCCCACTACCCCTCTCCCCACATCACC
Source organism: Myxine glutinosa (assembly GCF_964187855.1). Taxonomy (NCBI): domain Eukaryota; kingdom Metazoa; phylum Chordata; class Myxini; order Myxiniformes; family Myxinidae; genus Myxine; species Myxine glutinosa. The sequence goes on along the minus strand of NC_136263.1, from coordinate 118,258,926 downwards.
CCCTCCCCTTCCTTCCCCCCCCCCCCCCCCCGGCCCGGCTAGTAGTAGATAATGGATGAACACACATGCTATTTGGGGATTGGAAGCTGTTTTAACCAGTGATTCATATGCGAATATTAAGAGGCTGACTCTTGGCAAGCGCATCTTACCTGTGGAAGGGGGACATGAAGGTTGATCTGGTCGAGAAGAAGATTCCGTTAAGGGAATGGTGAGATATTACGTCGAGATTGGATGGACTCGAGTCATTTGATCCTTTCACATTTGGTATTCTGCAGTCATAATACGGCAGAAATCTCTCTCAGAGCACGTATATGTGGAATGGCGTGTTATTTGAGCAAGGGAGGTGGAACTGCAGCATGGGAGACTTAGAAATGTGGATGTGGCGGTGGACACCCATTGACAATGTGAGATGTCTTTTTAAGTATCGGGTTTATCTACTTGTGTACTCGTGTGATAAATGTACAACTACTCGGATCAAATGTCAGATTGGTTTTGCTCTGCATTTTAATAATCCTTCAAAAGCATATTGACACTGCCTGAAATCAACTTTATCCCATTTATTTTCCCCAAGCCTAACACTTCCATATTTTACAGCTTCATTTCTTGTATGAGATTTATTTGGGAGTCCTCTTTGTCGAGTTCATTTGAAAAAATGAAATAGCCCCCCCAAAAAATCGAATCGTCTTGACCTGAGATGACAAATGTCACATCTATCTATATACAGTACTTCTGTCTTCAAATGTTTCCCTTTATCTTCAATTTTCCATTCCAGTTGGTATCACTCAGTTATTCCAACCCTTGGGATTGACAGGATAGCCAAGAAATAAGTGCACTCACCTATTGAGCTGTCTAATCTGGGTTCGATTTCCCAGCCCAGCTACAAACTGTCATCCGGGTATTTCACATGCAGGGTGATGCTTCAATCCGTGTGCTGTTCGTCCGACGTGTGAAGCCTATGTGCTGTCGCCGGTAGGCCTTGAAGATACACGAGTGGCTTTCAAGAAGAGTAGGCGAGTTATCGCCTGCACCCTGAACATGTTACATCCTGCCACCTTCAATCAAGCCTCCGGTCTGGCCTGCCGGTTTGCGAAAGTCGGGCCAACAAAACGTTCCCTGGTTGATTCCACAAGACGTTGGGGATAATTGGCCCCACACAAAACAAAATCAAACTAGAACGACACTGTGGAGAGCATACTTCCGACAGACTGAACTTTTAAAAATCCCACTGATAGGCCGGATCGCCATCCTGACTTTAACCGAAATCGAATTAGCTTGTTCCTGTCACCTATCCAACTCGTCCACCAAGTTTTATCCGAAGCCGTCCGAAGCCGTCAATGTTTTGAAATATGCTTCACTGTATATCATTTTTGGTACCTATCTCTCAATTGTGAAGAATCGCTTCAAAATTCTAATATTCGCATCGGTATCCAAATCTTTACCAAAATCCAATCAATTAGTCCTCGTCGCACTCCCAATCTTCCACCGTTTTGTCGGAATCCGTCAAGTTTTAGAGATATCCTGCTCACTGACAGACAGACAGCGGTGAAAACATGACTTCCGTCTACCTTTCGTGCTCCTCAATCTAACGTTGCAAAGAAACACCCATTTCACTGAAGAATAAAAGCACAGGTAGATGATTTGGAGTCTGATGCAATAATGTGCATTGGTATTGATCAGCATTCAGATGATGCCAAGGTTTTATAATGTAATGCTGTTGCTACTCAATTCGAAGAAATCTATGCCCTTGTTTTGAGAATCGATGAAGAGCTCTCTTTGTGCTTATTGTGTAAGAAATGGGGGGGCCAAGGTTATATCTGTTTTTATCTGTTAGGATATATCTGTTTATATCTGTTTGGTGAGGTGGAGGTTATATCTGTTTTTGGTGACACTAACTCTCCGTTCTCGAGTGGAGTACCCAACTTTCCAGTGAAGACGAGGTGTCAAGTTATCTGGCTCAATTTTTCTCTTTTTTTTCTTTTTTACAGAATTTCGACCTCTTCACATAGTCGTTCACTTCATCGGCAAAGCAAGAAAAAAACTAGAACGGCACTCAGTACTGAGAGCATGCGTCCGCCTGGTTGGCAATATCACGCAATGGTGAAGAATCACTTAAAAAATTATCCGATCCGGATCCGGATCTGGATCTTCACCAAAATTGAATCGATTCTTCCTTGTCATACACACAATCTGTCCAACAAGTTTCGTCCAAATTAATCTATAACATTTTGAGATATCCCTGCTATGTGTCCTTTTTCGCTCAATCTCCCAATGGTGAAGAATCACATAGAAAATTAAATAATTCTCATATCTGAATCCATATTCATATCTTCACCAAAATCGAATCGTCCTTGTCAGACACCCAACCGGTCCACCAAGTTTCGTCCAAATCCGTCCACAACTTTTTGAGATATCCTGCTATGTATCCTTTTTGGCCCTATCTCACAATGGTGAAGAATCGCTTAAATAATTCTCGTAGCCAGATCCGAATCCAGATCTTCACCAAAATCGAATCATTTCTTCCTTGTCACATCCGCCACCTCTCTACCAAATTTCGGCCAAATCCATCCACAAATTTTTGAGATATTTTGTTCACAAACGGACAGGCATGGGTGAAACCATAACCTCCATCCACCATACGAAATGGTCGCTCAAGAAAGGCGATCACTCCGTACTTGGGGCCTCTAGGTGCTACAGTTCGGTCATAAAAGAAAAACGTACAAACAAACACAGAAACACTTGAATTTTTTTTATTTATCTAGCTTCCTGCTCTTGGCACTGCACTACTGTACTAGGTGCATTTACAACTACCTATTGACTACCTTTATTCTCTCGCGTACTGAACATCTTGACATTATGATTGAGCTAGATCTGGCAGGTTTGCCTTGAGTACACAGTCGATCTGGCACTACACCTCTGAGCCTGTGTTTAACTCTCGACCCTTGCGTTGTGTGAGTCAATGTCCCACTTGGAATCCATTTACCTTTCTGCAATGTACTCACCTGATCCACCAATCTCTAAATGTGTGGCCGTAGAAAAATAATATGGGATGTTCATTTGCAGGTCTAAGTGTCTATGCCGCAGCGTGAGGCCATATTAAAGTACATAAATGCAAAGGGCGTGTAGTGTGGATCATGACTGTAGGCTGCAAGTAACCTCAGTTATCACACAAATAAATCAGACATAACTAATAACTGGTGAATGATCAAGAAATTCAACAGTGTCGTCTAGTGATTCAATATGAGGCCTGAACCTTTGACCCTAGAATTTAAAGTCCATATTCTGTTTACCAGCTGAGCTTGTGTTTTGGTGTTTTCTCAAGCTCAAGCTTTTGTTTTCCAATCAAAGTGAAAACTTCTTTCCTCACAGGGCTGTCCTCGTTCTGTGAGTACTTCAACCAAGTCTACTGTAAACTCCAAGCGATAAATGAACACTGATAACGAACTTTTTGTCCTATTGGCTGTTTGCCGAGTCGATATTCTTATTACCCCGCATAGGTGGAGCGAAAACTGAGGTTAAGCAATTGGTTCACTTCTGTTTGTCTTTCTGTCTGTCCTTTCTACAAATGTCAATTTAGGATTGAGGTACAACTTGATTCCAATTGAATGTTATGCAGTATTCTGAACACAAATTGGAAAACCAACCTAGATTGTAGCAGTACTTTGGCTCTGAATTCTTCCCGATCGCACATGTGCAGCGAGAAGTGAGAGAATTGTTTTTATTTTGTCTGCCTACAGACAGACAAAGATCTGCAGACAGGTCTGGCAGTCAAGCAAAATTGGTGTATAAGACACTGTGTCAACAGTGGTAATCTTCTGGATTTGTTTGCCTCTGCCAACGAAGTCACCGGAGGCATTGTGTTTTCAGGTTGTCCGTCTGTCCGTCTGTGCATCGGTCTGTTGTAGGTTTTTGTTACCTCGATAACTTGAGAATGGCTGAAGGAATCTAAGTCAAACTTGGTGCAGCACAGGTACGTATAATGAGGTAAATATTGATTATTTAGATTTTGCGGTCACAAGGTCAAAGGTCATGTTAGATAATAATCGTGTCACCGCGATACCTGGTGAACCAGTGATGGGATTTTGACCAAAGTTGGTAGAAGTTTGTATAATGATGAAAAAAAAAAAACACCTTTAGAAGCCATTTTTCCCCGCAAGCGGGGGTTGGCCTTTTTCGGGGACCGTGGTTGTTGTTGTTTTTTGGGTCCCCTTTTTGAAGCAATGTTTTACGGCCGGATGCCCTTCCTGCCGCAAACCCTTTTTGTCGCCTTTTTACGACAAACAGGGAATTACCAGTGAAATGGTACTCAATTTGCCGACCTCGGAAGGATGACAGGCTGAGTCAACCGCCCTGGCCCCAGGATCCTAGGATCCTAAGCTGGCACCCTAGCCGCTAGCCCAACACCAGGCTATGTATAATGATGCAAAGATGAACTGATTTCATTTTGGGGTCAAGAGGTCAAAGGTCACAGTCTGTAATAGGTTTATAACTTGAGAACTGCTGAAGGGATCCAAGTCAAACTTGGTACAGGTGTGTATCATGATGTGAATATCAACTAATTATATGGTGGGGTCAAGAGGTCAAATGTCAGACTGTTACATTCGGTAAACATTCTGTTACTGAGCTAACTTGTGAACTATTCATGGGATTTTGACCAAATGTGGTATAATTATATACTATGATGCAAAAATCATCTGATTAGATTTTGGGGTCAAGAGGTGAAAGGTCAGAGTTTATGTGAAGTTACAATTTTTTTTTTTTTTTTTTTGTATACAAGATCGAGGCTCGTGAAAGAGCGAAAATTAATCACACAGAAAGACAAACAGACACATAAAACAAATAACATCGGGAGCGGTAGACAAGATGGGGAGAGAGGGGGAAGGACACAAACACAACATTTGAGAGCAGGGACCGAGAGACATGGAGACATCGAGAGATCTGTGGGAGGGAGAGGGCTTTGGGGGGGAGGCATGTGAAGGGGGGAGGCATGTGAAGGGGGGGAGGCATGTGAAGGGGGGAGGGGGGTGGGAGAGGTATAAACATATGGACACTGCCAGGATTTCCAGGAAATAAGTTGGAATTTCAAATAAGGTGGATCTGGGGTGAATTAGTGGGGGTAGAAAAGATCAAGGTTATGGATGGGGGAAGATAAGAGATGGTGGTGAACAGCTGTTTTAAAGACCTGGAGGGAGGAGAGGGATTGAAGGGAGTGTGGGAGTTTGTTCCACAGGCGGGAGAAAAGAGGAATGAAAGAGTGAAGGTGAGCAGAGAGCCGAGATTTCGGCAGTTTAACCATCAGAGGGTTGCTGGCAGATCTTGTGCGACCTGTAGGAATATTTGTTGGGGGACAGAGCACGGAGAGAGCTGGGGGAGCAAGGCCGGAGAGGAGTCGGTAGAAGACAGAAAGACCACCTACCTGCCTGCGGTGAGTGAGTGAAAGGCCCTCAGAGATAGCTTCATCGCGGGAGATTCCAATGATTTTGAAAGCTTTGGATTCAACAGCGTGAAGCCGAGCCAGGTGTGAGGCAGGAGCACCAGCCCATAGGGGAGAACAGTATTCCATTGAGCTGCGGATGAAAGCCTTGTATGTGGTGAGGAGCTCAGGTGTGCCGAGGAAGGACTTCGCACGACGGAGGATGCCCAGTCGGCGACTGGCTTTGGAGGCCAGCTTGGAAATGTGGTTTTCCCAAGAAAGATCATGGCAGATAGTGAGACCCAAAAGCTTGAGCGACAGAACTTCTTGGAGAGGATTGTTGAGAAAGTAGATGGGAGGGTTGTCCAGTCGATCTTTTCGGAGAGACATAGTAAGAGAGTGAGATTTGGCAGGATTGAAAGACATGTTCCACTTGTTTGACCAGTCTGTGATTTTGTCCAGGTCTTCAGAGAGTGAGGAGGCTGCAGACTGCCTATCTGAGGGAAGAGGAATGGAGCGGCAGAGAGTGGAGTCATCAGCAAAGAGATAGAGAGGATTTTCCAGAGAGTCAGAGAGATCATTGATAAAGACCAGAAAAAGCACAGGGCCCAGCACACTTCCTTGGGGAACTCCAGCCTGAACAGGAAGGGGAGATGAGAGAAATCCATTCAGGGCCACACGTTGACTACGACCAGAGAGGAAGTCCGCAAGCCATGCATGGAGATTTCCATGGATACCATAGGAGGAGAGTTTGGTGAGCAGAGCTGGGTGCCAGACCGTATCAAAGGCCCTTGATATGTCAAGGGAGACAGCTCTGATTTCCTGTTTGGCATTCAGGACCTCCATCCATTGTTGAGACAGCAGAAGCAGCATGTCCAGAGTAGAGTGACCTGGTCTGAAACCAAATTGATGATCAGAGATCAAGCCATTGGAGAAGAGGAAAGATTTCATATCCGAAGCAATGATGGATTCCATGACTTTGCTGATAATTGGGAGCAGGCTGATTGTTACTGCAATAACTTAAGAACGGCTGAAGGGATCTAAGTCAAACTTGGTACTGGTATGTATAATGATGTAAAGATGAACTGATTAGATTTTGGGGGTCAAGAGGTCAGGGTCTGTAATAGGTTTTCATAACCGTGATAACTTAAGAATGCCTGAAGGGATCTAAATTAAACTTGGTGCAGGTATGTGTAATGACACAAAGATTGACTGATTAGATTATGAGGTCAGAGGTCCTGTTGGATGAAAATTGTGTTAACGAGCTAACTTGTGAACCATTGATAGGATTTTGACAAAAGTTGGTACAAGTATATTGTTACGGATACGGGGGACGGCTCTCCCGTTAGCAAGGGGGGATTAGCCCCTTGTCCTGTTAAGCTGGCCGTCTCCCCGGTCCTGGTACTTGTAACGCTATCCCGCGGGATGGAACGGATCAGGGTTATGGGCCCAGGGTCTATCCCGAATACCTTTATCCGTCCCTCCGCAGACTAGGGAGACAAGTACCGCTCGAACCCCGGTTTGGATGGTCTAGTTAGTTGCCGAGCGGTTTTTAGCAACCCGACGTTCGAGCCATTACCAATCACTAACCCGATCCTGAACGTTGGCCGAATCGTGCCACGTACACTCAATATTGAAACCACTAAAGCGACCGAACGAGAATGAAGGAATAACAGGATTTATTAATTATTTACACAAGCCAAAGCAAAGAGAGCAGTCAAGGTTATATACAGAAAATGGAAGGAGCAGGAAACAGAGTGAAATCATTAGCTTACCTATACAAGCTTAATTAATAAACCCCAGGACAACGTTAAAGACAGACGGATGATCACACTTACACGGGGAAATGCAGGCAGGAATGAATGGCTTGAAGATGGGTGGCTTTGAGAGGCAAGGAAGGTTCAGTGGGTACTGGGCACGGTCGGGCCAGAAGGCACCGCCGTCAAGAAGCCGAGCCGCGGTCGTTGGTCCCAAACTGCGCGGGTGAAGTTCCTTTCTCCGTACTGCTGCCTCGCGCGCTCCTTGCGTTGCCTCGGTCCGTTTTTCCTGCAGCGCGGCACGTCTCACGGCGGCTTGGTCACACCTGCTCATCTCCTGGACTCAGAACTCATCTCTTCTCTCAGCTCATCTCCGTGGGGAGCGTCCTGCGGCGAGTTATATAGGCCCCGCCCTTCACCCTTTGCGAACCTCCCCCAAGCGTTCTCTCTCCGCCCTCTCAAGCCAAACCCCTCGTTCTGGGTTGGATGAGCGGGGCCGACTTACTCCTCCCCTCTATGACGAGGTGGAGACCCGCCTTTCTTCTTCGTCGTTACCTCGTGCGTAATGTAGTCAAATGCAGCAAAGTGGACAGCAGATGAAAATGCAGCAAAGTGCCTAAAGAGTCAATTGCAGCAAACCTGGCAAACCTGGCACTTGGAAGCTGCCATGGGGCATCGGAGGGGCCTACTCTTATTTAATTCGGTGCAATGAAGTCAACTATTGGGAAACACATCCTTAGCCTACATAGAATAAGGGACTAACTATTTAAAAGGATATATGGTGTCCTGTGTGTAGGTTTATGGAATTAACTAAGAGGACTAGCTTCGACCTTTCTTTACACTACGAGGGTCAGTTACACACAACAAAACCATAATTCTCACATTCGTTACACTTACTCAAATTCGTTACACTTCTCAAATTCGTTACACTGCACCCTCCTTCCTTCAGGCCCGTCCTCGGGCCTATAAAACTTTAACTTAGTGTGACACGTAGGTGTAATTCCCTCTACAATTAACCTGACCCTGAGTGTGACAATTTTTAAAACACAAATAAATATGTCCCCCTGCTGCATTGCACCCTGCCTAACAGATTTGCGCCCACAGGATAACCGCATTGCGGAATTGTTTTCAAGCTATACATTTACGGTGGGGAGCATTATTTACAGTGACGTTATTTCTTATTTACAACGCAACCCAGGACCTGTTTTTTTTTTCTTTTTTAGGGAAACAAAGAGAAGGAAATTCCTGTTGGGAGGGAGGAGACAGCACGCATTGCATCGATGCACCAGTACCAATAACACCAAAGCACCCAAAGCACCCAAAAGCACCAACCAGTGCACAGTCATTACTGCTTGTAATAAACACAAAAAAAAAAACAACTGGTGGTGGTCTTCTCCTTCTCTGCTGGGCCGATGTTCTTCCCGATGTCTTCTTGCTTCATGCGGCCTACTTGGACATATAAAGAGCACAAACCGTGTCCATTTTTATTTAGGGCCACAGGGGCCAACTAAGGGTGGTCCACCTGTTTGGCATAGGTGCCACCTTACCGAGGTCCGCAAGCAAGATTCCCTGGCCACTATGGCCGGTCTCCAACAGAGGTGCCCTGCCCCAGAACCTGGGGTCCATCAAGTGGTACTTGGCCGCAGAACAGCGGTCCATAAAGTGGTACATCAATGCAATGCATGCTGGTTGCGAGGGTCCTGGCACACAAGACGACCTCCGCACGCTCCCCTCAACGCCCAGTGGCGCACAGTCCTCGGGTGGGAGACAAAGGGGGGAAAAGACAGGTGAGTGAGGGGTAAGGTCACAAGGGTACACATCAAACAAGGCAATGCAAGGCGAAGTGCGTACGGAGAGCGAAGTGAGAAAAGCTCGTCCCTACCGTACGTCACCCCCCTGTCACCTACTCTACCCTTGCCCTTTCCCCATATTTACAACAACCTACACCTTTACAAATTCGTCACTACTGTCACGTCTTCCCCATATTTCCCCTATACCAAATTCGTCACCACAATCCCTCTAACCAAAATTTGCCATCATCCAATTCATCATCAATCCTCATAAGGAGGAAGATATGGAACACAAAGCACAATGTCACACCCACGTCATGATGCGTCTCACAAATCCAAAAGATTTGCACAACAAAAATAATAAAACAACCTGGCATGGTGTGGAGGTACGTCATCCCAGGTGAGTAGATGTAGATGGTGCGAGGAGATTCTTAATCCTAACTATCCTCTAAATGACATTAACACACTTTTACACTACCCGGGGTCTTTCCCTGCCAAACCATTGGCCATCTTACTCTATGTGGTTTTAAGAACCAAATTCCCATTGACCAAACTGTGGTGCTTCCTCAATTTTGGGGTCTCACTCCCCCGATTCATCTCCCGGTGCCCTTGCACAATTTCTGGGCTGAGACGTGTAGCTCTCCCAGCAGGTCTACCCACCTGCACACCTCCACCACTGTAGTTGCCACCCGAGCTTACCTAGCTCCTCACCCTAACCTATCTAACTGGGGAAGGCCCCTCCTGGCTCTGTCACCCCTCGGTGCCCTCTGGCACTGGGCTACCCGGGTCCGTCCTCCGGATCCTCGGGCCCCATCCACAACAACTCTACCGGCTCCCAGAGCCCACCTGCGGCCTCACCTGGCCGACATCCTAACAGTGGCGGAGTGTCAACCAACTACACACACTAACAGGCTACACGCCCAGCCATTTCCACAACACTAATGCACCCATCACTACACTCCTGTGCAACTACCCGCACAACAGATGCCAATATCCAACCACAATTTACCTGTACCCTCTACCTAACTCTTACACTACCCTCCCCGGGTATTCGTGATGGGGTCCATCCTCCTTTCCCCCATCCACACCTTCGCACCATCCACTCCACTCCACAGTTTCCACCATACTCACTCCACGACCATCCATTCCAATACTCCATATACTCCAGACCATTTATTCCATACACCTGTTCTCCATTCACCTGTTCAGTTGCACACCTGTGCAATCACCTGGTGCCACCTGCACCCTCCTTCTTTCCTGGACCATTTGGTCAGCACAACTCACATCACTATCACTCACTCAAACACTGCTACATACACCTGTGCAATCACACCTTTTAACCATACACACGGCATCATCTGAACTACCTGTTGCCCTGCTAACTTAGTGCTCCCCGGCTTCCCTTTAAACTAAGCACATACCACGTCATTATCATCCAAACTAAACTACCTGCGTCCCCACTACAGGTATCATTGTCACTACCTAACCTGAACGTTACCTAAGGTCATCTTCTCTAGATCCCTATCATTATCCTAACCCTCCCGGGCTAGTTTTCACTGCCATAAACCCCATGAAACTAGTGCTCCTTTGCCCCCCCCCACCCCCCCCCCCATCTGTGAGGGATGGCAGAGTTGCCATCCCACCACATCGGGTATCTCACACTACCAATTTTGCACACCAAATTCCAGCTTGTTAAAAATTTGCCCATCACTCTGCCAATCCTTTGCCAATCATCAAATTTTGCTTTTCAATTTCGGGTCCAAAACACTATCCTCATCATCACAGTCCGCTTATCTGAGCCTCGGTGCGTCGTCACATCATTAAAACTCGGCTTCTCAAAGCCGAGGAATGAGTGCGGGTGGTTTGGTCGCCTGCAGTGGGATCCGTCCGGCATTCACGACTCTGGGGAGGAGGCATGTTCGGGCCAAGGTTCCACGCATCATCGCGGCTCGGTACCTTGCGGTCCCGGGCCCAATGACCGAGGCTCGCCCGGTCGGAACCCCGTCCCCGCGAGGGGGCACCGTCCGCTTCCTCCCACTCGCCCTTGAACCGGACCGGTCGACTCGCCCGACAAGGCCCGGACTCGACCGTGCGGGGCGGGGCCAAGCCCGAATCGGCAACGACGCTTCGAAGAGAAGCGGCGCAGCATCGATCCGCGCCGGGCCTGGCATCCAACAAAGCGCACCGCGCCCCGAGTGCTCGCATCGGCTATCCGTCACCCTAAACGCTAACCCGTTCAATCTCGATGCTTCACTTGCACACGCGACCCGTTTTACACTCACAAAACCTGGCGTTCCAACGCCTCCAGTGCATCCCACACACTCCGTCCATTCCACCACCGCACTCCCTGTTACACACCACACCTCTCGCGCACACTTGCCGTTCGCACACTCGCTTAACACACCTCGCCTCCATCTTGCGCACTCTCCCTCGGTACGTACTCCGTACCACTCCCCATGGGCGTGCACTCTTGCATCCACCCACTAACGCGCTCAGATGCGCTCTCCCACACCCGCGCCATGACCAACTCAGGTGTGCTTCCTCGCACACGTTCCACCACCACCTTACTCTCTGTGTCACACTCACCCTCGCACGTACACTCCGTATCGCTTTCACTCCTTGTGTCACACTCCGTACACCCCGACGTGCATTCTCGCTCGCACTCGGTTTCACACTCGCGCTTCGTAACACGCTCACCCCTTGACGCACACTTTTTTTTCACACGCGTGCTATTTCCACTCACACCGGACCCTTCACCAACGCCCGGGTGCCATATTGACCCCAATCGCGCGACAATTCTTTTGTCGCTAAACATCCTTCTACAAAATCTCCCCGCACAATACACAGCACGACTCACCTGGGGGATCCTTTTCTCCACGCGCACCTGCAAACTTCCATTTGGGTTAAGCACAGCATCGTGATGTGAGCACGGACTTTGTACAGTTTCCATTTCTCCCTTCAATTCCTGGGTTACCTCCGTCGTCTCTTCAATTTTCACTATACCCGCTACTTTTGCTTTTTCGACCACTGGCTTTATTAAAATTCCCTCTACTTCAGCGGTCGCCGGCTGCCCCATACCCCGGGTCGCGATTTCTACCTCCGTCATTTTACCCGCGCTTTTCTCCACTTCGCCCAACCAGCGCTTCTCGCCCCGCTTTACCTCGTCGTGCACCCCTGGGACCCTTTTGCCCAACCTGCGGTCTCTGTCCCTCTCCGCTTCCCTTACCTCATATACGACTCTGTCCCTCGCCATTTCCTCAGTTATTTCTTTCATTTGGTTTCCCCAGTCATTTTTGAATTGCTCCTTCATCTCAGCCATAAGGGCCTCCATTCCAGCCATAAATGATTGCATGACTTCAACCGTTGGTACAGAGGGCGCGGCTCTCGCCGCCATGTGCGAGGCGCCATTTTGTGCCTCTTCAACCACGTGCGCGAGGGCGCCATTTTGTGCGCCTGATACTCCCTCAACCACCTCCTCATTGCTCTCCTCCATTTCTTCCCTGTGGTCCTGTGTTACCCCTAACCCCTCTTCTAGCTCACCCACCTGCATCCGATCGCCTTGATTGTCCATGGCACGACTCAATTTGGAATGTTAAACAAAATTTCGGCCGCTCGTAATTTCGATCAAATTTTTTTTTTTTTATGTTATAACAAATTTGGTTCGGGCCTCGAATCTCACTCCCAGACACCAATTGTTACGGCCAATAGTACAATTGGTGTCCAAAATTTGGGCTAAATAAATTTTGTCCCAGGTTCGAATCCCACTCCTGACACCAATTGTTACGGATACGGGGGACGGCTCTCCCGTTAGCAAGGGGGGATTAGCCCCTTGTCCTGTTAAGCTGGCCGTCTCCCCGGTCCTGGTACTTGTAACGCTATCCCGCGGGATGGAACGGATCAGGGTTATGGGCCCAGGGTCTATCCCGAATACCTTTATCCGTCCCTCCGCAGACTAGGGAGACAAGTACAGCTCGAACCCCGGTTTGGATGGTCTAGTTAGTTGCCGAGCGGTTTTTAGCAACCCGACGTTCGAGCCATTACCAATCACTAACCCGATCCTGAACGTTGGCCGAATCGTGCCACGTACACTCAATATTGAAACCACTAAAGCGACCGAACGAGAATGAAGAAGAAGAAGAAGTACGGAGGAATAACAGGATTTATTAATTATTTACACAAGCCAAAGCAAAGAGCAGTCAAGGTTATATACAGAAAATGGAAGGAGCAGGAAACACAGTGAAATCATTAGCTTACCTATACAAGCTTAATTAATAAACCCCAGGACAACGTTAAAGACAGACGGACGATCACACTTACACGGGGAAATGCAGGCAGGAATGAATGGCTTGGAGATGGGTGGCTTTGAGAGGCAAGGAAGGTTCAGCAGGTACTGGGCACGGTCGGGCCAGAAGGCACCGCCGTCAAGAAGCCAAGCCGCGGTCGTTGGTCCCAAACTGCGCGGGCGAAGTTCCTTTCTCCGTACTGCTGCCTCTCCTTGCGTAACTCCTTGCGTTGCCTCGGTCCGTTTTTCCTGCAGCGCGGCACGTCTCACGGCGGCTTGGTCACACCTGCTCATCTCTGGGACTCAGAACTCATCTCTCCTCTCAGCTCATCTCCGTGGGGAGCGTCCTGCGGCGGGTTATATAGGCCCCGCCCTTCACCCTTTGCGAACCTCCCCCAAGCGTTCTCTCTCCGCCCTCTCAAGCCAAACCCCTCGTTCTGGGTTGGATGAGCGGGGCCGACTTACTCCTCCCCTCTATGACGAGGTGGAGACCCGCCTTTCTTCTTCGTCGTTACCTCGTGCGTAATCTATCTATAATTCCAGTAATCTCTGTCTGTACGTTTGTACGTCTGTTTGTCTGTGACCGCTGTTTCTCGACAACCACGGGTCCGATATACTTTTAACTTGCCAGGTATATTGCTGGGGACCCGAGGATGTGCCTTTTCAAGGTTTCATATTAATCGGACAATTACTTACCGAGCTATGTCCAAAAAACGATTCAACCAATCAGAGAGCAGCGAACGATCGCGTGTGCCGAACGTGGCGGACACACTCTGCCTCGGACGGCACATTTGAGAGCGTATTCATTTATTTCACGTTTGCAAACTATGTTGGCGTTAAACTATGTTTTAAAACTAATAAAACCGAATTTGCGATTCATTCGCTTTCCTGCGCGTTTGTGCACGCGATGGCGATTTCTTTACCAAACTCCGGAAGCCGTTCGCTTTGGACCAAACCATTGCATGTAAATAGAGGGGGGGGATTGTCACCACTCGCAAGCCGTTCGCTTTGGACCAAACCATTTCATGTAAATAGAGGGGGGGGGGATATAATTTTAGATATAGATATAGTACGGGTAATGCCCTAGTGTAGTCAAATGCAGCAAAGTGGACGGCAGATGAAAATGCAGCAAAGTGGACGGCAGATGAAAATGCAGCAAAGTGCCTAAAGAGTCAATTGGAGCAAACCTGGCACTTGCAAGCTGCCATAGGGCGTCGGAGGGGCCTACTCTTATTTAATTCGGTGCAATGAAGTCAACTATTGGGAAACACATCCTTAGCCTACATAGAATAAGGGACTAACTATTTAAAAGGATATATGGTGTCCTGTGTGTAGGTTTATGGAATTAACTAAGAGGACGAGCTTCGACCTTTCTTTACACTACGAGGGTCAGTTACACACAACAAAACCATAATTCTCACATTCGTTACACTTTCTCAAATTCGTTACACTTCTCAAATTCGTTACACTTCTCAAATTCGTTACAATATATTATGCAAAGATGAAGTTTTAAGATTTCAGTATAAGAGGTCGGAGTTCATGTCAGGTAAAAATGTGATACTTGAGAGCAGCTGAAGAGATTTAAATCAAACATGGTGCACAACAACACAACAACAACATGCATTTTAAGGCCATTTTCCCTGCCAGTGCGGGGGTTAGCCTTGCGGTCCCCATGACAATCTTCTCCATTTTGCCCTATTTTCTGCATCTCTCCTTGTTAACCCCTTTGCCCACATTTCTTCTTCCACCACCTTTAGCCAAGTCTTTCTCAGTCTTCCCCGTCCTCTACTTCCTTCTACATTCATTTCCTTCTACATTCATTCTCTCATCTTCCCTTCCTGTTCTGGCTGGAGTTCCCCAACGTAGTGTTCTGGGCCCTGTGCTATTTCTGGTCTTCATCAATGACCTCTCCGACTCTCTGGAAAATCCTCTCTATCTCTTTGCTGATGACTCCACTATCTGCCGCTCCATTCCTCATCCCTCAGATCGGCAGTCTGCAGCCTCCTCAATCTCTGCAGACCTGGAAAAAAATCACAGACTGGTCAAACAAGTGGAACATGTCTTTCAATCCTGACAAATCGCACACTCTTACAATGTCTCTCCGAAAGGACCGACTGGAAAACCCTCCCATCTACTTTCTCAACAATCCTTTCCAAGAAGTTCTGTCGCTCAAGCTTTTGGGCCTCACTATCTGCCATGATCTTTCTTGGGAAAACCACATTTCCAAGCTGGCCTCCAAAGCCAGTCGCCGACTGGGCATCCTCCGTCGTGCGAAGTCCTTCCTTGGCACACCTGAGCTCCTCACCACATATAAGGCTTTCATCCGCAGCTCAATGGAATACTGTCCCCCCCTCTGGGCTGGTGCTCCTGCCTCACACCTTGCTCGGCTTCACGCTGCTGAGGCCAAAGCTTTCAGAATCATTGGAATCTCCTGCGATGTAGTCAACTCCGAGGGCCTTTCACTCACTCACCGCAGGCAGGTTGGTGGTATTTCTGTCTTCTACCGACTCCTCTCCGGCCTTGCTCCCCCAGCTCTCTCTGTGCTCTGTCCCCCCAATATTCCTTCAGGTCGCACAAGATCTGCCTGCAACCCTCTTATGGTTAAACTGCCAAAGTCTAGGCTCTCTGCTCACCTTCACTCTTTCATTCCCCTTTTCTCCCGCCTCTGGAACAAACTCCCCCATTCCCTTCAATCCCACTCCTCCCTCCAGATCTTTAAAACAGCTGTTCACCACCATCTCTTATCTTCCCCCATCGAAAACCTTGATCTTTTCTACCCCCGGTAATTCACCCCAGAGTCCTTGCAGTGTTCATATGTTTTATTCCTCTCCCACCTCCCCCCAAGTCCTCCCGATGTCCCTGCTCTCAAATGTTGTGTTTGTGTCCTTCCCCCTCTCTCCCCATCTTGTCTGCCGCTCCCCTTGTTTTTTGTGTTTTGTGTGTCGGTTTGTCTTTTTGTGTGATTAATGTTAGCTCTTTCACGAGCCTCGATCTTGTATACAAAAAAAACAAAAAAAAACAAACCTCAACCAGTCACTTTCATCCTTCCTCAACACATGACCAAACCATCTCAACCTGTTCCTCTTCACAGCATCAATCACGTACATATAATATGTACGTACATACGTACAATCGTATATCAATCGTTTCTATCAATCGTATATAATCACGTACATATGCACGTACATATAATATGCCTCTGCCCACACTATTACATATAATGATGTAATAGTGTGGGCAGAGGCATATCAGTTGACGTCGCGACCTTGAAGAGTGCCGTTCTAGTTATTTTACGATTAACTTTAAAATCTTTAATTCATTTCAATTGAATTATATACTTGAACACTGCAGATCACAAATCACCCTTTTACTACTTTCAATTCTCTTCCATTAGCAGTACTTTGAAAAAAATATTACCACATTTAACATCGTCACAATCAATAACATTTACCGCTCATAGACCCCGCCCATGTCCTTGTTTCTCAACACAGCCCGGGGTAATGTGTTCTATAAACGCTCAAGTTATTTGAACAAAGCCATCCATTAACACTTTCTCTTTTTTTTTTTCCTATCTGTATTTTTACGTTGGTAAAATTCAACTGAATGAATGAATGAATGATCGTTTTATAAAGGCCATTTGGTAAAAATTCAACTGAAAAGCAGTTTTCACCCTTCAGCCCAATGGGCTAAGGGGTATTTTCCGGGCGGGCAGGCGTCCGGGCGTCGTCAATTTCAAGGAGAACGGCTTGTCCGATTAAATCCATTTTTGCAGTGTGTGTTGGGGTTGAGTAGAGGAAGGTTTGTGGGCGCAAAATGGGTTAATGGGTTCATGGGCGAAAATGTCATTACTTGCAGTTCCTACTCGGTATACAACTTCGCTTCAAAGAAAAAATTATCGTCAATGCTTCCTTTCACCATGCATGGCCGCCTGAGGGGTTACGCCCGCTTTGCGGTGCTATTTATTATATATTGCTGCAATAAATGTACAGAGTGGCCACAAAGTCCCGATGCATAATAGTGTGTCCTCTGTTACTTATTTGTTTTATTTGTTTTCGAGGTACGGCTTCAGCATGACGGACACCAGTGAGTACACGATAGAATAGAGACTGATTACTTGTGTTTGGGTTACGACCGCACGTGATAACGAGCAAATTTTGAAGAAATAAGGACAAGATTTTTGCAGAGGTTCGATAAGCCAGCTTCTACGCACGACACGCAGGGAGTGTCCTTCTTTTTCAACAGGGAGTGTTCTTTATTTGACTTGATTTAGAGCAAGGCTCTTCTGCAGCGATTTCCCACCATTAAATCAAGACGAAGCATTTTTTTTTTGGTATGAGTGTGCTATTTACCTCAGCAATCGATCCAGGAATGTTTATTTTTGGTGCAAAGAAAATCCTCATTTTAATGAGGAAATTGAACAGCATCCTCCTCATGTCATGATGTGGGCAGCAATTTCAGAAGATCACTTCACAGGGCCATATTTTTTTGATACAAGTGTCAATCACACTGCTTATTTGAACATGCTTCAGACGTGGTTTGTTCCACAACAGCGTGAGAGAGGCCTCGAGGCAACAGCTATCCTGCAACAAGATGGTGCACCAGCACATTATGTTCTCGCAGTTAGAGAATATCTCGACAACAAATTCAGTGGACGATGGATTGGACGTGGATCTGAGTGGCCTCCTCGAAGCCCAGACCTAAAAACATGTAACAACTCACTTTGGGGAATTGTGGAAGAGGAAATATCTCATCTCTGCCTAACAACAGTTGAGGACATCAAAACAGCTGTCAGGGGCTACTTTTATAACCTTCAACCCTCAACATGGAGGAAGATGTCCAGATGAACATGGAGAAAAATTATAATTTTTGTAGAGAATGGAGGGGAGCATACAGATATATTCTAACTAAATTATAACTGCATGCATAGGGACTTTGTGGCCTGTCTGTACATAATACATATTTTACATACAGTCACGTGAAAAAGTAAGTACACCCCATGTAAAGTTTTGACTTTTTCAACATATTTCAACATACAGCTATTTGATCTTCATTTCAACAATATTGATAGATAAAGGTGATATAATATAACAAATATCATGAAATATTTGCATTTTGTAGTCCATTGTATAATTTAAATAAACATAAATGCAAATTTTGCATGTGGAAAAAGTCAGTACACCCCTACATTTATCACTACTTCAAATACCTAAAATTAGAATCGGGTGCACCAGCTCAGGTGCAAATGATTAGGACATCGTTAGAGAGGATCTTGGAGGAACCTGTCTTATTTAAACCTCAGACATTTAGTTTGGTTTGCACTTTGTTGTTGAAGTGTGCGGCGTCACCATGCCTAGATCAAAAGAGCTCTCTGGGGCCTTCAGAAAGAAGGTTATAGATGCCTACGAGTCTGGGAAGGGATTTAAAAAGATCTCCAAACAATTTGAAATCAATCATTCGACTGTCCGGAAGATCATCTACAAATGGAGAAGATTCCAAACAACTGCCAACTTGTTCAGGCCAGGCCGCCCCAGCAAGTTCAGCCCAAGAGCAGACCGCAAAGTGCTGAAAGAAGTCTCGAAGAACCCCAGAATGTCATCACGGGACCTACAGGTAGCTCTTGCCACTGTTGATGTCAAAGTGCACGAGTCTACCATTAGAAAGAGGCTGAACAAATTTGATCTACATGGGAGGTGTGCCAGGAGGAAACCTTTGCTGTCCAGAAAGAACAATAGGGCAAGACTATAGTTTGCCAATGAACACCGAGGCAAAGACCAGCACTTCTGGAACAATGTGCTCTGCACAGATGAGTCAAAGGTAGAACTATTTGGCCTCAGTACCAGAAGACATGTTTGGCAAAAACCAAAGACAGCATTTGACCACAAGAACCTGATACCAACTGTAAAGCATGATGGTGTAAATATTATCATATGGTTTGGGCAGCTTTGCTGCATCAGGGCCTGGGCAGCTCACCATCATATAATCCACCATGAATTCTTCATTGTACCAGAGGGTGCTTGAGGATAATGTGAGGCCATCTGCCGGAAAGTTGAAGCTCAACCGAAGGTGGACCTTGCAACATGACAATGACTCTAAACATACCAGTAAATCCACCAAGGAATGGCTGAAAAGAAAGAAATGGAGGGTTCTGGAATGGCCAAGTCAAAGCCTGGATCTAAATCCCATCGAGATGTTGTGGGGGGTTTTGAAATGAGCTGTGCATGCAAGAAACCCCTCAAACATCGCACAGCTGAACGAATTCTGCATGGAGGAGTGGGCAAAAATTTCTCCCAGTCGATGTCAGAGACTGGTAGACAGTTATAAGAAACGCCTACTTGAGGTTGTTTCTGCCAAAGGGGGCAATACCACCCATTAGAGCCAAGGGTGTACTTACTTTTTCCACAGAAGGAAATGGCATCTCTGTTAATTCTTTGTTGAATAAATTATTGCGAAGTGAATTTTTCATTGTTTTTTGTTCAATTAGATCACCTTTATCTATAGATACTGTTTAAATGATGATCAAATATTGATATGTCCACATATGTTAAAAAGATTTTAAAAACATTTCATGGGGTGTACTTATTTTTTCCACATGCGAAATTTGCATTTATGTTTATTTAAATTATACAATGGACTACAAAATGTAAATGTTTCATGATATTTGTTATATTATATCACCTTTATCTGTCAATATCGTTGAAATGAAGATCAAATAGCTGTATGTTGAAATATGTTGAAAAAGTCAAAACTTTACATGGTGTGTACTTACTTTTTCACGTGACTGTATGTAATATCATTCTTCCCTCCATGTGTTCAAGACAGCTGTTCACCACCATTTCAAATCATCCCCAATCCAAAACCATGATCCTTTCTTCCCTCGTTACCCCCACCCCCTTTTCTACCTCCTTCCAAATTTCCAGATTTTCCTTCTTGAGAGTTTGCTTCTGTGTCTATCTTGTCCACCATATGTGCCTCCCTGACCCCTCGTTCCTTCCCACATCCCTTATTTGTCCAAGTCTCCCTCTATATTGTCCTTAAACCCTGCTGTTCGTGTCCCCACCCCCCATCCCCCTCTCTCCACTATTCCTTTTGTTCTGCCACGTCCGGATCTGTTCAGTGTTCTTGCTCTTCCACGAGCCTTGACTCTGTATACCAGATAAACCTTACAAAACACAACTACACCAATGTTGATACGTTAAATATCACTACACAAATGCAATTACATTGAGGATTATAGTCGCATGATTTATAGATAACCAATATCCACCTTCCATTTGGCTTATAACTGTTTACCTGCTCAGAATGTGGATTGAGAAATTCAGCAGTCGTGTGGTGCTTATTGCTTTGCAGGGCCCAAACAGCAGTGAGGTGCTGTTTGTTGACCATGCGGAAGATCAAGATGGTGACTACGTACCAGCACATCTCCGAACCGAGCCCGAAGATGGTATGACTTATTATGCAAACATTGATAGCTTGTTTATTTTTCAATGGTATCTAATTTTGATTTGCTTAGGTTGTTTAGGTTTTGAGGCAACAAGTGGAAACAACTGGATTTGCAAAAGATTGGTGACCTACCAGATCTAATTGCATAGATGCTCGTTCTAAAACTGACAGTTTATTCGCAAAACTGACAGTTGAAATGAAGGTGCATAACCTTTTATGCAAGGAATATACGGTTTATATTTGTATACAGAGTCGAAACTCATGAAGGAGTTAGCACAGAGAAACATATTTCTTCTGTCAGTGAATAATTTTGATCAAGAAAATGGGATTTTGATTTGGCATTGATGCAAGTCTCACAGTGGAACTTGTACATAAATCGCATTCAGGCCAAAAATCAGTCGAGATCAGTGTAGCTTTGTGTGTATTACAAGCACATGAGTGGACAATGAACCAAATACGTATGGTGCTTGGGATTTGAACCTGGGTTCCAAGCATCATGGGACATCGGTTCAGATGAGAATTACCCACCTACACTACCGGTCAAAAGTTTTAGAACGCCTCAATGTTTCCAGTTTTTATTGAAATTTACGCAGTTTAATGTCTCAATGTACTCTGAAATTAAGCATAGAACAAATAAACAATTGGAGATAAAAAATAAATCATAGAATCATTTTGTTTAACAAAATTTAATTTAAATTTTTGACTCTGCAAAGTAGCCACCTTTTGCAGATATAACCGCCGAACACACTCATGGCATTCTTTCTACAATGGAAATCAAATATTGTTCGGGAAGTTCTTCCCAACACTGATGCAGAAGTTCCCACAAACGTGTTGCACTTGTAGGTTGCTTTGCTTTCACCCTTCTGTCCAGTTCATCCCAAACCAGCTCGATGGGGTTTAAGTCTGGAGACTGTGCTGGCCATTCCATGATTTGACGCCCACTGTCTTGTTATTTTCCTCGAAGTTAGTTTTGACATAGCCTGCAGGTGTGTTTAGGGTCACTATCTTGCTGTCAGATGAACCCCTGACCAACTAGCCGTATACCAGAGGGTATTGCATGGCGCTGCAAAATGCTGTGGTAGCCCTTTTCGTTCAGGGTGCCAGTCACTCTGTGCAAGTCGCCAACTCTGGATCCAGAAAAAGAGCCCCAGACCATCACGCTTCCTCCTCCATGTTTGACAGTTGGTGTGACACACTGAGGAACCATCCTTTCACCTACTCGACAGCGTACAAAAACCCTGTGTGATGAACCAAAGATTTAAAATTTTGATTTATCGGTCCATAAGACCTTCTTCCAGTCTTCAGTAGTCCACTGGTGGTGCTTTATAGCCCAGGCAAGCCTCTTTTTCTTATTTTGCCATCTTAGCAA
The DNA here is from genome assembly GCF_964187855.1 of Myxine glutinosa. Classification (NCBI taxonomy): domain Eukaryota; kingdom Metazoa; phylum Chordata; class Myxini; order Myxiniformes; family Myxinidae; genus Myxine; species Myxine glutinosa. The sequence continues at coordinate 118,236,878 of NC_136263.1, read as the reverse complement.
TGGCTTTCTTACTGCCACTCGACCTGTCAAACCTACCATCTGCTCGACCTGTCAAACCTGCAGCTCGAAGTCTTCTCTTCACAGTTGAAACTGAGACTTGCTTACTTCGACCAGTGTTAAGCTGTGCTTGAAACTGTTGTCCTGTGAGCCGCCTCTCACGCAAGCTGTTGACTCTCAGAAACTTGTCTTCTGATTGTGTTGTGGCTTTGGGTCTGCCTGACCTCTTCCTGTCAGAGTTTCCTCCAGTTTCCAATATCCTACTTCCTGCAGTGCAATATTATCCAAATAATGCTTCAGAGGGTGTAATAACAGTCTGTTCCAATACTGCTTTTATACAGACCTGAGGTTTGTAATCGAGTAATCAGCAGAGATTGGGACACCTGTAGGAATTGTTTGCATCAAATTTCAAGGCTTAATTTACTTACGTTGCTGCAGAACAGCTGTAAGTTGTTAACCCATTATTTGCTCCCTGAAGAAGGCCTTTTTTTTTTACAATATAACTGTGCAATTTACATTATTTTCCTGTTTTTGCTAACCTAAACTTTTTTTTAAACCTCGAGCAGTTTACTGCTTACCTTTGTACCATTTCAGGTTATTCACTGGACATTAAACTGCGTAAATTTCAATAAAAACTGGAAAAATTGAGGTGTTCTCAAACTTTTGACCGGTAGTGTATGTCCACTTCCCCCCAAAACGACCTGCCTCTACCACTCGTGCTTGCTAATACTCGTGCGGGCAAATGACAGAAAGCTAGGCCTTTCCACACTACATGTAAAATTGATAACAATTAAAGAGTGTTTATCATTTGATGTCATTCCATGGTAGCCCTGTTATTGCCCTTTTTAACATTTATTGGCTTGTTTATGCATGGCCTGTTATTGGATTATCAGACCTGCCTACCTCTGAGTGTGTGGACCTGCGTGTCCGTATGAGTGTGTGGACCTGCTTGTCCATATGAGTGTGTGGACCTGCATGTCCGTATGAGTGTGTGGACCTGCGTGTCCGTATGAGTGTGTGGACCTGCGTGTCCGTATGAGTGTGTGGACCTGCGTGTCCGTATGAGTGTGTGGACCTGCGTGTCCGTATGAGTGTGTGGACCTGCGTGCCCGTATGTGTGTGTGGACCTGCGTGCCCGTATGTGTGTGTGGACCTGCGTGTTCGTATGAGTGTGTGGACCTGCGTGTCCCTATGAGTGTGTGGACGTGTGGACCCATGTGACATTATGCATGTATGGAACTGCTTGCCCTTATGCATGTGTGGACCTGCGTGTACCTATGCATGTGTGGGCCTGTGTCCTTATGCGTGTGTGCGTCTGTGTGTGTGTGTGTGTGTGTGTGTGTGTGTGTGTGTGTGTGTGTGTGTGTGTGTGTGTGTGCGTGGCCTTGCGTAGCCTTGCATGTATGGATGCATGGGTGGACCTGTATGCCTCTCTCCTTGTATGGGTCAGGTCTGTCTGTGTGTGCCAGGCCTGCCTACCTGTCTGCTTGCATGTACAGGTCTGCTTGCTTGTCTGCCTACATGGACAAGGCCTGCTTGCTTGTTTGGGCCAGGCCACCTGTGTGCCTGCGTTATCCAAGCCTATTTGTGTGGGCTAGGCTTGCCTGCCTGTCTTTGTGGGACAGTCCTGCCTGCCTGCATGGCCTAGGCCCACTTGCCTATCTGGAAGTGCCTGCCTGTCTCCCTGTGTGGAAGGAAGTGCCTGTCTGTTTTAACGTGTGCAAGTGCTTGCCTGTGTGAAACTTCCTGACTGCCTGCTGCTTGCCTAGCTGTGTGGAACTGCCTTACTGCCTCTGTGCGCCTGCCTTCCTGCCTGTGTTGGCCTACCTTAGATGCCAATTTGGAGAAGTAGTTTGTTAAATATATGTGGTGACCAAACGGAAGGCCTCGGAAGTCCCAGGAACACCCACCTCTATTATGTCCCAGGGACTGCACAACTTCCAGGGGTTGGATGGAAAAGTAAATTTAGGGGTTCAAAACCTAATCTTTGTGAGGAGACAGATTTAGACCATATATGCTCTTTCTGCATTTTCAACATCTGCAGCGATAGATGCTGCGGCATCCTACCACTCGGAAGTGTAATGTACCTCTGCCGCAGAAGGTGTATGGAGGTTATGTTTTCACCCCTGTCTGTTTGTCTAGTTGTCTGTCTGTTTGTGAATAGGATATCTCAAAATGTTGTGGATGGATTCAGAGGAAATTTGGTGGAGAGGTTGGGTATATGATAAGGACGAAGTGATTAGATTCTGGTGACGATCAGATGAAATTTGGTGGAGAAGTTAGGTATATGATAAGGACGAACTGATTAGATTTTGGTGACGATCCGGATCTGGATCTGAGAATTTTTAAATGCTCCTTCACCACTGAGAGATGGGGGAAACAAACGATATATATCACAATATCTCAAAAACCTATGGACAGATTCGGACGAATCTTGGTGGCAAGGTTGGGTGTGTGAAAAGGAAGAATTGTTTCAGTTTTGGTGAAGATCCGAATCTGGTATGAGAATTAAAAAAAATTTAAAGTGATTCTTTTCCATTGAATGAGGGGGCCAAAAACGATATAAAGCATGATATTTCAAAAAGTTGTCTGACATGGCAAAACTTGATGGATGAATTGGGTAAGTGACAAGAACAAGCCGATTAGATTTTGGTTCAGGTCCAATTCCAGATGCAACCCATCAATGGGATACAAAACATAAACTGTTCATCCCCTCTGTTCTTGTATGCGGAGGCATCCTCTCTACCGAGTGCCGTTCTAGTTAAAGTCTGCTTTTATTTTTAAATCGACCATGTTTTGTTTTCATTGTTTTTAAAATGAGATTTAAAATACTGTATATGTAACAGAATGAGATAATGAATTCTGCAACAACTTGTAACATCCTGTTATTACAGATTGTGATAAAGATCATCCAAAAACAGCACCAAGCATGCTATGGCGGGTAACCGGTGGCTTGTACAATGTCACGAGGGGTGTAGTGGGAGCCACAATTGGCGGAGTGACCTGGATTGGAGGCAAAGGCTACGAGGTGACCAAGACTGTGGTGACCACAGTTCCAGCGGCCGGCGTCGGCATCGTCAAAGGCAGCGTGTCTGCGGTTGCTGGTGGCTTCTCATCTGTCGGATCGACTGTGGTGAGGAAAGTGCCTTTCGGAAGCAAGAAGAAGGATAAAGCGGACTGAGATCTATCTTCTCACAGCCATCCTTCCTGGTTCATTTCTCGAGCTGCATGTAAGGCTGAGCCAGGCCTGGCTGTTTCCCTTAATGGGTGGGAAGGCCTTTTCAGACATGTCACCACCTGACCTGGTCCGTGAACTAATAGCCCTTTGACATCTGCCTCTGTTACTCCATTGACAGAGCTTCAGGGTTCGGATCCCATTGTCTTAGTTAAAAGTGCAGACCTGTGTTGTTTTGTTCTCTGGTGATTTCTCTCATTTTTCAACATGTTGATACTATAACACCAGAACGTAAGCTGGGTTTGTCACAAAAAGGTTGGTTTGACCTTGTTGTGACAATTTGCAAGAAACAACGTCCATTTCGTGCTCCTGCTATGTTTGACTTTCCGTGCCTGCTGTTTAGATTCGAAACGCATAACGGGTGATTGAGATAAACATCTGATATTTTTCTGGCCGATGTATCCTGTGTTCTGTGCGTTGATTATTCTGCGAGTTTTTTTTCGTATTAATACGCAGTGAATGCTTGACGGATGTCCCACCTTTAACCGTTTTGCTGCTGGGGATTAAATGGTCGCCCAAAAGAGAATTGACCTGGTTTTCCATCCGTGGACAGGCCTTTCTTTTCATTTCCTTAGTGTGCAAGCCTGCATGCTGTGTTTGGAGAATTATAAATTGATCACGTTGAATATATTTTAAACTTAGCTTTTGTTAATATGATAGTTTACATGTTCAAGTAGCATTTGTGCTGCTCTCCATTTATGCTTTTTGTTTTTGCATACGCAGCCCTATGTTTGTGTTTTTGTTGTCGAGTATAAAAGTGCCCCAACTGTGGGTTGTTTTTTTCCTCCAATTTTCCCAAATAAAAGACCCTCATGCATTTCTTTTGAAGTTTCTTTCGAACCTCATTTATAATATCTCCGACCCCTCTGTCCTCATGAAGTATCTTTCCCATCCAATGCCGTTTTAAAATCCTGACGTCATGCTATCATGAGCCAAAGCTTCTGGTCAAGGAAAGTGCCTGATTAGTGTTTCTTCTTCTTCCTCTTCTTCTTCTTCTGCTTCTTTGTATTAAGGCTTGATATTGTCTGATAAACTGAACTTTGCTCAATGTGGTTCTAGAAAAGGAGACGTACATATAAACAATACGAGTTTGAGCACCTCTGTGTGTGTTTGTCTTCATAGACACGTGTTCACTCTGTAATTGTGTATGCTATTTGTAAGAAAAGCTATTTTTGCTGATCTGACAGAATTTATGCATTTTCTATGAATGTTTCCCCGAACTATAGTGAATAAAGATGAATATAGTATTACAGACATCATCATCATCGCCTCGTCATTTTTTTCAATGTGCTGTTGGTGTTCAACAATCAGGTTTATTTGTCTGGCATTTCTGGGTCAACACGTCTCGTCATGCTTTGACCTAGGTTATATAATATAATAAATAACCACCTTTAGAGGCCATTTTTCCCCGCAAAGCAGGGGTTGGCCTTTTTCGGGAACCGTGGTTGTTGTTGTTTTTTGGTCCCCTTTTTGAAGCAATGTTTTACGGCCGGATGCCCTTCCTGACGCCAACCCTTTTTGCCGCCTTTAACGACAAACAGGGAATTACCAGTAAACTGGTACTCAATTTGCCGACCTCGGAAGGATAACAGGCCGAGTCAACCCCCTGGCGTTAATTCAGCGATCGACCGGGATTCGAACCCAGGATCCTAGGATCCTAAGCTGGCACCCTAGCCGCTAGCCCAACACCAGGGCCTTCTGGTCCGATATTCCGATATTCTGTATCGATTTGTCTGTGGCAGGTATTCACCTGGGATTTAAATAAAAGGAGCCAAAATATCCCCCAAACTGAAAGAACAATCTGAAAGAACAATCTAGGTTATATATATATATATATATATATATATATATATATATATCTGTGCAGCGTCTGTCCAGTGTTGTCCGGTGTTGTCCTGTGTTGTGTTGTCTTGTGACTGAACTACTTTCTCAAACTTTTGTTAAATCGTACCAAACTTCTGGTATGCACATATCTCTCCCGTCGGTATGACCTAAGTTTTTTTTTTTGGAAAAAAGTTCCAATAATATTTTTTTTTGGGGGGGAAAAAAAAAAAAATTCAACTTCAATTGGTTATAAAATGTGATATCACGTGTATTACAAATACATTTCTGCAAAATAATTGTTTGAATTATGATTGGTTTAAACCATGACAAAACGGCAACTCGGGTACAGTCATTTATCTATATATCTACACATCTGGGCAAGGTGTCTGTGTTGTCACTGAACGACTCCCTCAAACTTTTGTTTCCGTGGTTGTGAAGTGTTTTTAATAACGTTGTGGTGGTTTTGAATTATGTGGTGGTGAGGTGTTTTTAAATGATGTGGTGGTGAGGTGTTTTTAAATGACGTGGTGGTGAGGTGTTTTTAAATCACATGGTGGTGAGGTGTTTTTAAATCGCATGGTAGTGAGGTGTTATGAATTACGTGGTGGTGAGGTATTTATAATTACGTGGTGGTGACATGTTTTTAATTATGTGGTGGTGAGGTGTTTTGAATTAGTTGGTGATGAGGTGTTTTGAATTACTTGGTGGTGAGGTATTTATAATTACGTGGTGGTGACATGTTTTTAATTTCGTGGCTGTGAGGTGTTTTTATTAACTGTTTTATGGCTGTGAGGTGTTTTATGGCTGTGAGGTGTTTTATGGCTGTGAGGTGTTTTAAATTACTTGGTGGTGAGGTGTTTTGAATTACTTGATGGTGAGGTGTTGTGAATTACTTGGTGGTGAGGTGTTTTGAATTACTTGGTGGTGAGGTGTAATCGTCCCAAATTTCCAGTCTGCACCTACCCCTCCCCTATGTATGTGCTGAGGGGTTCTGTCTTGAAAAAAAAACATTCAACCTACATTGCCTATAAAAATGTAATATCACAAACACAACAAATACATTTGTGCAAAATAATTGTTTGTATTATGATTGGTGTAAATCATGACAACACAGCAACTCAGGTACATTCATTATCCTCAGCTAAAATAAGCCCGTTCCTCAGTAAGATTGTGTATATATATTATTACGGAAACGGAGTATGGTACTCCCTTTAGTGGGGGGGGGGGGGGGGGGTTAATCCCCCTTTTATTTGTACTGGCCATCTCCGCTCCTGAAGCTACCCCGCTCCCTTGTGGGGTGGGATTGCCCGAAGCGATTGGTCAAGGGATTCCCGTACGCCTCCGGCAATCCCTCCACGAGGCAGGTGGGCAACTCAGTTCGAAACCACGGACAAGATGGTATTTTGCCGAGCGGTTTTAGCAGCCCGCGGTTCGAACCATTAACAAATACTAAACCCGATTCATATGCGTCGGCCAAATCGTGCCACAGGTATTCAATGGGGGAAATCACCGACGATCGGATGTGGAAGAAGAAGCCAAAGTAAGGAGGAACAGGAATTTATTAACCAATTATGTACAAATCAAAGAAACCAAGGGAGAAGGAAAGAAACGAAAATAATTTACAGAAGAAGAAGACACAGTGCAATTCTAGCTTATCTACAGGCTTAACTTAAACCCCAGACAACACAGACAAACAGACGACAGTCAGACTTACACGGGGATGATGGCAGGAGGTTCGTTCATCTGGCGAGGTTCCGTTCCGACCCACGACTCTCTCTCTCTCTCTCTCTCTCTCTCTCTCTCACTCTCACTCTCACTCTCACTCTCACTCTCTCTCACACTGGGATTCTCCTCTCCAGTACCTCGAACCCAGCTTAGCAGCATGCACCCCGCTCGCGTACCAGTTCAGCAGTACGTACCAGCCTATCGTACCAGCCCAGTAGCATGTTCCTCTTTTCGCGATTGTCGCATGCATATATCAAGTGGGGGTGTGACACGCCCTCGGCCGTTTGGGTACCGCCCCAAATTTCCGCCCCTGTGCTCTGTTTGGGTACCACCCCCGTGCTCTGTTTTGTGGCCTTATATGGCAATGCCACGGTCTTGTTACCTTATTTGGGTATGGAGCTGAACAGCCCCGCCCCCATGGCGAGCCACGGGCTTGTAGCCTTACTTGGGCATGGAGCTGAACAGCCCTGCCCCCGTGGCGCGCCATGGGCTTTTGGTGGCCTTATATGGCAATGCCATGGTCTTGTTACCTTATTTGGGTATGGAGCTGACAGCCCCGCCCAAGTGGCGCGCCATGGGCTTGTCTCTTCTTGGCGACCCCGCCCTTCTTGTCCAAACAGAGCACGGAGCTCATATTTACAATGGCGGCGAACGCCGCTTCCAAACCAGGGCCAGTTGAGAGGGCGCGCACCCCACGCTTGTCAAGCGGTTTTGCACAGAGAGGGAGAGTTTGGCTGGGAAATGCAATCCTTGAAGGGGACCTATCTTATTTCATTTGGTGCAATGCAATGTCAACTAGTGGAAAACAGAGCCTTAACTAATACACATAATAAAGAAATAACTATAGAGAGGTTCTATGGTTCTCTACGTGTGTGCGATGGACTAACTAAGGGGACGACCTTTGACCTTTACCACAAATGGAGGTATTTACAAGAACTACTATTACATTATTTACAGAGGGTGATATTTACGAACACAGGATTCTCAATCCGCAACACTGCACCCTCATCCTCCAGGCACGTCCCGGGCCTATAAAACTTTACTTAATGTGGCACGCAGGTGTAATTCCCTCTACAATTAATCTGACCCTGAGTGCGACAATTTTAAAACACAAATAAGTATGTCCCACTGTTGCATTGCACCCTACCTAACAGATTCACGCCCACAATTAACCGAATTGCGGAATTGATTCTCAAACTACACATGAACGGTGGGGAGCATTATTTACAAGTGACGTTAATTGTATTTACAAAACGCAACCCAGGACCTGCGATTTTTCTTTTGGGAACAAAAAGGAAAATCCTGTGGGAGGGGAGGAGACAGCATGCACTGCATCGACGCACCAGCACCAATAAAGAGCACCAAAACACCCAAGCACCAGAAAGCACCATCCAGTGCTCATTTCACACCATAATAATAAAACACAAAAAAAAAAACACTAATGCTTCCTCGTTCTGCTCTGCTGGTCCGTCGTTCTTCCAGATGTTGTCGTGTTCTTTGCTTGCGGCCTATTTGGTGGAAATAAAAAGGCACAACGCGTCCATTTTTTATTTATGGCCCACAGGGGCCGACTATGGGTGGTTCACCTGTGGGCTGGGTGCCACATCGAGGTCCGCAAGCAAGATCTTTCTTGGGCCATCGTGGCCGGTCCCAGCAGAGGGGCTAGGCCCCAACACATGGGGTCCATAAGTGGTGCTTGGCCACAGATTGTGGCCCATAAGTGGTGCATGGATGCAGGCAGCTGGTTACGAGAATTTCGGGCACACAAACACGGCCTCCCACACGCTCCCCTCAGTGCCCAGAGAGCACGATCCTCGGTTGGGAGAAAGAAGACAGAGAAGACCTTAGAAGACCTCAGCGAGGGGTAAGGTCACAAGGACAAGGGTACACATCAACAAAGGCAATGTAAGGTGAGGTGCGCACGGAGAGCGAAGTGAGAAAGCTCGTCCCTACTGTACACCACCCCCCTCCCCCCCCCCTGTCACCTGCTCCACCCTTGCCCTTGCCCATATTTACAACAATTTACAATTCGTCTCTAGCGTCACATCTTCCCCATATCTCCCCTAATACCAAATTCGTCACAATCCCTCTAACCAAATTTGCCACAAATTCAAATTCCTCATCAATTCCTCTTAAGGAGGAAGAGATGGAACAACAACACAATGTCACACCCACGTCATGATGCGTCTCACAATCCAAACATTTGCACAAAAATAACCAAAACATGGCATGGAGTGGAGTTACGTCACCTCAGGTGAGTGGATGTAGATGGTGCGAGGAGATTTCAATCCTAACTACTTCCTAAATGACATTAACACACTTTACACTACCCGGGGTCTTTCCCTGCCAATCCATTGGCCATCTTACACTCTATGCAGTTTTAAGAACCAATTCCCATTGACCAAACTGTGGTGCTTCGTCAATTTGGGGTCTCACTCCCCCGATTCAACTCCCTGTGCCTTCACACAATTTCTGGGCTGAGTCGTGTGGCTCTCCCAGCAGGTCTACCCACCTGCACACCTCCACCACTGCAGTTGCCTCCGAGCTTACCTGCTCCTTACCTAACCTATCTGGGGAAGGCCCTCCCTGGCGCTTACCCCCCTCGGTGCCCTCTCTGGCACTGGGCTACCCGGGTCCTTCCTCTGGATCCTCGGGCCCCATTGAACTCTAACTGGCTCCCAGAGCCTACCTGCGGCCTCACCTGGCCAACATCCTCACAGTGGCGGAGTGCCCATTTAACTACACACACTAACAGGCCACACGCCCAGCCATTTCCACGTCACTAATGCACCCATCCAAACACCATTCTCCCACACGCACCACAGATGCCAATATCCAACCACAATTTACCTATACCCTCTGCCTAACTCTTAAACTACCCTCCCCGGGTATTCGTGATGGGGTCCATCCTCCCCATACACATCTTCGCACCATCCACTCCACTCCACAGTTTCCACCATACTCACTCCACACCATCCATTCCATACTCCATTTTTTCCAGACCATTTATTCCATACAACCATGCTCCATACCTATAATTGCACACCTGTGCCATCAGACCTGGTGCCTCCTGCACCCTCCTTCCTCCCAGGTTTCTTCATTCAATACAATGCACAATCACAATTATTCCTCATCGCTGCTCCATACACTTCCACACTCAATACAACTCACAATCACCTCACACTTTTCACAATACACTTCTAACTCTCCAAACCATTGCCTCAGGCACCCAAATTCTCCCACGCTCATACACACATCTCTCCCGAGCATTGCCTAGCAATTCCTCATTTGCTCAATATCACGATTCTCACACACACGGCATCATCTGATCTACTTGGTGCCCTTCTAACTTGGTGCTCCCCGTCCTCCCTTTAAACTAAGCACATACCACGTCCCCGACTACCTGTACAATGTCGCTACTTACTCCTTATGTCACCTCTGGTCATTTTTTTAGATCCCTATACAATTATCCAAACCCTCCCTCGGCGAGCTGACACTGCCAAACCCCCTAACTAGTGCTCATGTGCCCCGGGTGTGAGGGATGGCAGAGTTACCATCCCACCACATCGGGCATGTCCCACTATCACCCCCCAGTCCTCTGACACTACGAGCCCCCTTCGCAAGAGGTACTGGGTCCTGCCTCGGCATCTAGAGCCGAGGTGATCCACGAGGGCACCTGCTTGCCGGCATACGGTCTTATCCGGTCGGCATGGATGATCCGAGGGAGGGCCCGTGGCCCCATTTTGATCTTTACGACAACGTCACAGACTTGCGACAGGACGACTCCCGGGCCTTGCCAGGGGGAGGTGAGTTTTGGGCACCTACCCTTCCGCCTCCGGGGATTAAAGAACCAAATCTTCATCCCCGGAGCGTACTGGCTCCCCTGGCTCCGGTGGTCGTACCTGCGCTTCATCTTGGCCCCCGCCAGATGGAGCTGGCGGCGGGCGAAGGCATGGACCCTCTCCATGCCTTCCTCCAGGTGACGTGCGTAACCCTCCCTCGGCGGTGTATCTGTGGTCTCTGGCACGGGACCGCATAGCAAGTCGGCGGGAGCCCGCAACTCCCGCCCATACATAAGCAACGCTGGACTGCATGTGGTGGCCCCGTGCTGGCTGGTTCGGTAGCCATTAACAAGTACGGGAGATGTTCGTCCCAGTCATCCTGGTGGGTGGTGGTGAACAAGGCCAGTTGTTGGACCAATGTTCGATTGAATCGTTCCACCATCCCGTCAGATTGTGGCCGCAAGGGCGTGGTCCGTGTTTTCCGAATTGACAGGAGTCTGCACACATCTTTTAGCAATTGGCTTTCAAAATTTCGACCCTGATCGGTGTGCAGCTCCTGTGGAATCCCGTGCCGACAGACAAATCCTTCCACGAAGACCTGCGCTACCACCCCGGCTTCTTGGTTGGGGAGGGCGTAGGCCTCCGGCCACTTGTTGAAATAGTCCATTACAACGAGGATGTACTTATTACCTTGGTGAGTGTAGGGTAGTGGTCCTAGGATGTCCATAGCCACCCGCTCAAGGGGGGCCTCCACCTGGTGAAATTGAAGGGGGGCCCTCATCCTCCGTGCTGGTCCCTTTTTCGCAGAACAGGCGTCGCATCTCCGACACCAGTCCTGTATGTCGCGCCCCATATTAACCCAATAGAACCTCCGGCGGACCCGAGATGTAGTCTTTGTCCTGCCCAAATGGCCGCAGGAGCGGGTACCATGCACCTGTTGTAATATGACGTTCTTAAATTTGTCAGGGACTATCACCAGCCAGGAAGTTCTCTCAGAGGGAACCTCCACCCACTTGCGATATAAGATGTTATCCTTCAATTCCAGGGTCTGCCACTGAGCCCAATACGCCTTGGTTTGCACCCCGAGGGGGGTGACCTCTTCCCCCTTTGGTCTTTGCCCCAATTTGACCCATTTTAACACCGGTCCCAGGACGGGATCCTCCTGCTGGGCCGTGCTCCATGCCAAAGTTCCGAATTCTTCATCTGCGGTTAGTGGCAAAATTGGCCCTTTCACCCGGGTTGCCCGGACGACGAGGATCGGGGCAGAATCGCCCAATTGCTCCCTCTCCTCGTGTCTCGCACAAAATTTACAGTTTTCTCCCCTACAAGGACGCCGAGAGAGTGCGTCAGCATTACCATGGGCCTTCCCGGCCCTATGGGTCACATTAAAATCGTACTGCTGCAACTTTTCCAACCACCTTGCAATTTGGCCCTCCGGTTCCTTGAACCGAAGGAGCCATTGCAAGGAGGAATGGTCAGTTCGAACCAAACATTTCCGCCCGTACAGGTACGGGTGGAAATGGTTCATGGCAGCCAGCATAGCCAATAGTTCCTTGCGGGTTACGCAATAATTTCGTTCGGGCCTACTTAAGGCCCGACTATAATAACCAATCACTCTCTCCACGCCCTCCTGTGTCTGAGATAAAACTGCGCCCAATCCTTCCTGGCTTGCATCCGTGTCCAGGGTAAAGGTCCCGTCACTAGTGGGGTAATAGTCTAGGGCGATTAGTAATTTCGTGTTTTTTGTTTGTTAAAATTGATTTAGCAATGGATTCTGCTTCAGAATATTATAGAGATGTAAAAAAAATAGGGTTCCATTTTTTCTTTTACGTCTAATAGGTAGTAATTCGAAGAAATCCAAGATGGCCGCCATAAAATTTGGAAAATACACTTTTGTGCATATCTTTGTATCTAGATATCATATAAACATGAATAATATGTCCTTTTATATGTTTTCAGACCCAAGGAAGCCATATCTGCCATTGTTTTTACAGAAAAATGCAAGGAAATTAAAATAGTGGGCAATATACCAGCCAAAATGGAGACGGCCGTCGTGAAATCGGATCGTATAATTTCCCAATTAGAATCGATTCAATAAACAATCTTCACTGATAACATTTATTTTGAATACACACACACGCACACACACACACACACACACACACGCACACACATACACACACACCTAAACATAAACGATGAATGAACATAAACGATCACATAAACGAATGCCTCATTCATCCTCATCCATATCTATCACACGCGGTTCATTGATGTTTGCTTTGTTGTTACAACTGTAACCCACACACCCACAAACTTCAGTACAAGGAATATTGTTATTGCGACAGCTACATCTTCCCATACACCCTTTCTTGCACCCACAGTTCACGAGATTCATTATTGCTTCTGGGGCTGGAGGATTCAGGCATCGACTTGGGGCATAAACCCCATCATCCGAAAGTAACTGCCAACCATACTCGACAGGTGATGGAAGGGACGGATGGCTTTCTGCTGCCTTTCTCCATATCATTGCGATATAATGTGCTCGCTGAACGTGTAACTTTAGCGAACCAGTGGTAGGTGGAAGACTCTCTCCCTCAGCAGCACGGTTGGAGAATAAGAACCAGCGAAGCTCGTTTACTTTCGTGTGAACTTTAGACTTGTACAGCAGACAGACGAAGCGTTCCAGCTGGGAACACACTTCTGGTGACGGATCAGTTTGTCCCAAAGACTCCAGAGCCTCCCATATCTTGTTGTCACATGTCATGAAGACCTTAAAGCACCAGTCCTTGCTCCTGCCAGCGAACCTTCCAGACATATCACTTCCCGTGAATGCGTGGAATCCAAGTATTGCAGACGCACGTTTCTCTCCTAGCATGCCATGAATAGGTTGGACTGCAATGCTCCTCCTCAACTTTCCCTTCCCAGTGAGAAACCTCGTAGCAGGTGGTAGATCGTGAAATCTCTGAATCAGTAGGAGGAAGATATCGGTATCTGGCGAATCAATGATAACTTCTGCATCTTTGTCGACTGTGAGAGCATGCAGAATTAAGAGTGTATCGGCCTCTTCTTGGCTGTGCGTGAGTAGACTGTCTGGAACTTCAGTGTTGCCCGTGGTCTTAGTTCCTGATGTCACCATGAACTTCTTCAACTTGTTTGGATGAGCCTTGCTGTAAGATAGACACTTCACAGCCAAGTACTCTGTAAGCTCTGCCTTGGTCTTCACATTGGAAAGGAAATCTTTGAGTGAAATCTTCTGGATCAATGTACTATCCCTGACGTGATAGTATGTTGATTTCCCCTTTGTCCTCTTTAGGCGCATTTTGTCTTTCAGTGAGTTATCGATGTATCGGTCGAATACCAACCTCACGTCATCATAATGCACGGCAATATTTTCGAGGCGTTCAATGAACGATTGAGCAAAGTCACTGCATGTAATCATTTGTTCTGTTTTGGAGATCCCGTTAACAAGAGCCATGCCATCAATGATTATCACTCTATGGCGAGAAGTAGTCTCGTTTTCATTGATCACTCCTGATCTTGTGGTTGTGTCTGGGTTTTGGCTGATCTGAGAGGGTTCCTGCAAATTTTGGCTTGAGATTTCATAGTCAGTTGATGGGTCATTAGTTTCTTCCCCAGCGTGTGCTGCTGCATCATTCAAAGCGGCAATTCCCGCGTCTTGATGCTCATTGATTTCTGTCGAAATAGGTTCTCCTGGTGGATCATGTACATCCTGCTCTTCAGGCTCAGCCAGATGCTCAAGTTGACGAAGGATTTTTGCCTTGTCGTATGCCAACAAGAGGGATCCATCAGATGCAAATAAAGAACGTGGAACGATGCCAAATTCATAGGTGCCAATACATTCTTTCAGGTCGAGCTCTGGTCGGCTCCGTGAGATAACGATGAACCTCTGCAACAATCCTCGCTCTTCTTTGACTTTGATCAGCTTGTCGCCCGATCTCACTTCTGTTGTGGCATTCGAACTCTTGAATGTTCGAAGTTTTCTTTTCGTCATTTTGTCCCACACAGAAAGTTTTCCCTCAGCTAAACGATCTGTGGCAAATTGCTGGAACATCTGTTGTCCGATCTCGTCGCGCTCTAAGATGTCGCTGGACACTTTTTCATTCATGACTTCTTTGGTGAGCAGGTTGTAGACCTCGTCTACTTCCTCTTCCATAAATGGATCGCCATGTTCACGGAACACCCTAGAAAGCTTGGAGGCATGGCTCATCACCCGGGAAAGCTTTCCCCCCGTGATTTCGTGGTGTTGTTTTCTGCTCTGGTTTTCACCAAGACCATATCCCTCCGCAAACTCGTGCAGTGACTTTGACAGCTCAGGTGCAATGAGGAAGAACTTGTCAAGCGCCTTCTCATTTTGAGTTATCCCTACGATTCCTCCAATCACCTTCAGTGTACGGTTTTCTTGCTCAATGCCATGGTCTGGGGCTATTGATGTGAAGCCTGCCAATCCTTTTGTCACACAGAAGTTCCCTTTCATGAATTCCCTCCACAGTTCTGGGTGCTGCTTTTCAGTCTCCTGCATTGTTGAAATGTAGAGAGGGAGCAACCGAGCATAGTTTAGATGATCGTGAGCGAAGAAGTACTTCGTGAGAGACTCGATGCTCTCCATATGCAGCAGCAGATCACGTTGTCTTGTACTTCTAATGAACAGAAGGATAGTCTCAAACTGTTTCATGTAGTTCAGGATGAAGCGCTGTATCTTGTTTGTGCTGACCTCAAATTGTTCCAGTTTTTTGGTCATATCTCTGGACTCCATCATGGCCAATGTTTTTTTGAGAATGTCGCATAGATTCTTCTCTGGCTCCATGCTCCCGCTGATGTCTCTCTGATATGCCTCTCCCAGACGAACAGATGACTCGTTCAGATAGGCCCTTTCTTCAGGTTCCATTGCCAGGAATCCATGGAAGTACAGGTTGTACAAAGCGATCAGTGTTACCATGTGTGCCTCCAGAGCTCGATACAAGTGCCTCCCGTTTAGTATTTGGCTCACTGTGGTTGGCGAGAAAAGTCCAGCCTCGACCCATGCCTGATCAATTCCACTCCCTTCCACGTATTTTCCTAATGCAGCTAAGGCCCAAAACACAACATGTAGCTCACCAGGTCGGAAGAGGAATTGCTTCCTGATGTCCTCGCGTTCCACCCACAGCTTCATCGCCAGGTCGTATAGCTGCAAATCGAGAGTCATGACTGTGATTGCCTCACTCCCCATAACACGAGTTGTGATGTTGTGAGCTCTCATCAGACCCGTGTACAGTGTATCATAGTCTGTAGGAGGCGACCTTATCAACGGAGGAACGAGAGCAACATTGGTCTTCTCACTGGACGAAGATAGCAAGGAATTGAAGGCTCCCCACGTCCCCGGAGCTGTGAGTTTGACGTCAACTTCTCCTTCTTCCTCGAAGTTCAGGCATCCAATCATCCAGGTCATATCGGTTTTCTTGTTCTTGTCTGTCTCGGGTTTTGATGTGAGCAGCTTGCAGTCGCTCTTTCTCTTCTCGGGTGCTGGCTTCTTGCAGGTCAACGTTTTACAGCCAACTGCATCATGTATCGTTTGAGCTTTTGATGACCGGTCAAGTTCAATTGGTGGTATCATGGGTGATTTCTCCGGTGATACAGGCTGGTAGATCGCAATTGCTGTACCATGAAGGGTATTCATCCCGCAAGGAGTTGACTCTAGAAAATCGATGTTGTCCATGGCAAACCAGACGAACGTGTCCTGAACCAACCATGGTGGTAGACAGATGCCTCCGGTGGACTCCATTTGCTTCAGTACGGAGTTGGCAATGCTGGTCTCAATCTCCATGACCTTTTTGTAGGAGATGGCGAGGTCCAGATGTGCAAGTTTCTCGACAAGCGCCTTGGATCGTGTGTTTTTGTGTATGTCGAGAGCTAAGCCCACACTCAATGGAGTTTCAAATCGTTGTTTGAATGATCCATCCTCGCTTCTTGGTTCGTACGATACCTGTCGGTCAGATTTATAAGCACCGACAAAGTGCTGCGCCAACAATGATGCACTCACACCAATGGAGTCCTCCCTGTTGCTATTTCCTACTTTCCTTGTTCCCATGACTGCATGCTTGCAGAAGATGTTGAGCATCGGGGGTGGCTTGTAATCAGCAAAGGTTCCATTAAATTTCCATGCTGGGGAAGATGCGATGTCTTTCCTCAATATTTTCGCAGCTCGCAAAAGTACTTTAAAATCGTCTTTCATGCTGTCTGCTGTAATTGTGCTTGATATCATGTGGTCTTTGAGCTTTGTGGAAAGAATCTGCTCTGGCTTTGTTTTGTTTGAGGGCCGGCTGAAATGAACATCGGCAATGTTGTCTAGGATCAATTGTTTCAGGTATGGCTTATAACTATGGTTGTCTGAGACCGGAAAGTCGTGCTCCTTAAGTAAATTGACATAGGTTACATGAATTTCATTCATATTCAGCACAGCATTTTCAGTAGTATCATTCAATGCAGTTTCAACAATTTCAATGAGTTCAAGGTCTGATAACACCTGACCAAAGTTAACATTGGTTGTTTCTGTTTGTTTTTCCGTCTTAACTATAGCACGTTTGGCCTTAACTACACATGGTAAATGATATTTCATGTCCTCAGCCATTGCTTGCAATGGGTCAGGCGAACTTATGACACTGTTCAGTCTCACTTTCAGATTGTCATTACTTGTTTCTTGGCCAATGTTTCTGATCTGGAGTCCCATGTTCTTTGTTGACACATTGTGTAGTTCACTTCCTCTGTCTTCCTGGCATATGACACATCTGAGCGCGTCAAATGTCTGTTCTCGGGAACACCTTCTGGATGTTGACGTGCTTTCCCCTAGATCACTAGAACTTGGTCGTCCTCTCTTTTTCAGTCGGATTTCTGCGGCACTGCCTGATGTTGTTCCTTTCTCAAACCTAGCCTTTGCTCGATCAATGTGCATCTTATTGGTAACATCTTTGTAACAAGCTTTATGGTAGCGGAGACCTTTTGCGAGCAATTCTTCAGCAGAGGAATATTGCAAACGTCTATTCAATGATGCAAACTTTGTTTCACCATACGTGTACTGTTCCTCAGCACCTGCCATCAGTTTCTCGACAGAGGAGAGTTTTGGTTTCGTTACAAAGGTTGTATAGTCTGTTTGCCCTATGGCCATTTGGCATACAAAACAAAGTCCGAAATCTACTGACTTCTCAATCTTCCTGGGTGGTGAGTCACTCATCTTGAAGGTAGGTGTAATTTTCTAGACACTCTTGAACTGTCGTCGGTCCTGCAAAGATAGATACTACTATTCAGATTCACATTTCGTCAACACAGTCAAAACCAGACCTTAACTAGATGGTGGAAACTTAATTAACCGATTTCATGCCGGCCGACCCCACTTTGGCTGGTATATGTCCACTATTTTATTTTCCTTGCATTTTTCTGTAAAAACAATGGCAGAAATGGCTTCCTTGGGTCTGAAAACATATAAAAGGACATATTATTCATGTTTATATGATATCTAGATACAAAGATATGCACAAAAGTGTATTTTCCAAATTTTATGGCGGCCATCTTGGATTTCTTCGAATTACTACCTATTAGACGTAAAAGAAAAAATGGAACCCTATTTTTTTTACATCTCTATAATATTCTGAAGCAGAATCCATTGCTAAATCAATTTTAACAAACAAAAAACACAAACAATATTGTTATGACATATGGGCCTGCACTATAAGCTCGAATGGGTGCGGATGTCAAACACCCCTTCAATTTTAGGAAGGCCTCTTGGCACTCCCTTGTCCAATTAAATAACGTCCCCTTCTCAATAAGCCGGTGGAGGGGACGGGCCAACTCCGCAAATTTCGCCACAAAGCGCCGGTAGTAGGAGCAGAGTCCCAAAAATCCCCGCACCTCCTTGATGGTACGTGGTGCGGGCCACTCCTCTACCGCTGTAATTTTGCCTGGGTCTGTTTTTACCCCCTCACGGCCGATAACGTGACCTAGATAGGCCACCTCTCTTGCAAACAAGGTGCACTTACTCGGGCTCAGCTTCAACCCTGCCTGTCTGAGACACCCGAACACCTGGTCCAAATTAGCTAGAGCCTGGGGGAATGTCTTGGCATGTACTAGGACGTCATCCAGGTATACTAAGCATGATTGCCATGGCATGCCGCCTAGTACACGTTCCATTAATCGCTCAAAGGTGGCGAGTGCGTTACACAAACCAAACAGCATCACAGTGAACTGATACAGCCCCTTACCTGTGGAAAATGCTGTTTTCTCCTTCCCTGTCCTATCCATCTCCACCTGCCAATACCCACTCTTGAGGTCTAAAGTTGAAACCCAATTTGAACCAGCAACGGCATCGAAGGTGTCATCAATTCTTGGCAGGGGATATGAGTCCTTGAGTGTCATGTTGTTTAGCTGGCGATAGTCCACGCAGAACCGCGTGGTCCCATCTTTCTTTTTAACCAGCACAACGGGTGACATCCAGTGACTTCCCGAGGGCTTGATGACGCCTGCATCGAGTATCTTTTCAAACTGCTCGTCAGCTTCCGCCCTCTTGCTCCAAGGGAGCCGTCGGGCGGGCTGACGAATAGGCCGGGCCTCACCGGTGTGGATCTGATGTTTCACCAGGCCCGTACGTCCCATATCCTCGGGGGACAAGGAGAAGAGATCCAAATGGGATCCAACCAGTTTGTGTAAGGCCTCCCTCTGGGTACCTCCCAACTCTACACTACTACGATTTACCATCTCACAAATGGGATCGGGCCAATTCCTACTATTTATTGAAGGCTCCCCCTGGGGCCGGCTCGGCTGGACGTTCTCGCCCCTCACTGACGCGACTTCTCTAACTGGGGTGCAGCCAGCTACCTTTGTGCCCCTTACTATAGTGCGTGGTTCCGTGCTAATATTAATTACTCGGACGGCCACCACCGGCCCGTCCGTTTTTACAAGGGTGCGGCCCACGATTAAACCAGGTATGGATCGCGCTGCCACCGGTTCGACCAGTCCGCAGGACTCCTGCCATGTCGGGCGAGCTGACCATAGGGCCGGCACTATGGCCTCGGTCCCCGGAGGGATGGTCACGGCCTCAGGAGTCTCCAGCTCCACCCTCTCGGCCGTGCTCACCCCCTCCAATGGTAGCTCTTCCACTCCCACTTGCAGGATCCCCCGGCTCAAGTCGATTTTACAACCGCTGGCAGTCAACAAATCCAACCCTATTAAGCATGGGTCGCACACCTCCGCCACCCAAACCTCTATCTCTTGCTTTAACGATCCCAACGTGAGGGTTACAAAACCACGCCCTATGATCGGAGCCGTTACCCCGGTAGCCAGCTGCAAACTATGATTTTCCAGACGCTGGATTTTACCCCAGCCGTCTGCACTCAAATTAAGGATCACGGGGCTGATGATCGTGGCGCTGGCTCCCGTGTCCACAACGGCGTCTACCCCCACGCCGGCAATTTTGCATCGAATTGTTAAACTATGTGGAAGTGTAAATTTATGAAGCAAGCAACTTTTATGAGCCTCAACCCTGCAATCCGAGTCTGCAGGTGTTTTTTTTATGCTTCCCATGCAAATTTGGGATTTATATTGCCATGGCGAAATCATTTTTATGACTGAGGGTAATATGATTACAAATAGGTTTTTTGGATGTCTTATTGAGTTATATAAGCAAAATGAAGAAAAATGATATTGTGTTCTTGGTAAATAATTAAAACTAGTAGCTGATAACACCATGTCTGACCAGCTGCCTGTAGTAATTAGCATCCACTGAATTGTTTTACAAATCCCTTTGTGTTTATAAAACTAGTGAATAATCGACTCAGTACGAAGTCGAAGATAAACATTGTATTGATAAGTGAATGCAATATACTTGGTAATTATTGCAGAGTTAAAACAATGGAAGAAGATAATCCCCTCTGCGCTAAGATAATCCTCCCTGCGCTGAGATAATCCCCTCTGCGCTAAAATAATCATCCCTGCACTGACCGTTGTAAAGACAGACAGTCAGCGGACGCTTTTTCTTTCTTACTAAATAGTTTCAATGAAATTGCCAGCGTTCTCGGGAAAATCTCTCAACAAGAACGATAATTATTAGTATTTGATAAGGGTTAGTCTGAAATATGGAAAATCCATGGAGGCTCGAAAAATCTCTGGCTCTTTGCCTCTCAGTAAAATCGTTTGTAAGATTGCAGTCGGATTTGCAGATTGAAAAAGGATGTGATTGTCATAGCTCCCTGAGACAACAAAGTTCCGCCTGCAACAAATTTTACTTCTGAGTTTTAGATCTTGACAAAACTTCGTATGGGTTTTTTAGTATGACAAATTGTGAAGTAAATACCTATTTATTAAATAAGGACTTTTCTTATTTAATGGCAAGTTTTAACATGACTTATTAAAACTCATGTTACTAGTGTGTTAATTTGCAATATTGTATAATAGCCCTTGCATCAAACAATAAATGAATTGCAGATAAAACCACAGAATGGTAAATCATTTGGTATAGTTTTAATAATGGAGGCGCTGTAATTATTTGGTTGTGACTAAGGATAATATTGATGACCTTCAGATGTTCTTGAAGGGATTAGAGAGACAGGGCTCCAGGTGTTTTGCAGGAGACAATGGAAAAGCAGAAAGAATCTGGGATGCAAACCTACTCTCAGCGGGAGGCAACCTCATCCTCGACACCTACTCCCTCCCACCCAAACTTTGCCCAACCAATCCTATTGCTCTCCTCCCCTCTCTTCGCTCCTCCCCCCTCCACTTGTCCCCTCCCACCCAAACTTTGCCCAACCAATCCTACTGCTCTCCTCCCCTCGCTTCACTCCTCCCCCCTCCTCTTGTTCCTCCCACTTGAAATGTTTTAAAAATCAGAACGAATGACCAAATAACCAGGATTAGCACTGGTTCTGTAAGATGTTGGTTTACACTATGTTAACTGTACTCTATGCATGCTGGTGTTTGGTGTGGCATTTCTTTGTGCATCCCTACTGTACCAGGATTTTACTTGGGACCTTCTGTGAATCTTGAAATGTAATTTGTGAATTGTAATATGGTTTGATAAAGGTTATTGTTTTCTTGTTGTTATTTCTTTGTAGACAGAAAGTGTTATCCTCCTCGGGAATTAAAATTTGTGACTCTCTTCTGACAAAATGATGGACATTCAATTTTTGGTTCATCTATTACAAACTACTGTAGGAAAATATCCCTAACAACTACCAGTACCAATTTGGCCACAATGAATGACCTGTCGCGTCAATGAGGGCTCCTCTCCATCCCCTACTGCCGAACACCACCCTGCATGCCCGGCACGTTCTATTTTCCCAGGCTCTGGCGGGGGGGCGGGGGGGGTGTCTGAGGTCGGCTAGGCCGATCGATACGGGGCGGAGTTGAGGGCATCGGCTGGCGGGGACCGTCCCGGCGTGGGGCTCGACACTCCCACGCGCGGTGACCCAGCCGAGCACAATTATAGCACCACACCTGGTAAGGTGCTTGCCTCCGGTATTCCAAATTTCCCCCCCTAAAGGTCCGAATTGGTGTACTTTGTCGTGCCCCACCGGGTGCCACCGCTGAGGCCGCCTGCCATGGTCCAGGTCCCGCCAGGCGCCGATCCACCAGCCTCTGGACCATGCTCTCCAGGTCAGGGCCCCCTTCGGGGGCGGGCCCCCAAGGGGGGCCGCCACCCATCACGGGCCCTACCTGACGCACCGTCACTGCGTGGCGCTCGCCTCCCCGGGCCAGGGGCCTTGCTGCTTCCCAACGGGCTGCAGCGTCGGCCGCCTGGCTCATGGTCTGCGGGCGCCACATGGTGAGCTGTTGTCGGAGCTCCGAATCCGGAAGAGCCTGGATAAAGTGATCCAGTGCCAGGCTTTCCTGGGAACTCGCTGCCATGTCTGCGTATGCGATTCCAACTGCGCAGCGAATGTCATGGGCAAGTTCCCCGATTGTCTCCTGGGGCTTGCGTTTTCACTGAGCAAGCTGAGCTTTAACAAGCTCGCTTTGCTGTTCAATACCGAATCTATTAATTAAAGCCGTGCGGAGAGCTGGCAGGGTGAGAGCACCCGGTGGTAAAGCTGTCAGCACCTCCGCCGCCGCGCAGTGCCCCCACAAGGTGTTCTCCACCTTTGTCCGGATTCCAACCGTTGCCTCTCCACACGTATTCAAACTGTGCCAGGTACGCCCTCAGATCACTCTTGCCATCATACGGCGCGAGTGGGACCTTGTGGCCGCCCGAAGGCCGGACCCCGTGCGTCACTCCTTGCGGGATCAGCGCGCGGCCGAACCGTTCGGGCCCCCACAGTACACTATTCCCGGGGGGCTCCCGTGCATCCCCCGTCCCTCTAAACACTACTCCTGTCGGTGTCGATGCCTGGGTCGCCCCTCCGCAACCCGGTACCCACTCCATACCCGCACACCTCACCAATACTCCTCTCGCTCCCCATAGTCGGACCTCCTTGCACACCTCCTCTTTCCATACACTCCGGACCAGTCATACACCTCACCATTGGACTCTCACGAACACCCGGGTCTAAACCAACACCCAAGCCCCCTGAATCTCCCCTCACACCATATACATTTCCGATTATATCGCCACTCACCTCGGCACCTCGTCTTCGCTCCTCCTCCACCACCTGCAAACTCTTTATTTGGTTAGTAAGCACATCATCACGATTTGAGCACAGACCTTGTACATAATCCATCACTTCCTCCTTTATCTCCCTCTGGGTTTCCCTCCGTCTCTTCTTAATTTCACTCACCCCCTCTTCCACTTCCTCTAATTTTTGCTTTACCTCTTTTATTTCCCTGTGCGCCCCCTCAGTTTCTTCCTCTAATGCCACCTTGGTCATTTATATATGCGTCCTTACTTCCCGTTCTTTCGTCTCCATTGCCTCTGTCACCTCGTCCAACCTCTTTGTCAACCCCTCGTGTACCGTCTGACACTCCTTCTTTATGACTGCTACGTCCTTCTTTATTTCCTTCTGGGTCGCCTTCAACCCCTCGATCACGGCCGTATTCTTTTTTACCTGTTCCTTCAATTCCCTTTGTCCCACGGTCAGCTGCCCCACCCCCTGCGTCAATTCCTCTATGCCACCTTGTAACTTTGCCGTCCCATTTCTCACCTCTTTCTCCATACGCTCCTCACCTCGCTTTACCTCTTCGCGTACCCCCGCGACCTCTTCGCCCACACCTCGTCTGATCTCCTCCCCATTTCTCCCATCTCTTTGGTAGATGCCGCCCTCATCTGCTCCAAATCATTCCTCTGGGCATCCAATTTAGTTTCCAACCCGATTTTCACCTGCTCTACCTGATTCCCCATCTGTTTAATTTCCTAGGCGGATTGCTCCCCTATTTCCCTCAATTTGCCTTCCATCTTGTCTTCTAGCCCCGTTAACCCATTCTTCACCCCTTTCATCCCGTTGTCTAACCCCTCAAATTTGTTGTCTAAACCCTCAAATTTACTGTCTAAACCCTCAAATCTGGCTTCGAGCCCCCCGATTTGATTTCCCATATTACTTAACCCGTCTCTCAATCCCCCGATTTGGTTTTCTAATCACTCCCCCATTCTGTTTTCCAATCCTCCAATTTGGTTTCCCATGTCATTCCTCAGGTCTTCACTCGTCTGGACCATGAGGGCCCTCATTTGCATCATAAAGAGGTCCAAATTCACTGGTGCTGCGGGCGCGGCTGCCGCAACCCCGCGCGAGGCGCCATTTTGTGCGCCTGAAACCTCGTGCGCGAGGCCGCCATCTTGTGCGCCTGAAACCTCCGCTACCACATCATCATTGCTCTCCTCTCTCTCCCCCATATACATTTCCCTGGGGTCCTGGGTCGACTCTACCCCTTCTATCTCTCCTACCGGCATCCGGTCGCCTTGATTTATCCATGGCACAATTTTCAAATTTAGTGGTGTTAAATAAAATTTTGGCCACTCGTAATTTTGAGTGCGCTAAGCGCACTTCGGGTCCGAATCTCGCTCCTGACACCAATTGTTACGGAAACGGAGTACGGCGCTCCCCTTAGCGGGGGAGGGGGGGTTAATCCCCCTTATATTTGTACTGGCCGTCTCCGCTCCTGAAGCTACCCCGCTCCTTTGTGGGGTGGGATTGCCCGAAGCGATTGGTCAAGGGATTCCCGTACTCCTCCGGCAATCCCTCCACGAGGCAGGTGGGCAACTCCGTTCGAAACCAAGGACAATATGGTATTTTGCCGAGCGGTTTTAGCAGCCCGTGGTTCCAACCATTAACAAATACTAAACCCGATTCATATGCGTCGGCCAAATCGTGCCACAGGTATTCAATGGGGGAAATCACAAAGACGATCGGATGTGGAATAAGAAGCCAAAGTAAGGAGGAACAGGAATTTATTAACCAATTATGTACAAATCAAAGAAACCAAGGGAGAAGGAAAGAAACGAAAATAATTTACAGAAGAAAAAGACAGTGCAATTCTAGCTTATCTGCAGGCTTA
Organism: Myxine glutinosa; assembly: GCF_964187855.1. Taxonomy (NCBI): domain Eukaryota; kingdom Metazoa; phylum Chordata; class Myxini; order Myxiniformes; family Myxinidae; genus Myxine; species Myxine glutinosa. Next base: position 118,211,849 of record NC_136263.1, on the reverse strand, counting down.
ACTTAAACCCCAGACAGACGACAGTCAGACTTACACGGGGAGGATGACAGGAATGGCAGGAGGTTCCGTCATCTGGCGAGGTTCCGTTCCGACCCACGACTCTCTCTCTCTCTCTGTCGGTAACACTCGGATTCTCCTCTCCAGTACCTCGAACCCAGCTCCAGCCTCGAACCCAGCTTAGCAGCATGCACCCCGCTCTCGTTCCAGTTCAGCAGCACGTACCACCCCAGTAGCATGTTCCTCTTTTCGCGATTGTCGCACGCATATATCAAGCGGCGGCGTGACACGCCCTCGGCCGTTTGGGTACCGCCCCCGTGCTCTGTGCTCCGTGCTCTGTGCCACAGGCTTGTAGCCTTACTTGGGCATGGAGCTGAACAATAGAGAGGTTCTATGGTTCTCTACGTGTGTGCGATGGACTAACTAAGGGGACGACCTTTGACCTTTACCACAAATGGAGGTATTTACAAGAACTACTATTACATTATTTATAGAGGGTGATATTTACAAACACAGGATTCTCAAATCCGCAACAATATATATACAAGCAAACATTTGCGGTTGGGAGTAAATCCAAATGACTTCATGGTAAGATCTCCAACCTTTAATTGAACAAACAATGACAACGTTTCGATTACCAACATGTGACAAAGCCAACACGCCTCCGTTAATCTTCCTCAAGAGTGATAAAATCATCTCAACATCCCCTTATATGCAAAGTGGGGTGGGCAACGCTGGACAGCCAATTAAACCGTATCACACCACTCTAGTGAACGGAGACGTTACTGACCAAATTAAAAAATCAACCGCATATTAACGGCTCAAAACAATCCTGTAAGTAATGCTGGATTATAACTCGTGTTTAGAAAATCAGGAACAATCATTACATTTAATTAGAAATTAAACTTGTAAACAATGAAATTGTAAATTAAATTAAAACTGTAAATATATTAAAGCAAAAATTTTTAAGATAAAATAAAATTTCTATAATATCAAGATCATCACATGTGGCCCTATGCGGTAAAGGGGAATGTGGGAAGGGGCGAGTTATAGGGGGGGATAAAATGGGGGGGAAGCAGAGAGGGGGGTTGGGAGAGGGGTGGTTTGGAGGGAGGTGGGGAAGGGGGAGGGGGAAAATTGTCCGAATAAAAACCTTGTGTGACATATTATGTGGACTCGTTGTTCAAAGTATGGAATGCCTACTTCGTTTACACAAGAGTGGGTCAAACGCTACCAGTAAGTCAACTACCTCTTGTGTGATCGAGGTAACAGTTTCTTCTGTGTGCCAAGCCTCCAAAATACGTCTTCTGTTTCTGTTGGGTGTGGAACCCAAAATATTAACCCTATCCCATAAAGGTGTGTGGCCTTCCTTAAGGCCGTGTTTGTCAATAGCAGATCTGCTGGGATAATTACATTCAAATGCTTTTTGGTGTTCAGCAATACGTTGACCTAAGGTCCTCCCGGTTTCACCCACATACTCAGCTCCACAACCACAGGGCACTACGTATACCACCCCTGACCTATCCTTCCTCGGAAGCTTGTCCTTGACCCTCATAAGAGCTTGGCGAAGGGTGAAAACCGGTGTGAAACTAACCCTTACTCCTGCCGATTTCAAAATTCTGCCGACCCTCTGTGAAAACCCCCGGTACAAAAGGCAGAACACACAAACCCTTTGGTTGTTCTCTCGGTCTCAGCCTGTTGTGTGGGGAAGCCCTTATCGTTTTCCTGTTGGGTAGCAAGCTGTCAGGATAACCATTTGCCCTCAACACATTTTGAAGATGGTCCACCTCACTCATCTTGTCTTCAAAGGTAGATGGTAACTCACGTGCTCTTTTTGAGAGGGTGTGCACCACCGATCTTTTGTGTTCCATTGGATGGCAAGAATTGAAATTAAGGTAGCGATCAGTGTGTGTAGGTTTTCTGTACACCGTTACCTTTAAGGCTCCTTTGGGATCCCTTGCGACGAGTGTATCCAGGAAGGGAAGGGCTCCATTTTCTCCTCTTCAATGGCGAAATTAATGGAGGAAAAAGCTTTATTTATGGTCTCATGTATGATGCCCACCTCATCAGAGTGACAGATGTCAAATGTGTCATCCACGTACCGGAACCAAACACGTGGTTGCACTAACAGGGCTGGAATGGTGCGTTCCTCCAAATCCTCCATCACCATGTTGGCAATAACAGCCGATACCGGGGAACCCATAGCGGTGCCATAAACCTGATTGTAATATACCTCATTAAATACAAAGTAGGTGGAAGAGAGGCAAGCAGAAAGCATGTCACAGACGTCCATCGGGCTTAAAGCTCCTGCAGTCTCTTTCCATCGATCATCTTCCATCAAACGCCGGTTTGCCACCTCAATCGCAGGGGCTATGGGCACGTTGGTAAATAAAGACACAACATCAAACGAAACCATGGTCTCGTATGCTTTGATGGTGAGCTGCTTCACTCTTTCAGCAAATGCTGTGATATTGTGCACAGTTCACTCTGTTGTCCCCACCAAATGCTTCAAAATGTTTGCCAAAAACTTGGATAGAGCATATGATTGTCCATTAATACAGGAAACGATTAACCGTAGCGGAAATCCCTCTTTGTGCACTTTCGGTAGCCCGTAGGCCCTGGGAGCCACGCCCTTACTGCTGTACAGACGTTTGTACGCCGCAGCTGATAGTCTTCCAGTCACTTTTAATATGGCAAGCATTGAGTTTAACCTGCGTTCCTTCTTCTTAGTTGGATCTGCGGTTAACCGTTCATGAGTACTTTGGTCCGCCAACATATCCTGCATTTTGTTGGTGTATACAAGACGATCCATGAGCACCGTTGCCCGTCCTTTGTCCACTGGTAAGAACACCACATCATCCATGTTGCGTAACTCTCGTAAAGCTTGTTGTTCTTTCGGGTCCAAATTTAAATTGTTGCGTAAAAATTGCGGAGGACGAAGTAAAACAGCAGCCACACGTGATCTGATTTCGTTCTTGGTGGCCTTATCAAGATTCATCATCGCAGATTCCACCCGTGATACAATGGTGTCTTTCGGAACAAATCGGGGAGTGATGGCAAAATGAAGGCCCTTCTGCAATAAGCTGGTTTGTGCCTCCGAGAGCTGCGTACTTGACCGGATAACCACCCACTGGTTCCGAAGAATGTTCACGTCAACGACGGGAGTCATGCAATGTGTGGTTTCATCAACCAATGCTGTGAACTTTCGTTGATGCCGTTTCCCCACCGATGTCCGAGTGTGCTCCGCGAAAGTGTGAGCTCTCCGTTGTACTCGATCCCATAACTCGCCAGGTAGTCTTGGCGCAATAGTACGAGCCAACTGTTGCACATGGTCATACCGTTTAGCGAGGCGATGGTGGCAGTTTGAAATGCGCAAACGAAGAAACCTCCGTCCTGTTGCCTGCATAATCTGCTTAGCTTTCAAACCCGGCATGGGAGGTCTGAAACGTAGAGGCTTCGGAAGAATGCTCTGTTTCAAACAGAGATGGTTAAACCGAAGATGTGCCTTCGTTACTTCGGTCCGCTCCACAAGGTTGGTGTAATGACGGCATCTCTTGGCAATGTCCTGCCCATGGCTTTCGCCAATAATTATAAGCAAAGATTTGCGGTTGGGACTAAATCCAAATGACTCCATGGTAAGATCTCCAACCTTTAATTGAACAAACAATGACAACGTTTTGATTAACAACATGTGACAAAGCCACACGCCTCCGTTAATCTTCCTCAAGAGTGATAAAATCATCTCAACATCCCCTTATATGCAGAGTGGGCGGGGTATATGCAAAGTGGGGTGGGCAAAGTTAGACAGCCAATTAAACCGTATCACACCGCTCTCGTGAACAATATATATATATATATATATATATATATTGTTGCGGATATGAGGATTGTGTTTTTTTATTGTGTTTTATTGTATAGTAAATTGTTGTAAATATCACCCTCTGTAAAATGTAATGATTCCTTGTAAATACCTCCGTAGTGTGAAGGTCAAAGGGCGTCTCGGTAGTTATTCCATAAACACCACATTGCAGGACCCGATAAAACCCTTGTTCAGTAGCTTATATCTTATTATGTGTCTTAGGGTAAGGCTGTGTCTCCCATTAATTTAAATACTCCATTGCACCAAGTGAAATAAGAGTAGATCCCCTTTCATTTCATTTCAATGGCCAACTGCATTTTGGGCGGTTTTCTTCAACCACCATTGGCCACGAGGCAGGGTTGGGGAAGAAAGGCGTGTCTCCACCTCGTCATAGAGGGGAGGAGTGAGCCAGCCCCGAACAACCAACCGGGCACGAGGGGTTTGGTTTGAGAGGGCGGAGGAAGAGCGATCGGGGAGGTTCACAAAGGTTCAAGGGTGGGGCTATATATAACCCATGAGAGACGCCCCCAAGAGAGATGTGCTTTTACTGAGACAAGGAGATGAGTCTGAAAAGAGAGGTCCATGACAAGAGCTGAGTTGGTCGTCAGGGGTGGTCAGTGGTTGCGTTGAGTGGTTGCAGTGGTTCCATTGAGTGGTTGCGTTGGTTGCGTTGAGTTGTCGGTGGAGAAAGAGTGGTTGGACAAAAGAAAGAGAGAGGAGAGAACCCGTCATGCCAGACCCCCCACCAGCACGTCGGCTCCGACCGTGATCCGACCCGTGATCCCGCGCACACGACAGGATCGGTGGCATCAGCTGCCGTCGAGGTCCAGCCCGACGTCCCGTGCGGGATCAAGCTCCAGCCAGCTCCGTGCCGTCCTCCCCCTCCAGCCACACACCTCCTTCCAGCCAATCCACTCTGCAATTCCCCGTGTGAGTCGTCTTTGTTTGTTCTGTCCTGGGTAGTAACTAAGTCTGTATAAGCTAGTAATTTTCACTGTGTCACCTGCGTCTCATGTCCCCAGTAAATAAAAGTGACTGCTTTCTTTTTGCTTATGTGTGTAAATAATAATAAACCCAGTTACTCTTCTGTACGGCTTCTTCCTCTTTGCATTCGGTCGCTTTAGAGTTTTCCAGATTGAGTAGCTGTGGCGCGATACGGCCAACGTTTGGGTAAATCGGGTGAATCGGGGAAGAACAGTTCGGCCGCGGTTATACCTCCGCTCGGTAAAAATAACATCCTAATCCGCGGACCGTAACAATATATATATATATATATATATATATATATATATATATATATATATATATATATATATATATATATATATATATATATATATTGTTACAGATCGCGGTTTAGATGTTATGATGACCGAGCGGTGGTGTATTACCGCGACCTAACAGGATCCCCGACTCACCCGATTCCACCCAAACGTTGGCCGGGTCGCACCGCAGCTAGTCAATAGGGAAAAGACAAAGGCGACGAATGCAAAGAGGAAAACGAAGGCAAAGAAAGGTTTGGAAATATTACTGAATTTATTGACTATTTACACACAAGCAAAAAGAAAGCAGTCACGTTTATTTACAAGCACATAAGACGCAGGTGACACAGGGAAAATACGAGCTTACCTACAGTCTTAATTAACCCAGGACAGAACAAACAAAGGCAGACTCACGCGGGGAATGACAGGAATGGCAGGAGGTGGATGGCTGGAGGTGAACGCTTGGTGGAGCCAATGCGGAGCTTGGCGGAGCTTTGGTGGAGGTGAACGCTTGGTGGAGCCAATGTGGAGCTTGGTGGAGGTGAACGCTTGGTGGAGCCAACATGGAGCTTGGTGGAGCCTTGGTGGAGGTGAACACTTGGTGGAGCCAACGCGGAGCTTGGTGGAGGTGAACGCTTGGTGGAGCCAACGCAGAGCTTGGTGGAGCCTTGGTGGAGGTGAACGCTTGGTGGAGCTTTGGTGTGACGGGTTCTCTGTCCTTCCCTCACAAGCTTCAGGACTCTTTCTTGACGACCAACTCTTTGTGACCAACTCTTCAGGGACCCTCTACTGGCAACCGACTCACTCTTCACTTCCTGCGTGCGCCTTTTATAGCGCCTCCAGCGATTAAGCCGCCGGCATTTTGGACACGCCCATTGGGGTGCTCACCTCGGCCCTGGTTGGTCGCGCGACCCTCGGGCTCCGCCCTCGATGACGACGGGCGGGTACGCCCCTCCTCCCCTCTATGACGAGGTGGAGACACGCCTTTCTTCTCCAACCCTGCCTCGTGGTCAATGGCGGTTATTGGAGGGGAGGTGATTGGGAATCGAGGGCTCAGCAATGACGAGAGGGGATGTAATATGGGCAATCGAGGCTTGGCAATCACGAGAGGGGATGTAAAAGGGAATGGAGATTTTGGGGATGGGAATGAAAGGGGATCTATTCTCTTTCACTGGTGCAATGGAGTACTTCAATTAATGGGAGACACAGCCTTACCCTAAAACACAGAATAAGAGATAACTATCAACAGGGGTATTCTATTATTTGGCTGATGTGTATGCTTGTGGACTAATTATGGGATGCCCTTTCACCTTTACACAGCTCCGGAGGTAGGGGGGCGCAGAATAACCAATAATAATAATAGTACAGCACACAATCAAAAAATATACAGTCCTCATCTCCGCAACACTGCACCCTCCTCCTCTTAGGCACGGTCCGGGCCTACAACTTTTACTTTTAGTGTGACACGTAGGTGTAGTTCCCTCTACTTTTAACCTGACCCTGAGTGCGACAGTTTTAAAACATAAATAAATGTGTCCCGCTGCTCCATTGCACCCTGCCTAACAGACTTATGCCCACAGTTAACCGAATTGCGGAATGGTCTTCAAACTATACACTGACGGTGGGAAGCATTATTTACAATGACGCTATTTTTATTTACAAGACTAACCCAGGACCTGTAATTGTTCTTTCTGGGGGGGAGACAGTCTGCTCTGCATCAATGCACCATGAAAGCACCCAAAAACACACCAATACACACCCAAGCACCAATCGGTGCAGTCACCATTGTTCATCAATAAAATAAAGCCAACAAACCCAAACCCTGCAGGTGATCTCTTGCTCTTCGGCTCCCTCTGCTGGTTATTATTATTTGTCTTCCAGATGTTGTCATTCCTTTGCTTTGCTTACTGGCGGCCTATTTGTATTAAAACTTGCACCCAATGTGTCCATTTTTATTTATTTTATTTATGGCCCACAGGGCCGACTAGTGTGGTTCATCTGTGGGGCATCGGTGCCCTGTGGCCAAGGTCCGCCAGCAAGATTTCGGGCCCTCATGGCCGGTTCCAGCAGAGGGGCCATGCCCCAACCCATGGGGTCCATAAGTGGTGCTCGGCCACAGACATGTGGTCCATAATGTGGTGCATCAATGCAGACAGCTGGTTCTGGGAATTTCGGGCGCACAATGGCCGACCCACGCACGCTCCCCTCGGCACCCAATGGCGCACAGGTCATGTGGGAGACAAAAGGGGAAAGACAATTGAGCGAGGGGTAAGGTCACAAGGGTACACATCAATAAGGCAATGCAAGGCGAAATGCGTACGGAGGGCGAAGTGAGAAAGCTCGTCCCTACCGTACGTCACCCCCCTGTCACCTACCCTACCCTTGCCCTTACCCCATATGTACAAAAATCTACACATTTACAAATTCGTCACTACTGTCACGTCTTCCTCATATTTCCTCTATACCAAATTCGTCACCACAATCCCTCTACTTCAAAATTTGCCATCACCAAATTCATCATCAATCCTCATAAGGAGGCAGAGATGGAACATCAAAGCACAATGTCACACCCACGTCATGATGCGTCTCACATCCAAACATTTGCATCATAAAAAATAATCAAACCATGGCATGGTGTGGAGTACCTGTCACCTCAGGTGAGTGGATGCAGATGGTGCGAGGAGATCCTTCTTCCTAACTATCCTCTAAATGACTTTAACACACTTTACACTACCCGGGGTCTCTCCCTGCCAATCCATTGGCCAACTTACACTATGGGTTCTAAAAACCAATTCCCATTGACCAAACTGTGGTGCTTCTCAATTTGGGGTCTCACTCCCCCGATTCATCTCCCGGTGCCTCGCACAATTTCTGGGCTGCGACGTGTAGCTCTCCCAGCAGGTCTACCCACCTGCACACCTCCACCACTGTAGTTGCCACCCGAGCTTACCTGCTCCTCACCCTAACCTATCTAACTGGGGAAGGCCCTCTCCTGGCTCTGTCACCCCTTGGTGCCCTCTGGCACTGGGCTACCCGGGTCCGTCCTCCGGATCCTCGGGCCCCATCCACAACTACCGGCTCCCAGAGCCCACCTGCGGCCTCACCTGGCCGACATCCTCACAGTGGTGGAGTGCCCAAACCAACTACACACACTGACAGGCTACACGCCCAGCCATTTCCACAACACTCATGCACCCATCCAAAGACCATTCTTTCACCCGCACCACAGATGCCAATATCCAACCACAATTTACCTGTACCCTCCACCTAACACTTACTCTACCCGCCCCGGGTATCCGTGATGGGGGTCCACTCTTTCCCCATTCACACCTTCGCACCATCCACTCCACTCCACTATTTCCACCATACTCACTCCACGACCATCCATTCCTATACTCCATACCATTTATTCCATACACCTGTCCTCCATTCACCTGTCGTTGCACAACTGTGCAATCATACCTGGTGCCACCTGCACCCTCTTCCTCTTCCTGGACCAGTTGGTCAACACAACACACATCACCATCACTCACTCATACACTGCTCCACACACCTGTTCAGTTGCACACCTGTGCAATCACACCTGTTCAATTCTCAACCACACGGCATCATCTCAGCTAAATACTCCCCTCTGAAACTTGCGCTTCCCAGTCGTCCCTTTAAACTATTGCGCTCCCACGTCATTATCAACCACACTAAACTACCTGCGTCCCCACTACAGGTATCAGTCACTATCTAAACCTTAACGTTACCTAATGTCATCTTCGCTAGATCCCTATCAATATAACCAAGCCCTCCCTGGCTCGGTTGTCATAGCCACCCCATAAACTATTGCGCATTTGCCCCACCTCTGTGAGGGATGGTGGATTTGCCATCCCTCCACATCGGGGAGGTCCTACTATCAATTTTTGCACACCTAAATCCAACCAATCAAAAATTCTGCCAATCACTCTACCATCATCAAATTTTGCTTTTTTCTAATTTCGGGGCCAAAACACTATCCTCATCACCCGTCTACTTATTACATCCTCTCGGTGCGCCAATTCCCTTCTAAAGCTCGGCTTCTTACAGCCGAGCCATGAACGCGGGTTCTTTTGTGCCGGCGGCTGGATGCGTCCGGCACTCGGTGCAGGGACGGGGGCTTACCCGGGCCGAGATCCCACGCACCACCTCGGCGTGGAGCCATCCAATGTCCCGATCTCGACCTGCCGGCACGTCTCAATAGAAAGTGGTCGCCATGACGACCCTTCCTATCGGGCTGCCCGCTCCGCCTAGTGGAGCCCGGACGCGGCCGTTCCAAGCAAGGCACAGCGTGGATCGCGTACGGCGGTTCTTTCGAAACCGCCGTGGTTCGGATCCCCGCTGGTCCTCGCGGCACGCGAAGCTGCCCGACGCGCACCGAGGGCCTGATTCGGCTATAAGTCGTTCTAACCTCTAACCCGGTTACCGTCGACGCCTCACCTGGATGCTTACAAGCATACGCTACCCCTTACTTGCTCATACATGCAGCCGTTTCCATGCTCCTCGTCGTACCTCTTCTTACACACCTCGGTACACTCATTCCGCTCACCGACTTGGTCACACACCTGACCACCGAACACCTTGGCACACATTCGTCGCTCGCACACCTCACCAACACACCTCTTCGCGCCCCTTTCTCGGTCACCTCCTTTGTGACAATCACAGGTGTGCTCTCACTCGCACACCCAACCACGTGCCTCAATACCAATTCCAGCGTGCATTCCCACTCACGCTCTACCATTCCAGGTGTGCATCCTTCCATTCCAGGTGTACATCCTCGCTCACCTGTCACAACCAACTCACGCTCCTTGTCACTCTCACTATTCTCACCACCACTTTTGACAACGCACTCACCCTTACTCTCGACAGCACACTCTTTCCTCATGCACCTGTCCGTTACACACCTTTCTCGCGCATCCTCTTGCGCACCTTCTCCCGTTACACCCTCTGTAACACTCACCACAGGCGTGCATTCTCCCTTACTCTTGACAGCATGCGCTTTCCCCATGCACCCATCCGTTACACACCTTTCTCGCGCATCCTCTTGCGCACACTTTTTCGTTACTTCCTCTGTAACACTCACCACACCGCGCTTCCCTGTGCTCCCTCGCACACGCGCTTCGACCAACTCACTCCTGACAGCACACTCACTCCTCGGCGTGCACTTTTTCCTCACACACCCCATGGTCGGACATTCTCGCACACCTCTTTTTTCGCACACCAGACCTGTCGCACACTTCACCAACGGCCTCTCACGAACACCCGGATCCAAACCAATCCCCAAGCCGACTGAAGCTTTCCTCACGTCATATACATGGCCACTCACCTCCGTACCTCGTCGTCGCACCTCCTTTGCCACCTGCAAACTCTTTATTCGGTTAGTGAGCATCACATCATGAGTTGAGCACCGACCTTGCACATATTCCATCACCTCCTCCTGGATTTCTCTTTTAGTTTCTGTCCGTCTCTTCTTAATTTCACTCACCTCTTCTTCCACTTCCTCTAATTTTTGTTTAACCTCTTTTATTTCTCAGTGCGTCTCCTCAAGTTCGTCCTCTAAGGCTACCGTGACCGTCTCTATGTGCATCCTTACCTCCCGGTCCTTCGTCTCCATTATCTCTGTCACCTCGTCCACCCTCATTGTCAGTTCCTCACGTACCATCTGACATTGCCTCTGCGTCGCTATTAATTCGTTTTTAATTGCTTTTTGTGTCGCCTTTAACCCTCCGAGTACTGCAGTGTTCCTTTGAACCTGCTCCACTAACTTCGTTTGTCCCTCCGTCAGCTGTTCCACCTCCTCCGTCAGATCTTCTATTCCCCCTTGTAACTTTGCCGTATTATTTCTCACCTCTTTCTCCATACGCTTCTCACCTCGCTTTACCTCCTCGCGTAGCCCCGAAACCTCCTCACCCACACCTCGTCGTATCTCCTCCTTCATCTCCTCCCTTTCTTTTGTAGATACCGCCCTCATCTGTCCCAATTCATCCCTCTGAGCATCCAGTTTGGTTTCTACCCCGATTTTTACCTCCTCTATCTGCTCTCCCATTTGTTTAATTTCTCTAGCGGATTGCTCCCTATCTCCCGCAATTTGTCCTCCATCCTATTTTCTAGCCCCATTAACCCAGTTTTCACCTCTTTTATCCCGTTGTCTAACCCCTCACCGGTACCCCTCGCTTCATCCCTCATTACCCCCATTTGGCCCTCCAATCGCTCACCCAATCTGGCTTCCAATTGCTCACTATTCTTGTCCATAAGGGCCTTCATTTGGATCATAAAGAGGCCCCAATCCATCAGCGGTGCTGCTACGGTCACGGGCGTGGCAAAATTTGGTGCCGCTACACCCACGTGCGCGAGGACGCCATTTTGCGCGCCTGATACTCCCTCAACCGCCTCCTCATTGCTCCCCTCCATTTGATCCTGGGTTACTCCTAACCCCTCCTCTAGCTCTCCCACCGGCATCCCGTTGCCTTGACCAGCCATGGCGCGATTTCAAAATTCGGGTTTTGCTTTAAAACAAAACAAATTTCGTCCGCTCCAAATTTTGACCAAATTTTTTTTTTAGATGTTTTAAAAATTTGGTTCGGGCCCCGAATCTCACTCCCAGACACCAATTGTTACAGATCGCGGTTTAGATGTTATGATGACCGAGCGGTGGTGTATTACCGTGACCTAACAGGATCCCCGACTCACCCGATTCCACCCAAACGTTGGCCGGGTCGCACCGCAGCTAGTCAATAGGGAAAAGACAAAGGCGACGAATGCAAAGAGGAAAACGAAGGCAAAGAAAGGTTTGGAAATATTACTGAATTTATTGACTATTTACACACAAGCAAAAAGAAAGCAGTCACGTTTATTTACAAGCACATAAGACGCAGGTGACACAGGGAAAATACTAGCTTACCTACAGTCTTAATTAACCCAGGACAGAACAAACAAAAGGCAGACTCACGCGGGGAATGACAGGAATGGCAGGAGGTGGATGGCTGGAGGTGAACGCTTGGTGGAGCCAACGCGGAGCTTGGCGGAGCTTTGGTGGAGGTGAACGCTTGGTGGAGCCAACGCAGAGCTTGGTGGAGGTGAACGCTTGGTGGAGCCAACGTGGAGCTTGGTGGAGCCTTGGTGGAGTTGAACGCTTGGTGGAGCCAACGCGGAGCTTGGTGGAGGTGAACGCTTGGTGGAGCCAACGCGGAGCTTGGTGGAGCCTTGGTGGAGGTGAACGCTTGGTGGAGCTTTGGTGTGACGGGTTCTCTGTCCTTCCCTCACAAGCTTCAGGACTCTTTCTTGACGACCAACTCTTTGTGACCAACTCTTTGTGACCAACTCTTCATGGACCCTCTACTGGCAACCGACTCACTCTTCACTTCCTGCGTGCGCCTTTTATAGCGCCTCCAGCGATTAAGCCGCCGGCGTTTTGGACACGCCCATTGGGGTGCTCACCTCGGCCCTGGTTGGTCGCGCGACCCTCGGGCTCCGCCCTCGATGACGACGGGCGGGTACGCCCCTCCTCCCCTCTATGACGAGGTGGAGACACGCCTTTCTTCTCCGACCCTGCCTCGTGGTCAATGGCGGTTATTGGAGGGGAGGTGATTGCGAATCGAGGGCTCAGCAATGACGAGAGGGGATGTAATATGGGCAATCGAGGCTTGGCAATCACGAGAGGGGATGTAAAAGGGAATGGAGATTTTGGGGATGGGAATGAAAGGGGATCTATTCTCTTTCACTGGTGCAATGGAGTACTTCAGTTAATGGGAGACACAGCCTTACCCTAAAACACAGAATAAGAGATAACTATCAACAGGGGTATTCTATTATTTGGCTGATGTGTATGCTTGCGGACTAATTATGGGATGCCCTTTCACCTTTACACAGCTCCGGAGGTAGGGGGGCGCAGAATAACCAATAATAATAATAGTACAGCACACAATCAAAAAATATACAGTCCTCATCTCCGCAACAATATATATATATATATATATATATATATATATATATATATATATATATATATATATATATATATATATATATTGTTGCGGATATGGAATTTGGCCTCCATATCCGCTTGTAAATATTCCCCTATTTCCCCCAATACTCCCCAACTATCCCCAATCCCCCATTCCCTAGTCCCATTGTCTGTAAACAACACTCTGTAGAACCGACCTTCCCCTTTTTCCCCCATTAAATGTCGTGCCCAGGTCCACCGCATCTCACGTAGACAACTTTCGGACATCTTGCTAGTTATTCTTAGTCTATGTCAGTTAAGGACTTGTTTCCATTAATTCTGACTCTTCGTTGCACCAGAATGTGATTGTATGGCACCAGTAGTGAGTTTAGGACCTCCCCATACCTCCTCCCATCTTCCCCATGAAACAACAACAACAACAACAACAACAACAACTACAACAACAACAACAACAACTACAACAACAACTACAACAACAGGGGGGCGCGGCGCGGGGAGTGTGCGTCCTCACTCCGGCTTGGTTAGCCGCCATTGCCATGTGCGCCCACGGGGTTACCACGAAGGGGCTGGCTGTCAGCTCCTCATCAGGGGCGGAGCCGGTAACCCCCCCCCCCGCACCCAATAAGAAGGGCGGACCGATTCCATCTGGGGCGGAGCTAACTAGCCGAGGGCGTGTCACTCCCCACCGGATATACGCAGCGACTTACCGGACGTGACGTGAGATGCGCCCCCAGCTTGAGAAGACAAGTCGCGACCTCCGAGCGCTGAGCGACCTCCCCGCATCTTTGGACCGGACCGGGTCGATTCTGTCCCTGAGCCAAGGTGCACCTTGAGCCATCGACGACCCGCCTTCCTTGCCATCAATCCCCGTGTGAGTCAGTTTTGTCCCGTTTATCTGTCGTCTGTCGGGGCTAATATAAGACCGTGTTTAAGTGCCCACCTTACCATGCTGTCCCTCTCATCCCTGTAATCTAACCTTCCGAACTAATATAACCTCCTCCGGAGGTCTTGAAAACCGTACCCCTGGTGTCGTGTGATTTTAACCCAGCCGTTGTGTCCTTTCCTCAATTCATTTAGCGTAGCGCGACTCGGCCAAGGTTCGAGTATAATCGGGTAACTTGTGCGAACACGGCGGCCATTCCGCTCGGCCCACCATAACATCAAAGTCGTGTCCGTAACATTTGGTGTCAGGAGTGTCGGATTCGGACCTGGGACTAAATTTATTAGGCCCAAATTTTGGAACACCAATTGTACCACTCGGGTAACAATTGGTGTTGGGAGGTAGAATTCGATCCGGAGCGCGTTTTACGTGCTCGAAATTATAACGGCGAAATTTGATTGTGTTTTACAAAATATAAAAACCCGAATTTTGAAAGTCGCGCTATGGCAGACCAAGTCGACTGGGGTCCGGTAGAGGAGAGTGAGGCAGGGTCGGTCCAGGACCAAATTGAGGGACATAAGGAGAGCGAAGCAGTGAGGGTAGCAGACGCACAAAATAGCGTCGTTGCGCCCGACGTTGCGGGCGCGCGAAATGGCGCCTCGCACATAGCTACGGCGGCCGCACCCGCTGCACAAGTGGGAGGGATGGCCCAAATGCAGGCCCTCATGGAGCAATTTATGGCGCAAATGCAGGCGTCCCTCAACCTGCAGAAGGACGATATGAGGGCTAATAGTGAGCAAATGAGGGCTGATAGTGAGCGATTGGGTGAGCGATTGGAGGGCCAAATGGGGGTAATGGGGAACCGGATGGATGCTCAGAGTGAGCAAATGAGGGTTGATAGTGAGCGATTAGAGGGCCAAATGGGGGTAATGAGGGACGAAGCGAGGGGTACTGGTGAGAAGGTAGACAAAAATTTTGAGGGGTTAGACAATGGGATAAAAGAGGTGAGAAATGGGTTAGAGGGGTTAGAAAACAGGATGGAAGGCAAATTGAGGGACATGAGGGACCAAGCGGAAAGGGAAGTTAACCAAATGGGGCAGCAGATAGAGGGGGTCAGAATGGGGGTAGAAACCAAACTGGATGCTCACAGGGAGGAAATGGAGCAGATGAGGGTGGCATCTGGGCAGGAGATGCAAGTGATGGGAGAGGAGATCAGAAGAGGTGTGAGTGAGGAGGTCGGAGGAGTGCGCGAGGAGGTGAGGCACTGTAAGGAGCACATGGAGAAGGAGGTGAGAAAGGGGACTGTAAAGTTACAAGGGGGCATAGAGGACCTGACGCAGGAGGTGGAACGGCTGACAGAGGGACAAAAAGAAGTAACAGAGCAGGTTCAAAGGAACACTGCGGTAATAGGAGGGTTAAAAGCGACACAAAATGACCTAAAAAATGACTTGGTAGCGACGAAGAGGGAATGTCAGATGGTACGTGAGGGATTGACAACGAGGTTGGACGAGGTGATAGAGGTAATGGAGACGAAGGACCGCAGGTGAGGACGCACATGGAAACGGTCAAGGTAGCCTTGGAGGACGAGCTTGAGGAGACGTACCGGGGAATAAAAGAGGTGAAGCAGAAATTAGAAGAAGTGGAAGAAGGGATGAGCGAAATCAAGAAGCGACGGAGAGGGGATAAGAAAGAGATAAAAGAGGAGATAAAAGAATTGGTCCGAAGTCTGTGTTTGGATCGTGATGATGTGCTCATTAACCGGATGAGGGATTCGCAGGTGATGGAGGAGAAGCGAAGAGGAAGAGGACCCGGTGTAAGTGGTGACCAATATGGTCGTGCGTATGATGCGCCAGGGGATTTAATAAGCTTGGGGGTCGAGATAGACCCGGCTGTTCGTGAGAGGCCGTTGGTGAAGTGTGCGACAGGTCTGGTGTGCGAAAAAGGAGGTGTGCGAGAAAGTCCGACTCTGGGGTGTGTGAGGAAAAAGTGCGTGCCAAGGAGTGAGGGTGCTGGCGCGAGTGAGTCGGTCGTAGCACGTGTGCGATGGAGCACATGGAAGCGCGGTGTGGTAAGTGTTACAGAGGGTGTGACGGGAGAGTGTGCGCAAGAGTGTGCGCGGGAAAGGTGTGTGACGGACCGGTGCATGAGGAAAGAGTGCGCTGTCAAGAGTAAGGGTGAGTGCGCTGTCAAGAATGGAGGTGAGAGTAGTGAGAGTGACAAGGAGAGTGAGTTGGTTGTGACAGGTGAGCGAGGATGCACACCTGGAATGGTAGAGCGTGAGTGGGAATGCACGCTGGAGTTGGTGGTGAGGCACGTGGTTGGGTGTGCGAATGAGAGCACACCTGTGATTGTCACAGAGGAGGTGACAGAGGAGGGGGCGCGAAGAGGTGTGTTGGTGAGGTGTGCGACCAACGAATGTGTGCCAAAGTGTTCGGTGGTCAGGTGTGTGACCAAGGCTGTGAGTGGAATGGGTGTACCTGGGTGTGTAAGGAAAGGTACGAGGAGCATGGAAACGGCTGGATGTGTGAGCAAGGAACGGGCTGCGGGGTGTAAGCGTCCAGGTGAAGCATCGACGGTAACCGGTTTAGAGGTTAGAGCGACTTTTAGCCGAATCGGGCCCTCGGTGCGTGCTGGGCCTCGCTTTGAACGGCCGCGTCCGTGCTCCACTAGGCGGAGCGGGCAGCCCGATAGAAAGGGTCGTCATGGCGACCACTTTTTGTTGAGGCATTCCGGCAGGTCGAGATCGGGACATTGGATGGCTCCACGCCGAGATGGTGCGTGGGATCTCGGCCCGGGTAAGCCCCCGTCCCTGCACCAAGTGCCGGACGCATCCAGCCGCTGGCACAGAACAACCCGCATTCATGGCTTGGCTTTACGAAGCCGGGCTTTGGACGGGAATTGGCGCACCGAGAGGCATTAGTGAGTAGACTGGGTGATGAGGATAGTGTTTTGGCCCCAAAATTAGAGAAAAACAAAATTTGATGATTGGCAAGGGATTGGCAGTAGTGATTGGCAGATGATGGGTAGTGATTGGCAAATTTTTAATTTGTTGAAATTTGATGTGCAAAATTGGTAGTGAGCGATGGGCCCGATGGGTAAGGGGGGCATCCCTGCCACCCTTCCCATGTGTGGGGGCAAAGGAGCAATAGATTATGGGGTGTATGGCAGTGAAAACTAGCCCGGGTGGGTTAGGTTATATTGTGTGTAGGGACCTAGAAGATGACATTAGGTGACGTTAAGGTTAGATAGTGACTGATACCTGTAGTGGGGACGCAGGTAGATTAGTATGGATGATAATGACGTGGGAGCGCAATAGTTTAAAGGGACGACTGGGAAGCGCAAGTTTCAGAGGGGAGTAGTTAGCTGAGATGATGCCGTGTGGTTGAGAATTGAACAGGTGTGATTGCACAGGTGTGCAACTGGACAGGTGTGTGGAGCAGTGTATGAGTAGTGAGTGTGTGGATCAGCGCGAATGCGCTTGGGGAGAGAAGGGTGCAGGCGGCACCAAGAATGAGAGCACAGGTGTGCAAGTACAGGTGTGTGGAGAGAGTTGGAGTAAGTGGTACGGAGTGGTGTGCATGGTGCGAAGGTGTGAATGGGGGAAGAGTGGACCCCCATCACGGATACCCGGGGCGGGTACTGTAAGTGTTAGGTAGAGGGTACAGGTAAATTGTGGTTGGATATTGGCATCTGTGGTGCGGGTGACAGAATGGTGTTGTGGATGGGTGCATTAGTGTTGTGGAAATGGCTGGGCGTGTAGCCTGTTAGTGTGTGTAGTTGGTTGGGCACTCCACCACTGTGAGGATGTCGGCCAGGTGAGGCCGCAGGTGGGCTCTGGGAGCCGGTAGTTGTGAGTGGGTGCCTGAGGATCCCGGGTGTGGATCGGGTAGCCCAGTGCCAGAGAGGGCACCGAGTGGGGAGAGCGCCAGAGGGCCTTCCCCAGGTAGTTAGGTTAGGGTAAGGAGCAGGTAAGCTCGGAGGCAACTGCAGTGGTGGGGGTGTGCAGGTGGGTAGACCCGCTGGGAGAGGTACACGCCACGGCCCAGAAATTGTGCGAAGGCACCGGGAGATGAATCGGGGGAGTGAGACCCCAAATTGAAGAGCACCACCGTTTGGCCAATGGGAATTGGTTTTTAGAACCCATAGTGTAAGAGGGCCAATGGTTTGGCAGGAGAAAGACCCCGGGTAATGTAAAGTTGTTAAAGTCATTTAGGAAATAGTTAGGATTGATGAACCTGTCGCACCATACGCAGCCACTTACCTGTGGTGATGATGATGACTCCACACCTGTGTTTTCTTTGTTTTGTGTTGCAGGAAGTAAGGACTGCTGTTGGATTTGTGAGACGCATCACGACGTGGATGAGACATTGGGGTGATTCCATCTCTCCCTCCCTAGGAGGGACTGATGATGAATTGGTAATGGCAAATTTTGATGTTCAGTTGGAGATGGCAAATTTTGATGAGAGTTGAAAATGGCAAATTTGATTGGTTAGGAGGGAGAGAAGACGAATTTGGTTTATGGGAGGAACGGGGAAGACAGTAGTGACGTTTGTTGATTTGTAAAGTAGATGTTTATGGGTAGTGTTGTGTTTTGTGGATACAGTAAGGGGTAAGGGAGGGGCCATGTAGGTTACCAGGTGGGGGGGGGGGCGTACGGTAGGAACGTACCTGTCTCACCTGGTTCCCATGTGCCCCCAGTGTGCATTACCTTACATTGCGTGCACTTTTGCGCCCTTACCACCTTACTCACTTGTCTGCTTCTTTTGTCTCCCACCTCCGAGGATCTGGCTTTGGGGCAGAGAGAGAGGAGAGAGAGGTGCTGGATCCGCAGTTGTGGGCCTGCACTTTCGCTGCTTGCTGCCTGGATCGATACACCATATGGACCGCAATGTTTGTGGCCACCCACAATGGACCGCAGTTCTTTTGCGGCCAAGCACCACCCGTGGATGGACCTATGGGTCAACGTGGCACCTATGCCAAACAGGTGAACCACTAATAGTTGGCCCCCTGACGGCCACAATAAGGAAATGGATGCGGTTGGCGCCTTTCTTTATTTTTAAAGAAGCAAGAAGGCCAAGTGCACCACACGAAGGCAAGACCAGCGGCAGACCATCGGCCGGCTGCGACACCACACCGTGATTTATAGACACTTTATTGGTGCACCGGATGGTGCTGACTGTGTGATGGGGTGGTGCTTTTGGTGCTTGGAAGGGGTGCTCTGCACATTATTAAAGGCCGTAAGGCCACAGAGCACTCGTGGGTTGGTGTATCGATGCTGGCATGCGTGCTCTCTCTATGCATGACATCTGCATGTGTTCCTCCAAAAACAGGTCCTGGATCGTAGTGTAAATATCAGCGTAGTCTTGTAAATAATGCTCCCTACCGGCTGTATGTTTAGTTTGCGAATTCTTTCCGCAATTCGGTTATCCTGTGGGTGTGTTTCTGTGAGGAGAAGGGTGCAACGTCGCAGGGGGACATATTTACTTATTTGTGAATATCTGTAAAACTGTCGCACTCAGGGTAGAGTTAATAGTAGAGGGAACTACATCTGAGTGCCACACTAAAATAGGTAAAAATTTATCGGGTCGGGACGCCCCGAGGGTAGAGAAGGGTGCAATGTTGCGGATATGGAATTTGGCCTCCATATCCGCTTGTAAATATTCCCCTATTTCCCCAATACTCCCCAACTATCCCCAATCCCCCATTCCCTAGTCCCATTGTCTGTAAACAACACTCTGTAGAACCGACCTTCCCCTTTTTCCCCCATTAAATGTCGTGCCCAGGTCCACCGCATCTCACGTAGACAACTTTCGGACATCTTGCTAGTGATTCTTAGTCTATGTCAGTTAAGGACTCGTTTCCATTAATTCTGACTCTTCGTTGCACCAGAATGTGATTGTATGGCACCAGTAGTGAGTTTAGGACCTCCCCATACCTCCTCCCATCTTCCCCATGAAACAACAACAACAACAACAACAACAACTACAACAACAACAACAACAACAACTACAACAACAACTACAACAACAGAGGGGCGCGGCGCGGGGAGTGTGCGTCCTCACTCCGGCTTGGTTAGCCGCCATTGCCATGTGCGCCCACGGGGTTACCACGAAGGGGCTGGCTGTCAGCTCCTCGTCAGGGGCGGAGCCGGTAACCCCCCCCCCCCACACCCAATAAGAAGGGTGGACCGATTCCATCTGGGGCGGAGCTAACTAGCCGAGGGCGTGTCACTCCCCGCCGGATATACGCAGCGACTTACCGGACGTGACGTGAGATGCGCCCCCAGCTTGAGAAGACAAGTCACGACCTCCGAGCGCTGAGCGACCTCCCCGCATCTTTGGACCGGACCGGGTCGATTCTGTCCCTGAGCCAAGGTGCACCTTGAGCCATCGACGACCCGCCTTCCTTGCCATCAATCCCCGTGTGAGTCAGTTTTGTCCCGTTTATCTGTCGTCTGTCGGGGCTAATATAAGACCGTGTTTAAGTGCCCACCTTACTATGCTGTCCCTCTCATCCCTGTAATCTAACCTTCCGAACTAATATAACCTCCTCCGGAGGTCTTGAAAACCGTACCCCTGGTGTCGTGTGATTTTAACCCAGCCGTTGTGTCCTTTCCTCAATTGATTTAGCGTAGCGCGACTCGGCCAAGGTTCGAGTATAATCGGGTAACTTGTGCGAACACGGCGGCCATTCCGCTCGGCCCACCATAACATCAAAGTCGTGTCCGTAACAATATATATATATATATATATATATATATATATATATATATATATTGTTACGTGCTCCTCCCCAACCCCTGGTCACGGTGTACCTCCGAGCCCCGAGATGAGTCACGGCAGAAAAATGTGTTATTCTGTATGACAAAGATCAATGGTGAAGCCACACCAATTGTTACCAACAAACAAATATTGTATTAAGATCACACAAGAATAACAGTACAACAACAATAGTAATCAATTGTACAACCAATATATACAGTCACGTGAAAAAGTAAGTACACCCCATGTAAAGTTTTTACTTTTTCAACATATTTCAACATACAGCTATTTAATCTTCATTTCAACAATATTGATAGATAATGGTGATATAATATAACAAATATCATGAAACATTTACATTTTGTTGTCCATTGTATAATTTAAATAAACATAAAGGCAAATTTCGCATGTGGAAAAAGTAAGTACACCCCCACATTTATCACTACTTCAAATACCTAAAATTAGAATCAGGTGCACAAGCTCAGGTGCAAATGATTAGAACATCGTTAGAGAGAATCTTGGAGGAACCTGTCTTATTTAAACCTCAGACATTTCGTTTGGGTTGCTCTTTGTTGATGAAGTGTGTGGCGTCACCATGCCTAGATCAAAAGAGCTCTCTGAGGCCTTCAGAAAGAAGGTTATCAATGCCTACAAGTCTGGGAAGGGATTTAAAAAGATCTCCAAACAATTTGAAATCAATCATTCGACTGTCTGGAAGATCATCTGCAAGTGGAGAAGATTCCAAACAACTGCGAACTTGTTCAGGCCAGGCCGTCCCAGCAAGTTCAGCCCGAGAGCAGACCTCAAGATGCTGAAAGAAGTCTCGAAGAACCCCAGAATGTCATCACGAGACCTACAGGTAGCTCTTGCCACTGTTGATTAGGGTGGAGTAAATATATCATTTTAAATTTGTTTATAAGCTAGTATATGGGAAATGTGCCAAATGACCATAGAAACAATCGGACTGCAAAATTATAATTATTTCTGACCACTCCTTCATCGCCCTCAATCTGATTGAAATTTTGGCATATTATCGCATTTCGACATGTATCGCATTTCGTGATACATGCTTTGATCCGCCATTGACCACGAGGTGACTTGGAGAAGAAGGGGGCGGGGCGCCAGAACAGGGTGTGGCCCACCCCCACGTTATCAAAGGCGTGGCCACAAAGCCCTCAGCCAGCCAACCAGGGCTGAGGAGCGTCACCGACGGGGGTGGTTTGGTGAGCTGCATAGTTATACGCACCCCGTTTATATTAGCACTGGCTGGGACGATTAATGCCAGATGAGACGAATTGCTGCACTTGGGCGATTGCTGCACTCCTGCCACCCCCCTTCAATTCGTGTGAGTGAGTTCGTGTTGTTTGTGCTGTCTGTCTGTCTGTCTGGGGAACCCTAAGTTAAGCCTGTAATAAGTTGTTTTTGTTTGTTTTCAGAATGATGGCGGTCACAAGAGATCAAGTTACATGCGTGATATTTGGAGCTCCACGAAACATCCAAACTAACATTCTCCCAACGTACGCTGATGTCATGAAAGGATACCTTCAATCTCGGCAACAGCTTAGGATGGAGAATGGCAAATACCCTTCATTTGGTGACATATCTCACAAACTGTGCTATGAAATTCAAAAGGTATGGGAAACGGCCTCTCTTCCAACGGTATCGCACGCGCAAGCGATTGAAAAACTCAGATCTTTCCATGACAAGTACAATTCAATCCTAAAAGTCTACAAGGGAAGAAAGGATCAAGCCACCTACAAACAACGACTCACAGACTTTCTCGACAAATCTAACAATCTGTTTGATCTTAGCAAATGTAAATGTTCTGACATGGTGTCTAACTGTAACTGCTTGAAAGAACATACAGTGCCGCAAAAAGGGCGAGAGTTCCTTCAAGACCAGAGAGGACCGAGGAACATGGTAATTGGCGGAATAGATCAAGAAGAGACATCAAGATTGAAGAGGAAAGCAGAAAGAGAAGAGACCAATCTCAAACGAATGAAAACTCACTACGAAGATGCCAAACGTCAGATTGCTTCTACGTATGACGAAAGCGAAGAAGACTACGCAGATAGCGCGACTGACGATGAGTATATTTCTGAATGAGTTAATCTCCAGAGCACACCAAAACCGGTTCGACAACAGCAACAAATGACGATCTCACTACCTTCGCTCGCTAAAGCCTGCGACTGAACTGGCATCTCTGACAGATCAGCTGCTATATTAGCTACATGAGTTCTACACTATCTCGGCGTAGTTTCACCAAAAGACTGTTCTAAAATAATTGATCGCAGCAAGATCCGCAGAGAACGTAGCAAAACTCGAGAAGAACTTCAAAGTGATGTCTGCACCGTCATAGAGGGACTATACTTTGATGGCAGGAAGGATAACACCCTGACAGGTTCACGGCACTGACAACAAGAATCACCGAACAACAGTCAAAGAAGAACACGTCAGCATCATCGCAGAACCCCGGTTCATCGTACTTCAGCCACACAACTCCATCATCAGGATCCAGCAAAAGCATTGCAGAGTCTTTAGTCGCTAGTCTGAAGGAACGGAATGTGAAGACAGAGGACATCAATGTAGTCGGGTGTGACGGCACTAACGTGAATACAGGACATACAGGAGGTGTTATACGACAACTGGAAGAAACCTTCAATCGTCCACTGCAGTGGCTGGTATGTCTTCTTCATGCCAATGAACTTCCGCTGGGGCAGCTGTTCGAGGAACTCGACGGCACAACTACAGGCCCGCGTGAATTCTCAGGACCCATCGGAAAACGTCTATCAATGTGTAACGAACAGCCTGTAACATCGTTTACGCCAGTGAAACTGAGTCAGGCATTGCCGAATGTGGACCCGAGAGACTGGAGTACAGACCAGCGATATCTCTTGGAAATGTGCAATGGCATTAGCGAAGGTGAATGCAGCATCGATCTGGCCCTACGAAACCCTGGATGCTTGAATCACTCTCGGTGGCTTTCAACAGCTAATAGAATACTCCGACTGTACGTCAGCGTCAAGACACCACCCGAGAAGTTGAAAACCATGGTGACATATATCATTCGAGTGTATGCTCCAATGTGGTTTTACATCAAAGTCCACTCGTCATGCAAAGATGGAGCCAGGCACATCCACCAGATGATCGTCAAGTCACGATACCTTAGCGCTAAACACAAGAAGATCGTTGACCCTGTTATGCACTGCAACGCGTACTTTGCACATCCGGAAAATATACTCCTGGCCATGATAACTGACCATCGACCTCAAATACGAGAATGGGGCTTGCGGCGAGTGATGAAAGCCAGAGCAACAGACAGACAGCCTACTGGACAGATACGACGGTTCAAGGTCCCCGCTAAACTCAACTTTGACGCAGTGGAGTACTTCGACCTAATTGACTGGGGAGCGTGCGCCATCTCGGAGCCTCCCGTGATCCGAGGCATGTCAGACCCTGAGCTGAAGGAACTTATCACGATGGATGTCACCCCAACTGTCCTCTTCCCTAAATTCCCTTGCCACACACAGGCTGTGGAAAGGACTGTGAAACTCGTGACCGAGGCCGCTCAAGCTGTGTGTGGCAAGAAAAGGCGAGACGGCTTCATCCATGCCCGTGTCGCCTCGCGACAGATGATGCCATCGTTTGAATCGGAGCGCGACTTCACACACTTCACATTGTAACTGTGTGACTGTAACATTCTGAGACAAACTATAATAGACCTATGATTTGAATGCATCTATGAGCTGTTTTACTGTTGCATAGTATAGTAAAATAAAAACTTACTGAGGGAGATCAAAATATTGCTCAATTTTAATACAATTTTAACACAGTGCTCTCTAGATGTAATGGCACCTTTTAGCATATCTAGCTAGTTAAAATGTAAAAAAAAAATTTGGGCTATTTTCACTCCACCCTACTGTTGATGTCAAAGTGCACGAGTCTACCATTAGAAAGAGGCTGCACAAATTTGATCTACATGGGAGGTGTGCCAGGAGGAAACCTTTGCTGTCCAGAAAGAACATCAGGGCAAGACTAAAGTTTGCCAATGAACATCTCGGCAAAGACAAGCACTTCTGGAACAATGTGCTCTGGACAGATGAGTCAAAGGTAGAGCTATTTGGCCACAGTACCAGAAGACATGTTTGGCGAAAACCAAAGACAGCATTTGACCACAAGAACCTGATACCAACTGTAAAGCATGGTGGTGGAAATATGGTTTGGGGCAGCTTTGCTGCATCAGGGCCTGGGCAGCTCACCATCATAGAATCCACTATGAATTCTTCATTGTACCAGAGGGTGCTTGAGGATAATGTGAGGCCATCTGTCAGAAAGTTGAAGCTCAACCGAAGGTGGACCTTGCAACATGACAATGACCCGAAACATACCAGTAAATCCACCAAGGAATGGCTGAAAAGAAAGAAATGGAGGGTTCTGGAATGGCCAAGTCAAAGCCCGCATCTACATCACATCGAGATGTTATGGGGGGATTTGAAACGAGCTGTGCATGCAAGAAACCCCTCAAACATCGCACAGCTGAAAGAATTCTGCATGGAGGAGTGGGCAAAAATTTCTCCCAGTCGATGTCAGAGACTGGTAGACAGTTATAAGAAATGCCTACTTGAGGTTGTTTCTGCCAAAGGGGGGCAATACCACCTATTAGAGCCAAGGGTGTACTTACTTTTTCCACTTGCGAAATTTGCATTTATGTTTATTTAAATTATACAATGGACTACAAAATGTAAATGTTTCATGATATTTGTTTTATTATATCACCTTTATCTATCAAAAATGTTGAAATGAAGATCAAATAGCTGTATGTTGAAATATGTTGAAAATGTCAAAACTTTACACGGGGTGTACTTTCTTTTTCACGTGACTGTATTTCATATGATGGTACCATCAGGTTTGTACAATGTAACTCACTGTGCTCCAAGTGAGCGAAAAGAAGAAGATTCCCAATGTCTCTAATCCCGGCTTCAAGCCAAAGTTGATCCACTCCAGCGATCGTCAGAATAATGTCCAATCGAGACCAGAATCCCGTTCGGATGACAGTCACAGTCACGTGGCCAAAGCTGCGCAAAGGCGCCCTAAAGGCAACGGGGAAATCCAAAGGCGCCCTCCAGGCTACTGGGAAATCACACCCTCGGGTATGGACGTTCCACGGCTCACAGTCGGCGAACCGCAAATTAACCTTCAAAAGCCACTTTGCACACACACACACCAGATTAACATCTGAATGAGGTGAAAATGGTTGAAGCGAGATGAAACCTTGAGCGAAGCGCAAGTCCTGCGCGAGTCAAAATGGCCGACGGCCCACTCTCGTGGCGTAATGGCACTCTGATGATTCTCTCCGGAATCAACCACAAAACCTGTCACACAGGTTGATCTGTCACAGCGATAACAACTCTGTCGCAGGAATCCCTTTCCTGGGAAACCCAAAGTTCACTCGTGACTTTCGTTTGCCAATCGTTCGCTCCAGACCACAAAGCAACTCGGCTTTCTTCTCCGACTCATTCGCTCCGCCTTTTTTTTTTTTTTTTCTTTTCTTTTTTGTATACAGAGTCGATGCTCGTGAAAGAGCTAACATTTATCAAACAAACAAATCAAACAAACAAGCAAACAAAGTATATAAAAAGGAGAGCGGTTGACAAGATGGGGAGAGAAGGGAAGGAAGCACACAAACACAACATTTGAGAGCAGGGACATCGGGAGATGTGTGGGAGGAAGAGGGCCTGGGGGGAGGCAGGATAGGCATAAAACGCAAGGACACCAAGGACTTCCAGGAAAGAAGTCGGCACCTCAAAAAAGTGCATTTGGGGTGAAATTAGCGGGGGTAGAAAAGATCAAGGTTTTGGATTGGGGAAGATAAGAGATGGTGGTGAACAGCCGTTTTAAAGACCTGAAGGCTGGAGTGGGATTGAAGAGAGTGAGGGAGTTTGTTCCAGAGGTGGGAGAAAAGAGGAGTGAAGGTAAGCAGAGAGTCTTGATTTTGGCAGTTTAACCATAAGAGGGTTGCAGGCAGATCTTGTGCGACCTGTAGGAATATTTGGGGGACAGAGCCCAGAGAGAGCTGGGTGAGCAATGCCAGAGAGCAGTCGGTAGAAGACGGAAAGACCACCAACCTGCCTGCGTTGAGTAAGTGAAAGGCCCTCGGAGATAGCGTCATCGCGGGAGATTCCAATGATTCTGAATGCTTTGGTTTCAACAGCGTGAAGACGAGCTAGGTGTGAGGCAGGAGCACCAGCCCAGAGGGGAGAGCAGTACTCCATTGAGCTGCAGATGAAAGCCTTGTATGTGGTGAGGAGCCCAGGTGTGCCAAGGAAGGACTTCGCATGATGGAGGATGCCCAGTCGGCGACTGGCTTTGGCTTTCTCTCTCGAGTTGACTCGCTTTTTTCTCCTCCTCTTCCTCTTCTTCGTCGTCCGGGTCCGGTTTCATTTAAAACATTAACTTTTTTACCTTTTGCAAATTGTAACCTCTATCTCCTTTAAATGACAGCAATAATAGTACATGGAATCAAAATTGTTTACAGTGGATGAAAACCACAACAACGGAAGTGACGAATCCATAACACTTCCCCCCCTCAAGAAAGAAAGTTTGAACATCGTGAAAACTTTCTTGGCAGGCAAAAACTCTTTTAACAAACAAAAGTAAAACTCACACCCAAGTCATCAATTCCCGTGAGCAACGATAAATTAATATTTCCCAAAATAAAGCAACAAAACTTCCAAACAACCTACAGAAATCTCCAAAGTTAGTTCACTCTGGACAAAGCATCAGCAACGACATTGTCCCTGCCCTTTACATGCTCAATTTCCAAGTTGAACTCCTGCAAAGCCAAACTCCATCTCATCAACCTCTGGTTTTTATTTTTCATTTTTTGAATGAAGGTTAAGTGTTGTGATCAAAAATCCAAAGCAAAGCAAATCTATAGCACTTTTTGAAGGAAGCCGAGCTGAGAGCCAGGTTTCATGGTGGTTGGGTGAAGAGGCCTGGAAGTATTCACTGCATGGACGCATTTAGGAACGTGGAGTTCACGGGTTAATCCATGTAGGAATCTTGGTTCGGCTGCTCCTGAGCACTCAGTGCTTCCAACTCTTCTCTTGATCATGAAAATCATAATCACGGTTGTAGAATCGGGTGCTGTAGTCACGTGAGTAGCGGTCCCCATCTCTGCTACCACCGTAATAGTCATCCCGTCGAGAGTTGCCAAAACTGCGCTGCTGCTGCTGGGAGCCTCCGTAGTAATCAAAACTGCGGCCGCCACCAAAACTACTACTCCCACCCCGGGAGCCATAGCCACCCCTGAAACGACCTCCATGCTTTCCTCCTCTGTAGCCCCCTCGACGCCCATGGCCTGCTTTCTCTACTGTTATGGTCCAACCATCCAAATCCTTGCCATTCAAATGCTGTTCTGCATCTTTGGCGTCCTTTGTGTTTTCAAACGCGACAAAGCCAAACCCTCTCGACTTTTGCGTCTTCCTGTCTTTTATCAGCAGCACTTCCAAGAGTGGTCCATATTTGACAAAGATAGAGTCCAGAACATCTTCACTTGTGTCAAAGTTCAGTCCACCTACAAAGAGCTTGCCAACATTGCCTCCATCCCTGACTTGTGTGTGCTGACACTTAGTTTCAGGGTACTCGACAAGAAGTGCCTGTGCAAAGTGTGACGTCATTACCTTCTCCTCTTCAGAGCGCTTCCTACCCATAGCACAAGTCGCACAGGATGGAAAGATACCCGGAATCTTCTGCTTTAACTGTGCGGTGTCATTTTCCATACTAGGCTTGTCAACAAACATCGGATTACCAGAAACTCGACCACCGGCCATATCATTTCCGATAACAAAAGAGTTTCCCTCCACAGGAAGAGTGGCTTGTAAACCTACGGTGACCGGTCCTGACACCAAATCAGACTTCAAATGGATAACATGTAGTGGAGCTTTAACATAGCCACCAACCCCCTATAAAAGAACACTAACACCAGTTGCCGTCTTCTCTGACATTGGCAAAATGCCTTCAAGCATCAAAGATTGATGTGCTCCTGTGTCCCTCAATACCCTAACAGGTCTCTGGTTAGTCAAGTCTCCATCCAGTGACACAAACCCCTCTGAAATAAAAGGTTTGTAACCCTCTTGAACAAGGTCGTTCTGTGATGCCGTAACTTTGGCACGGGAACCTTCAAAAGGCACTGTCCTCCAAGGACGATTTCTCGCATTGGCCAATGCATTCGGAGTTGTACTAGTCTGACCCCGCTCCTGATTTTTCCTTTTCAGGGCGTAACATTGGGACATCAAATGCCCAGGTTTCTTGCAAAAAGCGCAAGTAGGCCCGGAGGAAAAACTCGTGGTCTGCCTCGGGCACCCCGGAAGATAAGTCTGTCTTGGAACTGTAGTCTTCTGATCCCTAAAAGTCGCGGTATCAGATTTCTCCTCATAGTCATCTCGAGGCTGCCTCCATGAATATTTGTTCTCCGAACCTGATTTACCATAACTCCCCTGGCTAACTCTAGGCGGGAAGTTAGGTTTGTGGAACCCCATCCTGTGTGTCAAGGCATAGTCATCTGCCACGGTTGCTGCCTCATACAACTCTGGTACTTTCTTTTCATCCAGATGTACTTTAATGTCCACGTGGACACACTGTTTGAATTCCTCCACCAAGATCAATTGTCGCAACAGTTTGAAGTCTTTACCAATCCCCTTCGAGTCACGCCACCGATCAAACATGGTTTCCTTAATTCTGGCAAACTCCACATAGGTCTCACTCTCCCTCTTCCTGCCATTCCTGAATTTTTGCCGGTAAGCTTCAGGGACCAATTGATAGGCTTTGAGAATGGTTTTCTTCACTATCTCATAATCTGCACATTGGTCAATCGGTAAAGCCGAATAGATATCTTGAGCTTTACCCACCAAAACACTTTGCACTAACATAGTCCAGGACCCCACAGGCCATTTTAGCATTTGAGCCACTTTCTCAAAGTGTAAAAAAAACTTGGCTACCACCTTTTCATTGAAGGGTGGAAAAAGCCTCACATGCCTACCAACATCCCAAGTGTTCTGACTAATTGTCGAACTAGCCGGCATGGATACTACTTCTCTCCATTCTCCCATAAATCCAGCTCCTTGAGTTTAAGTTCCTTCTGATACTCCATGTCACGTTCCTTTAACTCCCTTTCGGCTCTCCTTTCCTCTGCTCTGTCCCCTGCTCTTCTTTCTTCTTCAGCTCTCCTTTCCTCTGCTCTTCTCTCTTTTTCAGCTCTCCTTTCCTCTGTTCTTCTCTCCTCGAGTTCTCGTTCCTGTTCTGCTCTTCTTTCCCCAAGTTCCCTTTCAGCTCTTCTTTCCTCTGCTCTTCTCTCCTCGAGTTCTCGTTCCTGTTCTGCTCTTCTTTCCCCGAGTTCCCTTTCAGCTCTCCTTTCCTCGGCTCTTCTTTCCTCGGCTTTCCATTCCAACTCTTTTAACCTTTCCTGGCTCTGCAGTTGCATCTCCATTTTCCGGAGCTCCACATTTTCTTTTTCCTTGGGTAACCAATCCAAGGCTACCTCTTTCCATGTTCCTTGTCCCACCAGAGATTCTACCACCAATGTCTGCATCTCTCCTTTCTTCATATGAGCTCGGACCTCCAAGTTAAAATGTTTGGCCAATATCAAGAGTTCCGATCTTTTTAACGCTTGGAACTGTTCCTCATTCGGGGACGCCGCAAACTTTTCTGCGTCAAACACCATGGTGACTATTAGTTAGCACCTGTTAACTTTCACACAAAATTTTTCCATTTTTTTTGACAAATTTGTGAATGTTAGAAAAATTCCAAATTTAGGAATTTTGGGAATGTTAGGGAATTCGATCCCGGACGAATGTTAGGGAATTTAATCCCGGACAAGATTTTTGTCAGCAAAGACGAGCCCCCAATTTCTATTTGGGCCAATTTTGGACGAATGGTAGGGAATTTAATCCCGGACGAGATTCCAATTTCTGTTACGGCCAATCCCGGACGAGACCCCAATTTCTGTTACGTGCTCCTCCCCAACCCCCGGTCACGGTGTACCTCCGAGCCCCGAGAGGAGTCACGGCAGAAAAATGTGTTATTCTGTTTGTCAAAGATCAATGGTGAAGCCACACCAATTGTTACCAACAAACAAATATTGTATAAAGATCACACAAGAATAACAGTACAACGACAATAGTAATCAATTGTACAACCAATATATATTTCCTATGATGGTACCATCAGGTTCGTACAATATAACTCACTGTGCTCCAAGTCAGCGAAAAGAAGAAGATTCCCAATGTCTCTAATCCCGGCTTCAAGCCAAAGTTGCTTCTGGCTTCAAGCCAAAGTCGATCCGCTCCAGCGATCGTCAGAACAATGTCCAATCGAGAATAGAATCCCGTTCGGATGACAGTCACAGTCACGTGGCCAAAGCTGCGCAAAGGCGTCCTCAAGGCGATGGGGAAATCCAAAGGCGCCCTCCAGGCAATTGGGAAATCACACCCTTGGGTATGGACGTTCCACGGCTCACAGTCGGCGAACCTCAAATTAACCTTCAAAAGCCACTTTGGACACACACACACCAGATTAACGTCTGAATACGGTGAAAATGGTTGAAGCGAGATGAAACCTTGAGCGAAGCGCAAGTCCTGCGCGAGTCAAAATAGCCGACGGCCCACTCTCGTGGCGTAACGGCACTCTGATGATTCTCTCCGGAATCAACCACAAAACCTGCCATGCCGGTTGATCTGTCACAGCGATAACAACTCTGTCGCAGGAGTCCCTTTCCTGGGAAACCCAAAGTTCACTCGTGACTTTCGTTCGCCAATCGTTCGCTCCAGACCTCGAAGCAACTCGGCTTTCTTCTCCGACTCATTCGCTCCGCCTTTTTTCTCCTCCTCTTCCTCTTCTTCATCGTCCGGTTCCGGTTTCATTTAAAACATTAACTTTTTTACCTTTTGCAAATAGTAACCTCTATCTCCCTTAAACGACAACAATAATAGTACATGGAATCAAAAATGTTTACAGTGGATGAAAACCACAACAATGGAAGTGATGAATCCGTAACAATATATATATACACATTCTATTGTCGCAGACATTCTATTTCTCCTTAATTTGGCTGAAGCAAAGTGAGAGCGAGACTGTTGATTCCTGATCGTGAAACACGCTCTAACCCATGCCTACAGAAAGCAGACTTTTTGGAAGACGTGTCACATTTTCCATCCAATCATTATGCAACTTTGATGAAATAGTCTCCATGGGTATGCATTCCTCTGTTGAAAGCTTCATGTCGATCACTCAAGCAGTTGTGGAGGAAACTAGTTTAAAAGCGAATAAATGTGAAAAGTGAGGGCATCGGTCAAAGTTCCACAATGTGGTTAAGGATGGCTGTGGGTTCCTATTACCAATTTATCAATTTATCAGGCGAGTATTTAATATAAGCAAAATTAATTAAACTGTTGTCTAATTGTAAATATATTCTGTGATATCTGATACTTTGTTTCCAGGCAGTTAATCATCTTTATTGAAAAACTAATGTTACTGCTTGAAAATGCATATCCACAAACATCCTGCAAAAAAAAAAATCACTAAAAGAAGAACTGAGCAGTGCAATTTCAACATTCAAATCAAACTTTTATTGGTGATATTACGTACTCGGCATACTTACTGCAACCTTGAGAGTAACTCGGAAGTTGTTAGGGCATGCCCATACATGAACATGTTATAATGATTCCTAATTCAAACTGTTCATCTATCAACTTGCTTCAAACTGCAAATGTGAAACGAAAACAAAATTATTAGATAGCTGCTCGCGACAGACTCGGTGACGTGTGCACTTGCATTTTAAGATTGGTATCAGCAGAACTGGGCCCAGGCGGCAGCACTGCTGTGTTGTCACTGTTAGGATGATGTAAAGCTAAAAAAACAAAAGAAGGAAGTTTTGACCGATTAATAGAATGACATCATCCTGCATGAAATGAGAAACATCCACTTCAAGCTAAATGGATGAAAGTCATGTAAATGTTGATGCTGCAAGCAGAATTATAAGACATTAATGATGCCTATGAAGTTCGATGATTTGAGAAAGAAGATGCAGATCAGAAACCAAATGGTAGAACGTCATAGTTTTATCAAAATGGAAAACACAATTTTCTGAACAAGCATGGTGCCTCACCTTTAGTAATTATATTAGGTATACTTTTTTTTCTTCAAATCAAAAGCAAATAAACTCCCGGTACAAGTCTAAATGAAGCACCTGTGCTGCATTGTAGTGCTGGGCTGGGATACACGGATTTTAGGGTGCACATGTCTCGCCTTGTTTGCATGTTGAGTGATGTGGTGTTCAAACAGTTGGGAAAGTATGTGTTTGAATTTATATGAGATGTGCTCTGTTGATAGAAATTTGATTGAAAAAAATCAATCTTATTATAATGGAGCAAATGTATGTGTGTATGCATGTATGCATGTATATTTGTGACCAAAATGACATCTTCTTCAAATATATATATATATAACTGAAAAACCTGGTCCATGAAGTCATGAAGTGGTGAGGCGGTGAAGTCGTGTGACTATATATCTATTAATTATGTACTGTTTGAATGTTGGTTGCATCCTGTCTATTAATTACGTATGTTGGAATGTACCTATCGACACTTTGGACTGCTGAGACCCCCCCTTAGACCTTTGGCGACCCTTTAAGACCCATAAAGACCAAAAGACCTTGAGGGCCCAAAGACCCTTGAAGACCTCAAACACCCAAAAGACCTAGAGGAACCAAAATACCATAAATACCCAAAAAACACTTAAAGGCCCTGAAGACCATTAAAGACCACGAACACACAAAAGACCCAAAAACCTCTAAGATCCTAAATACCATTAAGACCGATTAGACTAGTTTGGACTCTTGGCCATTTAGAGCTTTACACCACATGGACCTTTTTGATTACAAATAAATTACAAATAAATAATATCACATCACCAATATTACAAATAAATTTGTACACAAGAAATGTTTGTATTACGATTGGTGTAAATCATGACAACACAGCAGCTAAAGTTCAGTCAGGTCATTATCCTCAGTTAAAACAAGCCCGTGCCTCTGCGGCGACGTGTGGTGAGGTGAGTGTAGCGAGCCGATCCACGCTCGTATCAATGACAGCGGTACCACTGCAGTGATTTTACCCTTTCACCAAAAACCTTAACAAAGAAATAATTAAAGATCACGGATTGTCGTTTCCAGAATCACTTCCTTGCTGTTGCTTCTCATTTCATTCATTCACTTATTACCCTGCGCTCGCGAAGCGAAAAGCTGGGTTAAGCATTCAGTTGTGTATGTGTGCGTGCCGTGTGCCGTACGTGTCTGCATTTTAAAAATTCATTTTCCCGGCAACCGTTGGTCCGATTGACACTAATTTTTACCATAGAAGCGCCTCTGCCTGTATGACTTTTATTCATAATTATGACGTCATAGGTCACGTGGTATGGACGCCATCTTGGAAAAATGTTATACCTCTATATCTCCCAAACCGCTCAATGGAAAAAATTGAAGCATGGCTGATTGTCAAGTACTCACCATGGGTAATAAGATATGTTGATGGTGATGTTCATCGGTTCCTTAATTATGACGTCATAATTCGGCAAGTACAACGCTTGATCTGATCAGTATGAATAAAACAAAAATTATTCTGCAACTGTTAGACCGATGGACAAGACATTTTCAGAATATGTGCGGCTCCTGTAGAATTTATTAATGGTAATTATAACGTCATAGGTCACATGGTACAGAAGACATCTTGAAAAAAATCGAAAAAGGTTGCACCTCTATGTCTCCGAAACCGCTCCATGGAAACAATTGAAACATGGCTCATTGTCAAGTAGGTACTCCCCTTGGGGAATAAGATATGTTAATGATGATGTCATCTGTGCCTTCGTTATGACGTCATAATTCGACAAGTACAACATATCCGATCATTGTGAATTTTATTTTCTCAGCAACTGTTGGTTTGATCGGCACGAAATTTTTACCATAGGAGCACCTCTTCCTGTAGAATATTTTAATGGTAATCATGACATCATAGGTCATGTGGTACAGGCGCCATGTTGGGAAAACCGAAAAATGTTGCGCCTCTATTTCTCCAAAACCGCTGCATGGAAAAAATTCAAACATGGCTCATTGTAAAGAACTCCATATGCGGAATAGGTGTTGTTAACGATGACGCCATTGGTACCGTAATTATGACGTCATAATTCGACAGGGACAACGCTTAGTCTGATCAGTTTGAAATATATTGAGCGTGGTCTATGCAACAATTATATTAGAGAATATAAATTTATGATGTCATTGCTCACGTGATCTGGCAGCCATATTGAATCAAAGAAAAAAAATGTTCAAAAACAGAAAAGTTGGCTCACAACAAGTCGACTGTGCAGGGTAAGTATTCTTTGAATACCATCGAGTTGTTCATGTGAAAAACATAATTTTAAATCCATTGGCAATTCAAAGTCAAATCTTGGGAATGATGATGGAAAGGAGAGTATTTGCATTGCATTAAATATTTTTTGCATTAGCATTGAATATATGAATGGGATTTTCATAATCTTGTGAACTTCCAGTAAAACATGGTATCTCATATTGTTATTCTGGTGTTTCACCTGCAGGCAGGTTCAGTGCTGCCGAAGCAGTTTCTTGGCAAAGATTATCTTGGGGGGTGGGGGGGGGGGGGGAGGTTGCCGTTGCCTTCTCAGATGTTTCTCATGCAAGGTACAAATTGTAGGAAGGTTTGTCGGTATTCCTCACGAAGCAATCTTCCTGGGTCTTTTTAATTTCTTTACATCCCCTTTTGACAAATTACCAAATGTACATATGAAACTGAAAGTAAGAATACTTTGGATCAAAGACTGACAGAAAAAAACAAAAGGCTATTATCGACGTGAAACTTTCAATTCCCTTTAAAAGTACAATCTGTGGTTTACTTTACCAGCCAACCTTTTGGAATTCTTGCTCCATTTCAATTTATAAATGACTGTGACAAAATACTTGTGCTCAGAAAATTGGTTTCAACTACAGTCATGAAAATCAAAGGGTGTAATCCGCTAAGTGGCAAAAATAAAGAAATAATTTTCTTTGTCATTGATTGTTTTCCCGGTGTATACCCTGGTTAGAATAGGTACACCGTATCCCTGCGTGTCATAAGAGTCAACTAAGAGGGTTGGCGTCAGAAAGGGTATCCGGCCATAAAAACATTGCCTCAAAAAGAAAACCATGACAATTACTACTACATATGGGCAGGGTACAGCCCGAAGTGGAGATCGGTTTCTGAGGTTTGGGACATGGAATGTAGGGACAATGACAGGGAGATCAGGAGAAGTGGTGGAAGTATTGGTCAGAAGAAGAGTGGACATGTGTTGTGTGCAAGAGACGAGATGGAAGGGAAGTGGTGTGAGAATGGTGAAGGGTCGGCAGGGACAGAAATACAAGTTTGTGTGGCAAGGGTGCCCGGAGGGCGTGAATGGTGTTGGTGTCCTGTTTTCTGAGGTGGTTGTAGACAGTGTTGTGAGTGTGACTGGAGTGAGTGATAGGTTGATGATGGTGAAAATGATGATTGGAAAGCTCTTGGTGAACGTCATCTCGGGATATGCTCCGCAGGTTGGTCGGAGCGATGAAGAGTAGGACAAGTTCTGGTGTGCGATAGAGAAGCTGATGGAAAACGTGAAAGATGAGGAAGTTGTTGTGGTAGGAGGAGACCTAAATGGACATGTGGGAAGGAGTATGGATGGTTTTGATGGAGTTAATGGGGGTTACGGATATCGTGTGAGAAATGGAGAAGGTGAAAGGATTTTTGGAGTTTGCTGATGGAGCTGATTTGTTTATTTGTAATACTCAGTTCCAGAAAGAGGATAATAAGCTTGTTACATACACGTCAGGTGGGTCGACGACAACCGTTGACTACCTGATGGTGCGTATGCGAGATAGGGGGCACCTACGGGACACAAAGGTGATCCCGGGGGAGGAGGCTGTTTCACAGCACCACTTGGTTGTCTGCGACATAAGGGTGAAAGGTGCGAGGAGAGCTCGGCGGGTGAAGTACCAACCGAGAATGAAGCCGTGGAGGTTGAAAGAGGTGACAGTAAGGGAGGCATTAAAAGAGAGGCTGAGTAGGGTAGAGGATGATGTGGTTGAGCTTGAAAGTGGTTGGATGTCAATGAAAGATAGTCTGTTGGGAGCCGTTGGTGAGGTATGTGGATGGACAAAAGGACCACCGAGGCACTCAGAAACATGGTGGTGGGATGATGAAGTTGGAAAGAGGATTGATGAGAAGAGGAAGAAGTTCAAGGAGTAGCAGAAGGCGAAGGATACTGGAGCAGAAAAAGCAGAGCATGAAAGTTATAAGACAGCCAAGAAGGCTGCAAAGAAAGAGGTAGCAAAGGCGCAGGAGGCATGTAGGAAAATGTTCGGAGAACGTTTGGATTCGGAAGAGGGTCAGAGAGTGGTATTCAGGATTGCAAAGCAGATAGCGAAAGAGAGGTGTGATGTGATGGGGGTGAGTTGCTTGAAGGATGAAGTGGGACAAATCGTTGTGGACCCAGATGGAATTAAAGGAAGATGGAAAAGATATATGGAAATGCTGTTGAATACAGAGAATGAATGGGATGGCAACATAGAGAGTAACCCAGTTTTATGACCGGCAGAGATGATAACTGAGAAGGAAGTTAAGGAAGCGATAAAAGCAATGAAGAGTAGAAAAGCGGGAGGGCCGATGGAAGTTGTGGGAGATATGTTGAAGGCAGCAGGAAGTTGGGGTGTGAAGAGAATGACAGAGATCTCTAATCTGGTGGTGAAAGAAGGCCGCATTCCAGTGGATTGGGATCTGAGTACCCTCGTCCCTCTATACAAGGGGAAAGGTGACCCTCTGGAGTGTGGCTCGTACCGAGCGATAAAGTTATTGGAGCATGGAATGAAGGTATTTGAAAGGGTGTTGGAGAGGAGGATAAGGAAGAAGGTGAAGATCGACGAAATGCAGTTTGCATTTATGCCAGGAAGAGGAACGACAGACGCACTCATTATTATGAAGCAGTTGCAGGAGAAGTACATGGAGAAGAGGAAGAAGTTGTTTCTTGGGTTTGTTGATCTGGAGAAAGCATTCGATAGCGTTCACGTGAAGTATTGACATGGGCATTGAGGAAGTTAGGAGTGGAGGAATGGTTGATCAGAGTCGTGATGGCAATGTACAAAAGAGCACGCACAGCTGTAAGGACGAAGGACGGGAACAGTGGTGAGTTGAGGTGAAGGTGGGAGTGCATCACGGGTCGGTAATAAGTCCACTACTATTTGTAGCTGTGATGAAGGTGCTGGCTCAGAACGTAAAGGAGGGTTTACCGTGGGAGTTGATGTATGCATATGATCTGGTGTTGATTGCGGAAAGTATGGATGGACTGAAGGAAAAGATGAACAAGTGGAAGGAATGTATGGAGACAAGAGGTCTGAAGGTGAATATAGGAAAGACGAAGGTGATGGCAAGTGGTGAGGTGGAAATAACTGGGAAATGGCCATGTGCTGTGTGCAGGAAGGGTGTCGGAGTGAACTCCATTCAATGTACAATGTGCGCTGAGTGGGTTCATCAAAAATGTAGTGGTCTGAGAGGGTCATTAACCAGTCTGGCAGCTACATTCAAATGTAAGGTGTGCACAGAGGGAGCTGCAGATGGAGGAAATGTTGAGTTGGATCTTGGAGACGGCGTGAAGCTGGAAGGTGTGAAAACATTTTGCTACCTCGGAGACATGCTGAATGGAGAAGGTGGATTAGACTCGGCAACGGTTGCTAGAGTGAGATGTGCATGGAAGAAATTTCGGGAACTGAGTGGCGTGCTGACGAGGAGGGGAGTGTCGTTGAAGCTGAAGGGAAAGGTGCATGCTGCATGTGTGAGAAGTGTTATGATTTATGGGAGCGAGACATGGGTAATGAACGTAGAGCAGCAACGACGGCTGGAAAGGGTGGAAATGCGAATGGTTTGGTGGATGTGCAGAGTATCGTTGAGAGAGAGGAAGACAAATGATGAATTGCGAATGATGATGGGAATAGAGCCTGTGATTGATGCTGTGAAGACGAACAGGTTGAGATGGTTTGGTCATGCGTTGAGGAAGGATGAAAGTGACTGGTTGAGAAGAGTGATGGAAATGAATGTAGAAGGAAGTAGAGGACGGCGAAGACCGAGAAAGACTTGGCTAAAGATGGTGGAAGACGAAATGCGGGCAAGGGGGTTAACAAGGAGAGATGCAGAAAATAGGGCAAAATGTAGAAGATTGTCATGGGGACCGCAAGGCTAACCCCCGCTCTAGCAGGGAAAATGGCCTTAAAATGCATGTTGTTGTTGTTGTTTATTGATTGTTTTGAGTGCTGAGTTTTTCAAGTATGCGATACGAAAATATGGTTCAAACACAATCATCGAATGTCATGCCGAACGTGCCCACATGTTGACAAATAGGAACAAGCAATACAGATTGTTGAACAATGACACAGGCCATGATCGTGGCCAACCGCACGCAAACAGTTAATAACTAAATTAAGATGGTCACACCAGTCCACAAACTTCTCAACCCTGTTCACATATTCATGGTTATTGTTCAGTAGGAACCCACTAATTCCGTGGTTCTTAACCTGGGTTCGACCGAACCCCAGGGGTTCAGTAATCCAGTCTCAGGGGTTCGGCGGAGGTCCTCCAAAACGCATTGCAATTTTTTTTTTTTTTTTTTTAGTTTTGCATCAATTTTGAATCTATGTGTAATTACGCTTATTATCAATATTATTACTATTTTGCTATGTATGTTACGAACGAATGGAAATGTTATTTGTAATTGTATTCCCATCCCATTCATGGTTTCTCTGGTCTGTGTTTAAGATAAGTTTTTTCACACTGACTGTAGTAAGTTGAATCAATGAGCAACTTGCTAATTATTCTGTTGATGGTGCTTACTTGCTTACTTACTTACTGGATTTTGGACTTTGCAGGTGTTCGGAAATTCCAGTGAATAGCCTCGATTAGCTTGCCGTGTGCCGTGCGTCATTGGTCGCGCCTTACTTTGGAGCTACTCATTAATTGAAAAGTAAGTTGGAAATGTTTGTGGATATGCAGGCTGGGTTCAGAGTTATATTAAAGTCAAAAGTGGATGGTGATTATAAAATATGATTGAATTACTCAGAAAATTAGGTGGAGGTGATATAACTCCTTTGGTCGCAATTCAAAACTAACAATTCGCAGTTTTCTATGTAATATTATAATGGGATTTGAGGTGCATAGAATTGAGTAGATAATAAATCCCATCATCGTAACTATAAGTAATGTTTTCTTCGTTAAAATTCCTGTTTTCAGAGGGGTACTGATTATATTTAAGTATGTTCCTTTTTAAATTTTTGTCACATAATTATTTGCCCGAACTCAATTAAGATCAGTTTGTTACCTTTTTTTTTTTTTGCAGTATGTCGAGCAAAAATAGGAAGTGGTCGGAGGATTATGTACGGCACAGGTTCACGTGTTTGACGGAACGGGATGGAAGTCAGCGTCCTCAATGCATGCTTTGCAATGTCAAGTTGAGCAACTCCAGCCTAGCACCAGCAAAACTCCGGGAACACTTCAAAAAACTGCACTGCGAGGGGCAGTACAAAGGCGCAACGCTGGATGAATTAAAATTGAAGAGAGTACTATTCGACGCAAGTGCTACCTTGTCCACTCTCGGCTTCGTTCCAATTGACAAACCGATCCTCACCGCATCGTATGAAGTTGCGTACCTGATCGCAAAGCAGGGCAAACCACACACCGTTGGCGAGACACTCATCAAACCGGCCGCGTTGAAGATGGCCAACGTCATGCTGGGAAAAGCTGCTGAAAACAAGTTGTCTCTCGTTCCACTCTCAAATGACACCATCAGATGCAGAATCGATGGCATGAGCGACGACATCCTCGCCCAGGTAGTTGCAGATTTAGTCGCGAGCCCGACGAAATTCAGCCTTCAACTCGACGAGACCACCGATGTTTCGAATTTGAGCCAGCTCATCTTATTTGTGCGTTATGTCAAAGGAGACGAGATCAAGGAAGACTTTCTGTTCTGCAAGCCTCTCACAACAACGACGAAGGCAGCTGGCATGAAGAAGCTTGTGGATGACTTCTTCAGAAGCAACGGCCTCTCGTGGAACATGGTGTCTGCAGTTTGCTCGGACGGAGCTCCAGCCATGTTGGGATGCAACTCCGGTTTTGGAGCGCTGGTGAAGGCCGATGCACCACACATAATCGTCATGCACTGCGTCCTGCACAGCCAAGTGCTGGCATCGAAAACCCTGCCTCCAAAACTGGCCAATGTTCTGAAAATCGTTGAAACTGTGAATTACGCGTGAAGCTGTGCTCTGAATCATCGCATCTTCAAAGAGCTGTGCAATGAAATCGGCTCTGAATTTGACATCCTCTCTACCACTCTAACGTTCGATGGTTATCACGAGGGAAGGTAGTGAGCCGTGTTTTTGCCTTGCATGTAGAATTAGCCCTGTTTTTGCGAGAACACCAGCATTGCCATGCAACGCACTTCCAAGAGCCAGAGTTCATCCTCGCCTTGGCGTACTTGGCTGACATCTTCGACGCACTCAATCATCTCAATTGCCAGATGCTGGGCGGTGGAGTGAATGTCATCGAATCTGAAGAAAAGCTGAGCGCTTTCCAAAAGAAGTTACCGTTGTGGAGGCAGCGAACAGAGAACGACAACTTCGCGATCTTTTTGCTACTGGACGAGTGCGTGAGCAGGATCGAAGATCTCTGAAGTTGGAGGCACTGCTGTACCGGGAGAGCTGAACCAAGCGATTGCCATGCACTTGGATGAGCTGGGAAAGTCATTCGATGGCTACTTCCCCGACCAAGAGCAATACCCAGCATGGGTGCGGCAGCCGTTTACTTTCGACGTTGCAACGGCAGATATCAACGACCAATACCTCGACGACCTCATCGAACTTCAGCAGAGCCAGACTCAGCAACAACTCTTTGGCACAACAACGCTCTCAACATTTTGGTGCCGCCAAATGGAAGGGTATCCTCACATCGCGAAAATTGCCCTTGAGATCCTCACGCCGTTCGTTACAACGTATCTCTGTGAACATGCGTTTTCGAAACTGGTGGACATTAAAACAAAGAAAAGGAGC
The DNA here is from genome assembly GCF_964187855.1 of Myxine glutinosa. Classification (NCBI taxonomy): domain Eukaryota; kingdom Metazoa; phylum Chordata; class Myxini; order Myxiniformes; family Myxinidae; genus Myxine; species Myxine glutinosa. The sequence goes on along the minus strand of NC_136263.1, from coordinate 118,169,940 downwards.
AGGCTTGCATGCGAAAATGATTTTAGGGTGGCCCTTGCCAAAACAAAACCACACATTTCCCAGATCGCCTCCCGAAAAGAAGAACAGAAAACGCATTTTTGCGTTTTTGGTCAAATTTTTGGTCAAATTTGAGGGGTTCCGCGAGTGTTCGGTGGGTTTCGTTAGGGTTCGGCGCCTTTAAAAAGGTTAAGAACTACTGGACTAATTACTGTGTCGTCTGCATGTTTGGTAACCTATGACAATCAGGACCTGAACTACAGCAGTCACTTGTATACAAAGAAAACAAGAAAGAGCAATCGGAGATTGCAAACCCTCGCCAGGATGTATTTTTAGTGGTTTTTAAGGATTTTGTGTTAAAACAAATATGGCGGCCGAACCACGTGACCGGTGACGTCATCATTTTTTTTCTCCACTAATTTATTCCTAGATTATGCTCAATAAATTTCATCTTGATCGGATAAAGTTTTGTACTTGTCAAATTATGACGTCATAATAGAGGCACCTATGACATCATCATTAACAGATGTTATTCCACATGGAGAGTTCTTTACAATGAGCCATGTCTCAATTTTTCCTATTCAGCGCTTTCAGAGATATAGAGGTGCAAATGTTTTCGGTTTTTCCAAGATGGCGGCCGAACCACGTGACCGATGACGTCATAATTATTATTGAAAAATTATACAGGTGGAGTTGCACCTATGGTAAAATATTTTTCCTGTCAATCGGACCAAAGGCTGCAGAGAAAATCATATTTATTCTGTGCGGACAAACAAACAACAAATAGACAAACAAACGGACTCAAATACAATACACTCTCCTCAGGCGAGGGTAATAAATTATGGGAGACAACACAACCTTGTGGTACCACATTGTCATGTCTGAGGTCCAGCTACGCAGACACTCTGCGCCAGAAGTCCAACGACCTCTGTGAATGACACAAACAACCTTCAAATTTACACTGCGTTCTTTTACTTTTTACTCCCCCAAGGATCACCCAATACAAACCAAAACTGAAAAAAAAAGTTGGTGGCGCGAGTGCAAAGGCAAACGGTGGGAATACGTTTCTTATAATCTGTTTTTCTGCTTTTTCTTTCGACTTCTCCCCTTTTTACTTGGGGTCGCCACAATGCTGGTTCATCACCTTTCTGCATCTCCCCCTGTCAGTCGCCCACACTTCTTCCAATCCTACAACTTGTAAATCTCTCGTCATCGCATCCTTTCATCTGGTTTTTTTCGTTTTCCTGTTCTCCTTCTTCTTGGTAGTCCCATCTCCAACATTCACTTCGCATGCTCTTTCTCTTTCCTCATCAGATGACCCCCTGATGTACCTGCTCCTAATCTTGTCCTTTCTTGTCACTGCACACATCAATGTCAACATCCTCATCTAATTACTATCGGCCCAAAGGGGATGAGAGACTATTGCAACGCATCTGTGTCCGCGTCTACATATTTTTGCTTTAAAAATGTTTTTTCTCTGCAACCGCTTGTCCAATTGATGCAAAACTTTAAGCAGGAGGGACTCCCCATGGAGAAATATTTTATTGATAACTCTGACATCATACGTCACATGGTATGGCAGCCATTATTGCATTAAAGGGAAAAAAATTGACATATTTTTCTATGAAATCATTCAATGGAAAACATTGAAGTTTGGCATAATATGTCATCCATGCCCCATGGGATATATAGGGTGATAACGATGACATCATTGGTGAAGTGGTATTCCAGCCATTATTGGTTGAATCAAAATCCTTATCCCAAAAAATCTGAAACTTCATATATCTGATCTAGGACCCGATGTGAGTGAAGAAGTAAATTTATGACATCGTCGGTCACGTGGTCTGGTGGCCATATTGGATTGAAAATAAAAAGGTATAAATTTTTTTTCTTCTCCACAACCACTTAACAGATTGATGCGAAACTTCATACATATGACCGACTAACCATGGGAAATATAGTTTGAATTTTTTTTAATATTCACCTTCATTAACGCAATTTAGCCTTAATGTGCACAAAAGTGCTCCTTAAATATCCTAATAATCAATAAAGCTACGGATAATTGATTGCTTAAAAAATTATGTGTCGACTATCTATGTCTTACCGTTACTGGATTGCACAGGTGGTACCTAACTGGCATTCTCTTGTTCATTATAGTAAAGTGTTCTCTTTGTAAACCACATGGCTTCTCTCATATCGTGATCTTCTTTCATGTTTTCAATGTCCTGAAACGCATTTTTTATGCGTGTGTACTTTACCTCTACTTGCAACCTATTGTTATGCTCAGACTAATAGTCTTTCTGCAGGAGCCTAATCCTTTACAAGCTCAGCTTTTCATTCAGGTTCTTCACATTTCACACCGAGTATCGATGTCTTTTGCATCTCACTTGATGCTCTTATTTATTTCACCGTACATTGTATTTGATTCAATCTTTTTTTTTTGGATCATTTTGAATTTGACTGAAATTTTGAATTTGACCGTTCTAAATTACATCCGGTTTCTGTTCCTCTTACTTTGATGTTGCCCAAAGTTCTGCACTATATAACAAAGCCGGTCTCGCAACTGTCTTGTAAATTCTTCCTTTCAGTTTCAGCAGGACTTTTCGATCACACAACACTCCACGACACGTCATCCATTTATTCCAACCGGCACTAATCTGTTGCTTAATTTCCATCTTCTGCCACCACTGACTGCAGATACTGTACTTGAAGCAACTCACTTTCTCCATATCTTCACCCATAATGTTTACAGTTTAACCTCTCTTCCCTTGACTCAAACTGACATTGCATGTACTATGTCTTTGGTCTATTGATCCCCATGGTCATGTGACTTTTCATTGAAAATCTCTGTTTAACGTAATAACTTGTGAACCACAGAAGGGATTTCCACTATACTTGGCAGAAGTATGAACTGCATATACAAAGATGAAGTCATTCAATTTTCGGTTCAACAGGTCAAAGATTATGTTCCCTTTCAAAATACTTTTTGCAGATCATAACTCACGTTAGAAGCATCTGATGTTTTCTCTCTGCTTCGTATCCCTCTTTCTCTCTCTCTGTGACTTTCTATGTTTCAGGTGACCTTTAATTGAGATCAAATGTAACAGGGGTTGACATCTAAGGTTGGTGGAGGCATATCCATTGCTACATTCACATCAAATTATACTTCCTAGTTTACCTTTGGTCCTGGAATGATATAATTGAAGATTTCCAATGTTTGGGAATGACACCATTATCCCACATCAATTAATGAATACAGTGTGTACCAAAAAGACCTGGACAACTTTGGTTGTTGAGATACTTAGTGCCACAAATGATACAATGATAGCCTTAGATTTATGTGATACAGAAACTCATAAAGTTTTCTTTATTTTCAGGTCTGGTGGTTTAATTTAAAAGAAAATGGCGACTGCACAGACTTTGAAAGAGTGCGTGAATCATTTTCAACAAAGTCCCAGAAAATCAATCCGACGCACATCCAGAGAACTGGGACTACCAATCAGCACTGTACACAGGATTTTGCATAAATGATTGAAGCTTTATGCCTACAAGGTGCAGATTCTGTAGGAACACAAACCAAATGACGGACCCAAAAGCAAGAAGTTTGCCTTGGAAATGCTCAGTCGCATAGATGATGGCAAAGATTACCTGAAAAAGGTCATGTTCACACATGAAGCTTTCTTTCATGTATCAGGGATGGTCAACCACCACAATATGAGGATCTGCAGCTCTGAAAACCCCCCACATGGTCATTGAGCACATACGTGACAGTCCAAAGGTCAATGTGTGGTGTGGCCTTCTCCGTGACTGCTTGGTGGGTCTGTTTTCCTTTGCGGAAGATACAGTGACCTCAAAAATTTACATGCACATGTTGGAAGGATTGGCCTTCCCACAGATTAAACCTGCAACCCGATATCATTTTTCAACAGGATGGCGTTCCCCCTCATTGGGCCTTAATCATTCAAGCAGTCTGAATGAAAATTTTCCAGGTCACTGGATTGGCCGAGACGGACCACCCGCCTGGCCCACACCAGACATACAATATAATCATTCTTAAGTTTGAAATCATGACCATCAAATCTACAATAAAAAAATCATATCATTCTCTGTAACATTACAGTCTGTAACTTGTATCTTTGATTTGTCCTTGTATCCAATCACAGTCTGCATTTCTGCCAAGCGTCATGTGAATAATTTCCATAAAAATTCCTTTCCAACTTATATTTATATGTTTTATATTTTGTAACTTGCCCATTGATTTCTTTCTGAACAGCTTTCAACTGAGATCTACTGTACCTCCATCTAAAAAGGTTTCGCTCTTTTGCTCCAGTAAGTCCTTCAGTTCCTTACAGCAATCCATGGTTAATCTTGAGACATCTTTTCACAACTTCACAAGGGATGACAGAATTGTCTCCCCGTTCCCTTGCCATACACATCTGGGGCACACACAACCACACGTGAACATTTCCATATCCATTTCCTACCTGGACAAGTTGCTATTTCATTGCGGGCAAGCAACCTGTCCAGGATAAGTTATAAGCTGGATACAAAAGCAGCCCTTTTCAATTCCTTGGAAGGATTTTTTCATTTGGCCAGTTTACCAGCACACACCGGCCTATTCTTTTGGTGGTTAGCAAATAAATGGTTGTAGTTATAAAGGGTCTTGATTTGCACGTGTCTTTGTGCGAGACTAAACAAGCCCGATTAATCTAACAAGGATGTAGCCGGGCTTGTTTGATACTTTAGTTGAAGAGGAAAGTATGACCTGGGTGGGGATACTAGTTACCATGCAGTTAGCAAATAATGTAAGTATGAAATTTTTTCAATAAATTCCACATTCTTGAGCCACCTTCAGTCGAACATCAGGCATTGACAGCAGGTTCGTGAAGAACTTGGACAAAAACATACCAACTCTGAATGTTGCTATATCCAGTCATTAGTGAAACTGCAAATGGGGAATCCGCGAATGTCAAGGATGGAAACCCTTACGTCATTTTTTCATTCTGCTTTAAACTCAATATTTCTATATTTTCATTCCAAACAGTACAATTCCAAACACGAATTAATACTGTTGTGTTAATATGTCAAAATATAATGTTAAATCACGATTGTATTGTGATATCAAACCAGTGAACCGTCATAATCTGTTCACTTCCGCATTCAGGAGCAAGGTCCGTGTCGTTCGCAATTCAAAATCATAATTGTATTGAGGAATTTCTGAAACTTCCTACCTACCATACAAGTTATGACACCCACTGGGACCCTAAAATGTTCCACAGAAGGTTATTATATTTCCTTTTAGTAAAATATGCAACTGTAATGATTACTAAACGCTGTCCACCTGTCATGTGACCAGATCCTCAGCTCTGATTGGCGGACGTTTATGAGAGACATACGTACATATGCTGTTCTGACGGACAGACATGCTGACGGACAGACAAATGCTGTTCCAGACGGCATTGCCCTACCGGCTACACCGTAAAAAAAAGTTTGTTCCTTCTGCTCTTCTTTGTGAATATTGTGGTTGACATCTGTTTTTTTCAATTTTCTGAAGTATATGTGTATACCTACCACTGATAATTACCACTCTTTTTTTTTCTTGTGAAATCCTATACAAAATAAAGTGTGTAGCTCAATAGAGTACCACTCTCTAGCACTTAATAGAGTACCGTGCACATGCACTGGTAGCATCACATGTCTCTCCTGGAATCTGGAGAATCCTAACATGTAATGACTCAACATTATTGTAATCTCCCACGAAGAGGTCGAAACACAAAGTCTGCTCTCACATCTTAGAATGATCTAATTACTTTACTTAATTCTAATTACCTTAATTACTTTCTTGTTAACCACCTCTCCTTTAGCTTGGCTCTTTCTCTGAGCTCCGACTCTCCCAAAAAATACCAGCATGCCCTTCCAGTAACCCACCCCCCCCCCCCCCCCTCCTGGATAAATAGAGTTAAAATTTTCAATTAACATAATTTTAGGATAAATTGAAAATTTTAACTGCCTCTTATAGATAATATGTAGTTCTGTGAATTTGTATTGATACTTGTACGTCCTAAATTCAATGTTAATAAATTGAAGACACATTTTAGCAATTTTGGCAGCCATTTTGGAAAAAACAATGGCCACCATGTTGAATTTTCGAGTTGTCTAATCAACTGGATTTAAAGAGTATCTATGTAAGAGCATAACCGTCAAATTTCATGCTTGTATCACTGTGAACGATTCACCCTAATAATGGGTGTTAGCCGCCTAGCTGTAGGGGGTGGAGGGTATTTGCATGATTCTGTGTATATTTTAAAGAATTAGGATGAAAAGTAGAAGTGACAATAAAAATACGAACTGAACGTTTGAAGACGTTCACATTCCGAGTCAATTCTTTGTCTTTACGGCCTAGCCGTAAGACAATGCTGTCTAAAACAGCGTTTGTCTGTCCGAATGTCCCTCACAAACGTTAACGAATCAGAGCTGAGGATCTGGTCACATGACAGGGGGACAGCATTTATTGTAACCATTACAGTTGCAAATTTTACAAAAAGGAAATCTAATAACCTTCTGTGGAACATTTTGGGGTCCCAGCGGGTGTTGTAAGGTTGGTGAAGAGGTTTCAGAAATTCCTCAATACAATTATGATTTTGAAATGAGATCGACAGGGACCTTGTTGTCAAATCGGGAAGTGAACAGATGACGACGGTTCGCTGGTTTGATAATATCTCAATACAACCATGATTTAACATTATATTTTGATATATTAATACCGTAGTATAGATTTGTGATTGGAATGATGAATGATGCTGTTTGGAATGAAAATATACAGATATTAAGTTTAACACAGAATGAGGAAATGACGTAAGGGTTTCCATCCTTGACATTCGCGGATTCCCAATTTGCAGTTTCACTAATGACTGGATATAGCAACATTCAGAGTTGGTATGTTTTTGTCCAAGTCCTTCACGAACCTGCTGTCAATGCCTGACGTTCGACTGAAGGTGGCACAGGAATGTGGAATTTATTGGAAAAAAATCTAATATTTATGGAACAGTTGGCTTGGCAAGCGATAGCAAGCTACTTGCTAACGAAACACATCACTGACCATTGGATCTTGTCCTTCATGACAAGAAAAGCTGTGTTCTCCACGACCGTTGTGGTTTCTCTTATCACTGGCTGTCGAGGTGACAAAATAATCATTTTGGACATATTGGGCTTTTCACTTTCGATGTAACAACCAAAACGGTGTAAAAGCTTTAGTTTTGTTGGCGTTGTAATATTTTTCTTTTATTCAAGAATATTCAACTCTGCGGTTTAATCACATATTGTTTGTTCCTTCTAGTATCGATAAATTGGTTGTGTCATTTAGTCGCTGGGAAAGGTATTGTTTTTCTTGTTTGCACACCTGGAAAGAGGTTCAGGGGAGCTTATGCGATGGTGCGTTGTCCGTCCTTCCGTCCGTCCATCAGTCTGTCAGTCCGACAGTCTGTCCGTCAGTCCATTAGTCTGTCAGTCCGTCCATCAGTCTGTGAGTTCGTCAGTTCGTCAGTCCGTCAGTCCGTCTGTCCGTCCGCCCGTCAGTCCGACAGTCCGTCAGTCTGTCAGTCCGTCCGTCAGTCCACCCATCAGTCCGACAGTCCGTCAGTCTGTCAGTCCGTCCGTCAGTCCACCCATCAGTCCATCTGTCCGTCAGTCCGTTCGTCCGTCAGTCCTTCAGTCAGTCCATCCGTCAGTCTGTAAACACTTGAAACTTCTTCTCCGAAACCGCTGATGAAATTGCGACCAAATTTGGCACAAATTATATGTGTTGTGTTGTGACTAAAGTTTGTTCACGGCATTTTAAAAAATCGGGGTCGAAGGAGGTTTACCGGGGGTCAAAGTGGGTCCAGGTTTGACCCCCCAAAATAGGAATTTGCTTTCTTCTCTGAAACTACACACACTATTTCGATGAAACTTCACCACAACCTTCACCACCCGTGATGTAGCAAAGTTTGTATTTTTTTTCTTTGTTTGTTTGAAGTCTTATGGTTATGTTAGTATTATTCTACATGCTGCGCTGTCTTCTAGCAATCATTGAAATGGGTTTAAAATACCTTTAGTCGGTGCAGTATACTGTTTATTCCACCAGGTGAGCGCCAGGGGTATTGCCCCGATGTTTTTCACGTTTTGATGTTGTCAATGTGATCATAAATACTGTACTGTACGCTGTACTGTATATACGGCTTTTAATTTTTCTTCAGGTGACGATTCAACGTGGAGGCAACCGAAGCCCAATCGTAAACGTTCCAAAGCTCAAAACAACCTTATACTTCGAGGCAGGTCGGTACAGCGTCGCGTGGTTATTTGTGTTTACTCTTTGATTTCGTGAGTGAAAACGTAGGTGAGAAAAAGCGATCCTCGTCACCAAGGCAACAACACGCGCGATGACGCGTGCGCTTCCTGAAGTGATTCTCGTCACCATGGTAACAACAACATGATGCTAACCAGCTTCCTTCCGGGCGGTTGCTTGAATCGTCGGGCTGAACAGCAAGAGTGTGTTCATACGGAGGTTTTCTATGTTCAAATGTTTCACAGTGGATTGAAAGCTTCGCCGGCGTTGCTGGTGCTGATCATCGTACTGGCGGGATTGTCCTGTGCGTCTCCGGAACTCAGACCTGGTTTCCTCGAACCGAAAGGCAATCACAAAGTTTTAATATCATGTGATCAATAGATTCATTGCTCAGAAAAAGGAGAACAATTTGTTTGATTTGCATATATATATATATATTTATACATATTCCGATATTCATGTAAATATTTATTCATGTATATACAGTGCATTCAGAAAGTATTCAGACCCCTTCACTTTTTTCACATTTTGTTATGTTGCAGCCTTATGCTGAAATCATTTAAATTCATTTTTTCCCTCATCAATCTACACTCAATACCCCATAATGACAAAGAGAAAACAGGATTTTAGAAAGTTTTGCAAATTTATTAAAAAGAAAAAACTGAAATATCACATTGACATAAGTATTCAGACCCTTTGCTATGACACTTTAAATTTAGCTCAGGTGCCTCCCATTTCTCTTGATAATCTTTGAGATGTTTGTACACCTTGATTGGAGTCCACCTGTGGTAAATTCAATTGATTGGACATGATTTGGAAAGGCACACACCTGTCTACATAAGGTCTCACAGCTGACAATGCATATCAGAGCAAAAACCAAGCCATGAGGTCGAAGGAACTGCCTGCAGAGCTCAGAGACAGGATTGTGTCGAGGCACAGATCTGGGGAAGCCTACAAAAAAAATTCTGCTGCATTGAAGGTTCCCAAGAGCACAGTGGCCTCCATAATTCTTAAATGGAAGAAGTTTGGAACAACCAGGACTCTTCCTAGAGCTGGCTGCCTGGCCAAACTGAGCAATCGGGGGAGAAGGGCCTTGGTAAGAGAGGTGACCAAGAACCCGATGGTCACTCTGGCTGAGCTCCAGAGATCCTGTGTGGAGATGGGAGAAACTTCTAGAAGGACAACCGTCACTGCAACACTCCACCGATCTGGCCTTTATTGCAGAGTTGCCAGACGGAAGCCTCTCCTCAGTGAAAAACACATGAAGGCCCACAGAATCTTGTTTCTCACAGTCTGAGAGTCCTTTAGGTGCTTTTTTGCAAACTCCAAGCAGGCTTTCAGGTGCCTCACTGAGGAGAGGCTTCCGCTGGGTCTTCCTGAGGAGACCCAGCATTTTTGTAGGAATTCGGAAATTATTCTCCGTTGGAGTTAAATCGTACTGCGATGTAACCCTTACATAGTATGGATATGGCAGTCGACTTCCTGGTGCAACGCCACGGCTAATCGTGAGGAAGAAGATTTCCACTTTTAATTGCAAAACTACCCACTTTATAAATCGGGAAAAGATGTAGCGTATCTATTTTGTACGGTATCAAGGGATAGATTAGTGTCGAAGTGGTCTGAGCATTTGGGTTCCCCTTTAGGGTCCGGATGCAGATCGAGCCTATTAGTGGGATAGTGAAGCGTGTTGTTACCCGCGCTGCTTGTAAGCAAGGAGGAAGAGGACAACGCGGTCGGTTGTAAGAGTCTTTATTAAAGAGCTCCACTGTAACACTGGAGCGTTCCGGGCTGCGCGCCCGGTGTATATCCCACGGCCACGCCTACCCTTTGGGCGTGGCCGCCGCCCACTTGGCGCGCGGAATGATGTCATCACGCCAGTGAGCTTTCGTGTCTGCCACACGCGCCCCCCCAGAATTCCCGCGCACCTGGAGGGCCAGTTTGCGGGGCAAACAGATGACCCGGCCGAAGCGCCCTCTGGCGACTGGCAGCATCCAGGGTGCAGGGATGCCAGCTGGGATGCCTCCGGCTGCACCCGGGATGGGTGCAGGCTCAGGGGGCGGCATGCCGGCGGGGCCGGGCGGTGCCGGGGGTCCGCCCGCCGGGGGGCGGCCCCGACGCGGGGGCCGAGCCACCGGCGGTGGGTGGTCCACGTCGAGGTGGGCCGGCTTGAGGCGGTCTATGGAGACATGGTCAGGAGTGCCTCCGATGTCCAAGGTGAAATGTTTCACCCCGGTCTCCAGCATGCGGAAAGGCCCGTCGTACGGGGCCGCAGTGGTGTCCGGTGGGCGTCGTGCCGGATGAAGACGTACTCTGCGGTGCAAAGCTCCGGGACGACGTGTGTAGGTGGGTGCCCGTGGTGTGCCGTGGGCACCGGGGCGAACCTCTGGGCGACTCCTGCAGCGCGGAGCGCTCCTGCGCCGCGGACCATGGTGCCGTGGAGTCGGGGAGGAACTCGCCCGGCACCCGCAGCGGTTGCCCAAAGACCAACTCCGCCGCGGATGCGCGCCGGTCGTCCTTGGGTGCCGTCCGGAGGCCCAGCAGCACCCAGGGGAGCCTGTCGACCCAGCCGCCGTCGCGGAGGGTCGCCCGGAGCATGGCCTTCAACGAGCGGTGGAACCGCTCGCACAGGCCGTTAGCCTGGGGGTGGTAGGCCGTGGTGCGGTGCAGCTGGACCCCGAGCCCCCGCGCGACTGCCCCCCAGAGATCCGAGGTGAACTGGGGGCCGCGGTCGGACGAGATGTCCAAGGGGGCGCCGAACCGGGCGACCCAGGTGGCGATGAACGCCTGCGCGACGTCCGCCGCCGTCGTTGACGCCAAAGGCACGGCCTCCGGCCACCGGGTGTTGCAGTCCATCATGGTCAGGATGTGGGTGAAACCCCGCGAGGGGGGCAGAGGTCCCACCAGGTCCACGTGAACGTGGTCAAACCGACATTCCGGCACCGCAAACGGGGCCAATGGGGCCTGGGTGTGCCGGTGCACCTTCGCGCGCTGGCATGCGAGGCACGTCGTGGCCCAGCCGCGGACGGCCTTCCGGAGGCCATGCCAGACAAACTTGTCGGCGATCAACCTCTTGGAGGCCCTCGTGCCCGGGTGGGACAGGCTGTGGATGGCGTCGAAAATCTGGTGCTGCCAGCCTGCGGGCACGATGGGGCGAGGCCGCCCGAGGGAGACGTCGCACCAGAGGGCCGTGCCCGCGCCGTTGAACGGCACCTTGGTGACGCGGAGGCCCATAACGGCGGTCCGCAAGGCCTGGACGTTGGGGTCGGCAGCCTGGTCCGCCGCCATCCGGGCATAGTCGATGCCGAGGTGGACCACGTGGGCAACGGACTGGGAAAGGCAATCCGCCACCGGGTTGTCCTTCCCCACGACGTACTGGATGTCCGTCGTGTATTCGGTCACGGCTGAGAGGTGACGCTGCTGCCGGGCCAACCACGGCTCGGCGACCTTGCCCATCGCGAACACCAGTGGCTTGTGGTCGACGAAGGCCGTGAACGCACGGCCCTCGAGCAGATGGCGGAAGTGCCTGACCGCCAGGTGGAGCCCGAGCAACTCGTGGTCGAAGGTACTGTACCGGCGTTCGGGCGGGCGAAGCTGCCGGCTGAAGAACGCCAGCGGTTGCCAAGCTCCACGCACCCATTGCTCGTGCACCGTGCCTACCGCGTAGTCCGAGGCATCGGTGGTGAGGGCAATCGGTGCATCGGGCGCCGGGTGCGCGAGCATGGTGGCATTAGCCAAGGCGAGCTTCGCGCCCACGAACGCCGCGTCCATCTGCTCGGTCCAGGTAATGTCGCCTTTGCCCGGCTTCCCTCGGAGGGCCTCGTGCAGGGGGCGCAGGAGCTGGGCGATGCGGGGCAGGAACCGATGGTAAAAGTTTAGCATGCCCAGGAACTCCTGGAGCCCCCTGATCACGTCGGGGTCACCAATGAAGCGCGGTGTTACGCGCGCTGCTTGTAAGCAAGGAGGAAGCGGACAGCGCGGTAAGTTGTAAGAGTCTTTATTCAAGAGCTCCACTGTAACACTGGAGCGTTCCGGGCTGCGCGCCCGGCGTATATCCCGCGGCCACGCCTACCCCTCGGGCGTGGCCGCCGCCCACTTGGCGCGCGGAATGATGTCATCATGCCAGTGAGCTTTCGTGTCCGCCACAATAGAAAACTTAAACTCTCTAGCCTGGCGGAGGTATGCTCTCTATTGAGTGCCGTTCTAGTATTTAAATTGAATTGTGTACTTGAACACTGTGTGGAGTAAGTACTGTGTTCTATGAACTCTTTAGTTACCTCCGCCACCAAAAGTGGATGGAGGTTATGTTTTCCCTCCTGTCTGTCTGTCTGTCTGTTTGTGTACAATATATCTCAAAAAAAAGTGGACATATTCTGACGATTTTCGGAGTTGTGGACGGATTTTCCCCCGTGACATGATTAGGACGAAATGATTAGATTTTGGTGAAGATTCGGATTCTGATCCGTCTGGTAGAATTTTTAAAGTGATTCTTCATAGGGCCAAAAGGCCAAAAACGATATATAGCATAATATCTCAAAAAGTTGTGGATGGATTTGGACGAAACTTGGTGGAGCGGTTGGGTGTCTGACAAGGAAGAATCGATTAGATTTTGGTGAAGATCTGAATATGGATTCGGATACAATAATTATTTAATTTTTAAAGTGATTCTTCACTATTGAGTGATATGGCTAAAACCAACATATAGCAGGATATCTAAAAAAATTATGGACGGATTTGGCCGTAACTTGGTGGACAGGTTGTGTGTGTGACAAGGAAGAATCACTTCTATTTTAATAAAGATCCGGATCCGGATCCGGAATCGATTAGAATCGTTTCGAATCGATTAGAATCGATTAGAATCGATTAGAATTAGATTAGAATCGATTCGAAATTGAATCGATTAGATTTTGGTGAAGATCTGAATATGGATTCGGATATTTAAAAAAAAAAATTTTTAAAGTGATTCTTCACTATTGAGTGATATGGGTAAAACAACATAAAGCAGGATATCTAAAAAAAATATGGACGGATTTGGCCGAAACCTGGTGGACAGGTTGTGTGTGTTACAAGGAAGAATCACTTCTATTTTAATAAAGATCCGGAATCGATTAGAATCGTTTAGAATCGATTAGAATCTATTAGAATCGATTAGAATTCGATTATAATCGATTAGAATTAGAATCGATTAGATTTTGGTGAAGATCTGAATATGGATTCGGATATAATAATTATTTAATTTTTTAAGTGATTCTTCACGATTGAGTGATATGGCTAAAACCAACATATAGCAGGATATCTAAAAAACTTATGGACGGATTTGGCCGAAACTTGGTGGACAGGTTGTGTGTGTGACAAGGAAGAATCACTTCTATTTTAATAAAGATCCGGATCCGGAATCGATTAGAATCGTTTAGAATCGATTAGAATCGAATATAATCGATTAGAATTAGATTAGAATTAGATTAGAATCGATTAGAATTAGAATCGATTAGATTTTGGTGAAAGTCTGAATATGGATTCGGATATAATAATTATTTAATTTTTTAAGTGATTCTTCACTATTGAGTGATATGGCTAAAACCAACATATAGCAGGATATCTAAAAAAGTTATGGACGGATTTGGCCGAAACTTGGTGGACAGGTTGTGTGTGTGACAAGGAAGAATCACTTCTATTTTAATAAAGATCCGGATCCGGCTCCGGAATCGATTAGAATCGTTTAGAATCGATTATAATCGATTAGAATCGATTAGAATTAGATTAGAATCGATTAGAATTAGAATCGATTAGATTTTGGTGAAGATCTGAATATGGATTCGGATATAAAATTATTTAATTTTTTAAGTGATTCTTCACTATTGAGTGATATGGCTAAAACCAACATATAGCAGGATATCTAAAAAACTTATGGATGGATTTGGCCGAAATTTGATGGACAGGTTGTGTGTGTGACAAGGAAGAATCACTTCTATTTTAATAAAGATCCGGATCCAGATCCGGAATCGATTAGAATCGTTTATAATCGATTAGAATCGATTAGAATCGATTAGAATTAGATTAGAATCGATTAGAATTAGAATCGCTTAGATTTTGGTGAAGATCTGAATATGGATTCGGATATAATAATTATTTAATTTTTTAAGTGTTTTAAGTTTAAGTTTCAGAGTCCTTGCAGTGTTCATATGTTTTTTCCCTCTCCCACCTCCCCTCAAGTCCTTCCGATCTCCATGCTCTCAAATGTTGTGTTTGTGTCCTTCCCCCTCTCTCCCCATCTTGTCTGCCGCTCCCCTTGTTTTTTGTGTTTTGTGTGTCGGTTTGACTTTTTGTGTGATTAATGTTAGCTCTTTCACGAGCCTCGATGTTGTATACAAAAAAAAAAAAAAAAAAAGTAAAAAAAAAAAAAGTGATTCTTCACTATTGAGTGATATGGCTAAAACCAACATATAGCAGGATATCTTTAAACATTATGGACGGATTTGGCCGAAATTTGATGGACAGGTTGTGTGTGTGACAAGGAAGAATTACTTCTATTTTAATAAAGATCCGGAATCGATTAGAATCGTTTAGAATCGATTAGAATCGATTAGAATTAGAATCGATTAGATTTTGGTGAAGATCTGAATATGGATTCGGATATAATAATTATTTAATTTTTTAAGTGATTCTTCACTATTGAGTGATATGGCTAAAACCAACATATAGCAGGATATCTAAAAAAGTTATGGACGGATTTGGCCGAAACTTGGTGGACAGGTTGTGTGTGTGACAAGGAAGAATCACTTCTATTTTAATAAAGATCCGGAATCGATTAGAATCGTTTAGAATCGATTAGAATCGATTAGAATTAGAATCGATTAGATTTTGGTGAAGATCTGAATATGGATTCGGATATAATAATTATTTAATTTTTTAAGTGATTCTTCACTATTGAGTGATATGGCTAAAACCAACATATAGCAGGATATCTAAAAAAGTTATGGACGGATTTGGCCGAAACTTGGTGGACAGGTTGTGTGTGTGACAAGGAAGAATCAATTCTATTTTAATAAAGATCCGGATCCGGCTCCGGAATCGATTAGAATCGTTTAGAATCGATTAGAATCGATTAGAATCGATTAGAATTAGATTAGAATCGATTAGAATTAGAATCGATTAGATTTTGGTGAAGATCTGAATATGGATTCGGATATAATAATTATTTAATTTTTTAAGTGATTCTTCACTATTGAGTGATATGGCTAAAACCAACATATAGCAGGATATCTAAAAAAATTATGGACGGATTTGGCCGAAACTTGGTGGACAGGTTGTGTGTGTGACAAGGAAGAATCACTTCTGTTTTAATAAAGATCCGGATCCGGATCCGGAATCGATTAGAATCGTTTAGAATCGATTAGAATCGATTAGAATTAGATTAGAATCGATTAGAATTAGAATCGATTAGATTTTGGTGAAGATCTGAATATGGATTCGGATATAATAATTATTTAATTTTTTAAGTGATTCTTCACTATTGAGTGATATGGCTAAAACCAACATATAGCAGGATATCTAAAAAACTTATGGACGGATTTGGCCGAAACCTGGTGGACAGGTTGTGTGTGTGACAAGGAAGAATCACTTCTGTTTTAATAAAGATCCGGATCCGGATCCGGCTCGTAGAATTTTTAAAAGTGATTCTTCACCATTGGGAGATAGGGGCAAAAACGATACAAAGCGGGATATCTCAAAAAATTGCAGATGGATGATTTTGATTAAATGTGATTCTGTATTGTGATTTTATAATCTACTCTGGGTTACAAAACGTAAACTGTTTACCTGGCGGAGGTATGCTCTCGACTGAGTGCCGTTCTTGTTTTGTTTTGTTTTGCCGGCTGGGAGAGATCAATTAATGAATCAATCAATCAATGTATTTGCAGATTTCACGGTGGCAATGTCGAGTCGGAATGCATCAGTTCAACCCGCTGAACGACAATCAAGAAGTCCAAGTAATGCGACAAGTCGCTTTCCAACAAGTGTTAAATTATGGAAAACAGCTCCACCCTTTCCTTTTGCATCAAGGGGACTTTCTTCAGCTCCAGCAGCACATCGGCAATCAATGAAGTCAAAGTTTAAAATTTTCAATGTTAAACAAAACAATATTAGACCTTTCGTCAATCGTCTGAAGCCTAAAACAACTCTTCCTCGTGGACAAAGTTCTTTGAATTCATTAAATAAACTGACACTTGCAAATGCTCCCAAATCTTCTGTGGGGATGTTACCAGAAATGAACAAAAGATTTCCACTTTCAATGGCTCCAAAAGTTCCTCTAATAACGCAGCCGAAATTCAACGAAAAGCCCTCCATTTCGATCTATAAACCTCTGAAACTGAGGCCCAACCTCAGCCGAAAGCCTTTAATTTCTCCACCTTCCTTTGTGAAAAACTTCAACACCAGGCCACTAATTTTACCTGCTCTGAAAGCTTCCCCTCCCCGACTGAGGCCAAAGTTCAACATGAAACCTCTGATTTCACCTGCTCTGAAAGCTTCCCCTCCCCGACTGAGGCCAAAGTTCAACATGAAACCTCTGATTTCACCTGCTCTGAAAGCTTCCCCTCCCCGACTGAGGCCAAAGTTCAACATGAAACCTCTCATTTCACCTGCTCTAGAATCTTCACTTTCAAAAATGAGGCCAAAGTTCAACATGAAACCCCTGATTTCACCTGCTCTAGAACCTTCACTTTCAAAAATGAGGCCAAAGTTCAACATGAAACCCCTGATTTCACCTGCTCTAGAACCTTCACTTTCAAAAATGAGGCCAAAGTTCAACATGAAACCCCTGATTTCACCTGCTCTAGAACCTTCACTTTCAAAAATGAGGCCAAAGTTCAACATGAAACCCCTGATTTCACCTGCTCTGAAAGTTTCCCCTCCTCAAATGAGGCCAAAGTTCAACATGAAACCCCTGATTTCACCTGCTCTGAAAGTTTCCCCTCCTCAAATGAGGCCAAAGTTCAACATGAAACCCCTGATTTCACCTGCTCTGAAAGTTTCCCCTCCTCAAATGAGGCCAAAGTTCAACATGAAACCTCTGATTTCACCTGCTCTGAAAGTTTCCCCTCCTCAAATGAGGCCAAAGTTCAACATGAAACCGCTGATTTCACCTGCTCTGAAAGTTTCCCCTCCTCAAATGAGGCCAAAGTTCAACATGAAACCCCTGATTTCACCTGCTCTGAAAGTTTCCCCTCCTCAAATGAGGCCAAAGTTCAACATGAAACCGCTGATTTCACCTGCTCTGAAAGTTTCCCCTCCTCAAATGAGGCCAAAGTTCAACATGAAACCGCTGATTTCACCTGCTCTGAAAGTTTCCCCTCCTCAAATGAGGCCAAAGTTCAACATGAAACCTCTGATTTCACCCGGTCTAGAAGTCCCTCTCTTGACTTTGCCAAAAATGAAGACCAGCATCCCAACAAACATATCACAAAGCCAGAAAATAATCCTAGATCATCCTCTAAATCGCAGACCAACCCTAAAGCCAAGCAGACCTGGGGCAAACGTGCAGGATAAACCAGGAAATATTTATGCACCTATTGGCCCCTCATTATCAACAACTGATACTACAAATCTCGTAAATGAGCAGCCACAAATGAATTCTTCAGAAACAGCAGGAGTGTTGCTGACACCAGGAAGTCCAGGGGAGTATACTGGTGAAAATTCCCTGTTGGGACTCTCAAATAATGTACAAGCAGAATCATCAACTAAATATCTCCTGTCCCAGCTGGCTGAGAAAAATATCCCCAAGCAGGAAGGAACTAAAAACAGTCGTAATTTTTCTGTCGGCAACTTACACATCATTGAACAACATGACATCAAGGGCAATGCCCTCATCCAAGTCATCAAAGATCATTGTGGGGCTTACGTCTCCAAGACTTTGCATGAATTTTTGACATGCCTGGAGGACTCTGATGTTAAGGAAGTTCAAATGATGAAAAATTATGGATCTCACCTGCATAGGGCATTGCAGAATATGTTACCTACTGGCCGAACAGTCCCATCTGAAATGGTGCGCCCAGTAAAATTTCAACCACCTTCCAATGGGCAACAAGTACATCGGAATCGGAGATACATATCCACTCAGTATGAAGGTAAGAAATTATTTTATTATACTATCCTCTGTACCAGGAATTGGGGATAGCAGGATAGCTTAAGGATAACCAGGATAGCTCTATACCTGGTAGGATAGCTTAAGGATAACCAGGATAGCTCTATACCTGGCAGGATAGCTTAAGGATAACCAGGATAGCTCTATACCTGGCAGGATAGCTTAAGGATAACCAGGATAGCTCTATACCTGGTAGGATAGCTTAAGGATAACCAGGATAGCTCTATACCTGGCAGGATAGCTTAAGGATAACCAGGATAGCTCTATACCTGGTAGGATAGCTTAAGGATAACCAGGATAGCTCTATACCTGGCAGGATAGCTTAAGGATAACCAGGATAGCTCTATACCTGGTAGGATAGCTTAAGGATAACCAGGATAGCTCTATACCTGGCAGGATAGCTTAAGGATAACCAGGATAGCTCTATACCTGGTAGGATAGCTTAAGGATTACCAGGATAGCTCAAGACCTGGAAGGATAGCTTAAGGATAACCAGGATAGCTCTATACCTGGTAGGATAGCTTAAGGATACCCAGGATAGCTCTATACCTGGTAGGATAGATTAAGGATAACCAGGATAGCTCTATACCTGGTAGGATAGCTTAAGGATAACCAGGATAGCTCTATACCTGGCAGGATAGCTTAAGGATAACCAGGATAGCTCTATACCTGGTAGGATAGCTTAAGGATACCCAGGATAGATCTATACCTGGTAGGATAGATTAAGGATAACCAGGAAAGCTCTATACCTGGCAGGATAGCTTGAGGATAACCAGGATAGCTCCATACCTGGTAGGATAGCTTAAGGATAACCAGGATAGCTCTATACCTGGTAGGATAGCTTAAGGATAACCAGGATAGCTCTATACCTGGCAGGATAGCTTAAGGATAACCAGGATAGCTCTATACCTGGTAGGATAGCTTAAGGATTACCAGGATAGCTCAAGACCTGGAAGTATAGCTTAAGGATAACCAGGATAGCTCTATACCTGGTAGGATAGCTTAAGGATACCCAGGATAGCTCTATACCTGGTAGGATAGATTAAGGATAACCAGGATAGCTCTATACCTGGTAGGATAGCTCAAGGATAACCAGGATAGCTCTATACCTGGCAGGATAGCTTCAGGATAACCAGGATAGCTCTATACCTGGTAGGATAGCTTAAGGATTACCAGGATAGCTCAAGACCTGGAAGGATAGCTTAAGGATAACCAGGATAGCTCTATACCTGGTAGGATAGCTTAAGGATACCCAGGATAGCTCTATACCTGGTAGGATAGCTTAAGGATAACCAGGATAGCTCTATACCTGGTAGGATAGCTTAAGGATAACCAAGATAGCTCTATACCTGATAGGATAGCTTAAGGATTACCAGGATAGCTCAAGACCTGGAAGGATAGCTTAAGGATAACCAGGATAGCTCTATACCTGGTAGGATAGGTTAAGGATACCCAGGATAGCTCTATACCTGGCAGGATAGCTCAAGGATAACCAGGATAGCTCTATACCTGGTAGGATAGCTTAAGGATAACCAGGATAGCTCTATACCTGGTAGGATAGCTTAAGGATAATCAGGATAGCTCTATACTTGGTAGGATAGATTAAGGATAACCAGGATAGCTCTATACCTGGTAGGATAGCTTAAGGATAACCAAGATAGCTCTATACCTGATAGGATAGCTTAGAGATGTGTGCACTCACCTTTGGGCTGACTAGTCTTGGACACTTCTAAATATTATATTAAGGGAACTGGTTGGATCAATGTGTTCAGAAGGTAGTGAGATGTTTTAAGAGATTCAGCATGAATATAAAGAATAAGTGAGACTAAAACTGATATAATGTTCATTTTTTATATTTTTTACCCAGGGATTAGTTAAGATGTGAAATACCTTGCAAGGAAGGACAGTTGGTCAGTTTATAAATATATTGGTAAATACCTTGAGGTCATTAAATTATTGATTGTGTGTGTGTGTGTGTGTGTGTGTGTGTGTGTGTGTGTGTGTGTGTGTGTGTGTGTGTGTGTGTGTGTGTGTGTGTGTGTATATGTGTGTGTCGTTGGTTGTTATCTACATTATTACCTTCGCAAAAGCGGAAGGTTATGTTTTGATCGCTGTGTATTTATTTGTATGTCTGTGTGTGTGTGTGTATGTTATTCGCATAACTCAAAAAGTATTCAACCGAATTGCATGAAATTTGGTGGGATGATTGGTTATTATACGGGACACATTTGATTAGATTTTGGGAGCAATCGGGTCAAAGGTCAAGGTCAAGGTCACGAAAAGGTCAAAATCGTATTTTTGTTGTTCTGTTCCCTACACTCCCATGCCAAGTACAGAACAGTAGCTGCGGCGAAGGTATGCGCTCTACCGAGTGCCCGTTCTAGTTTGGGTTTTAGAAGGTGGAACAGATTCCCCCCAGGACTCGAACCACCCTTGCTTCTGTGAAGGATTGCGATACATGGGCTAAGTTGTGAATTTGTTTTCTTACCTCCGCCACCAAAGATGGATTGAGGTTATGTTTTCGCCCCTGTCTGTCTGTCTGTCTGTTTGTGAACAAGATATCACAAAAAGTTGTGGACGGATTCGGACGAAATCTGGCAGTGATGTATGTGACAAGGACGAAATTATTCGATTTTGGTGAAGATCCGGATTCGGATCGGGCTGGTATAATTTTTAACGTGATTCTTCACCATCGGGAGATGGGGCCAAAAACGATAAATAGCAGGATATCTCAAAAAGTTGTGGACGGATTTGGACGAAACCTGGTGGACTGGTTGTGTGTGTGACAAGGACGATTTGATTAGATTTTGGTGAATATCTGAATACCAATTCGGATAGGATAATTATTTAATTCTTAAGTGATTTTTCACCATTGGAAGAAAGGGATAAAACCGATACATAGCAGGATATCTCAAAAAAATGTTGACGGATTTGGACGAAACTTGTTGGACAGGTTGGGTGTCTGACAAGGACGATTCCAAATGATTTTGGTGAAGATCTGAATATCGATTCGGATATGAGAATTATTTAATTTTCAAGTGATTCTTCACCTTTGGGAGAGAGGGCAAAAACGATACATAGCGGGATATCTCAAAAAGTTATGGATGGATTTGGACGAAACTTGTTGGACAGGTTGTGTGTGTGACGAGGAAGAATCGATTCAATTTTGGTGAAGATCCGGATCCGGATCCAGCTAGTAGAATTTTTTCAGTGATTCTTCACCATTGTGTGATATGGCCAACCAGGCGGAGGTGTGCTCTCCACTGGGTTCCGTTCTAGTTCTGGGTGTGTTTAACATTGGAGCTAGCATGCTGCTCTTCTGTATTGTTGCAATGTCTATGAATCTCAAAAAAGGTATGCTCTTTTCAATTTGAGCTCTTTAGGAGTTACATCGATGATAAAATGATGTTGTTGACTGACCAGATGTGAAGTGAACAGCAAACCATTAGATGCCTATAGAAAGCCTACACCACCTTTCAAAATTTTCACCTTTTGTTGCCTAAAAGCCCGGAATTAAATGGCTTTAAATCCGACTTTTTCCACCTTTGGTTTTTCCACCTTTTTCCACCTTTTTCTACCTTTACCACTTTTCCACCTTTCTCCAATATGTTGAAGTTGTTTACAATGAGCCATGGCTCAATTTTTTCTATTCAGCGCTTTCGGAGATATAGAGGTTCAAAGTTTTTCGTTTTTTTCCACGATGGCGCCCATACCACGTGACATATGACGTCATAATTATCATTTAAAAAATTGTAGCACGACATGAAGATTGATGTCCATCAACACTCCCCACGCAACTTGACTGAACTTGAACAGTTTGTAAATAAGAGTGGGCAAATATTGCCCAATGAAGGTGTGCAAAGTTGGTGGAGATCTATCCCAACAGACTCACAGCTGTAATTGCTGTCAAAGGTGTTTCCACCATATTTTAAATAAATTTTCTGAAATTTGTAGAATTTGTTTTTCACTTGGAAGTTGTGAGTTACGATGTGTAAATAAAAGTGGACAAAGTCTGCTTTAATGCATTTTAATTCCAGGGTATAAGGCAACAAAAGGTGAAAAATTTGAAAGGGGGTGTAGACTTTCTATAGGCACTGTATCTTATGAGTGTACCCTTTGTGGTATACTGTATGTGACTTTGTATCATACGTATGTGGTGCTAATTGCATACCTTATTTCCACAGACTCGTGAAAAGAATGAAAAATGCAAGCAGCAGATCCACACAAGGTTTTCTTGTTTAACAATCTGCCAACCTTGCAGCACACAAGTGTTTTCGTCGAAGTTTCCTTTACACGAAGCACGTACACACAATGTCTTTCCACGAGGCATGGATTGCAGCTTTGGGGCTTGCGGGGCTTGCGGGGCTTGCAGGGCTGTTTTTTTTTGTAAAAGCACTTCAGATTTTTGTAAAACCGATAAGATATGCCCCAATTTTCACGAAATTGCTACATTACTCCACCTCCCCATTACATTTGTGTCATCGCGAGAATCAAAAGTGTGCATGTGGGGGTGGGGAGTGTTTTGGGTTTGGGGGGAGTGGTGGGGATATATAGAAAATTTTATGTTCAGCAAATGCAAATAAAACTTATAACCAGAACATTTTGTGTGAGAGCAGCTTTCTTTCCCAATTGCACATGGTCTTTAATATGCAGCTTAGGTTTCCACATCCTGATAGCCGGCGAAGTCGGTGTTGTGAATGAACGCGTACGTATTATGTTGAAAAGCCAGATTTTGCTGGATCCCTTGAGAATTTCGAAGCTTTGACGCACTAAATCGCTCAATGGAGGCCGCCATCTTGCGGATGCGGAAGTATGCATAACAAATTGAATGAAGTTCAATAGGAGTTTGTTTCACCCGTCTTTGTTTGATTCACAATCTTATGCACCTCTAATTTGTAATTAAAATACTTTAAGACCAACCTCGGCCCGCACGGGCCTGGTTATCTTCAACGAAAATCGTCACCAAACACCGGAACCAATGAGATTCGAGCATTTGAAAAATTATTTCAAAAAAGCTTATTATGCGTTTCGGAGGCTGAAAACGGCGTCAAATATTCTAAAATAGACGAATAATTATTTTTTAGAAATCTCGCGGCCGTAGGGGATAGTTTTTCACGGCCGGAAATATCCGAAATTGAGGCGGAATTCACCGAATTAATCAAGAAGAAAATTTAATACATTTTAATTTCATCCAGAATGCAAATGGTGTCATTTTGAACTCGGTACGGTACCTACTACACCTACCTACTACCAACTACCTAACCTACTGATGCCATAGTGATGGGTAAAATAGTGGCAAGAGGCTTTGGCTTCGCCGGCTCATTGTGGCTTTGCAGTCGGGTACTAGTAGATATAGAAAATACAAGTAAAACTAGAAAGAGCAATCAGAGATTCCAGACCTTCACCAGGACGTGTTTTCAGTGGTTTTTAAGGCTTTTGTGTGAAAACAAATATGGCGACCAAACCACGTAATCGATGACGTCATCATATTTTTTTTCTCCACCAATTTATCCCGAGATGATGCTCAAGAAATTTCATCTTCATCGGATGAAGTTTTGTACTTGTCGAATTATGACGTCATAATTGAGGCACCTATGACATCATCATTACCCTGCGCTCGCGAAGCTAAAGGCAGGGTTAAGCATTCGGGTACGTACGTATTTTAAAAATGATTTTTTAAAATGCAGACACGCACGGACGTACGTACGATAAATAGTCGTACGTACGTACGTCCGTGCGAGTCTGCATTTTAAAAATTCATTTTCTCGGCAACCGTTGGTCCGATTGACATGAAATTTTCACCATATGAAGGACTCCTCCTGTAGAATATTTCTGTGAATATCATGACGTCACGGGTCACGTGGTACGGGCGCAATCTTGGAAAAAAACGAAAAACTTTGCACCTCTATATCTCAAAAGCCGCTGCACATAAATAATTGAGACAGGTCTCATTGCAAAGAACTCTCCATGCCGAATAACATATGTGTATGATGACGTCATAGGTGCCGCCGTTATGACGTCATAATTCGACAAGTAAAAAACTATCCGATCAGGATGAAATTTCTTAAGCATCTTCTCGGTATATATTGATGCAGAAATAAAATTATAATGACGTCGTAGGTCACGTGGTTCGGCCGCCACATTGTTTTGAGTTAAAAGCCTGAAAAACCACTAAAATCCAATTTTCTCCAAAATGACGGAACAGATCGAGGCCAAATTTTGCAGGCAGAGTCGCATACCCATGACGAACAAAAAAGTCAGCGAGCATGACGTCATGCGTCACATGGTTTCAGAGTTATGACGTTTTTAAGCATAAATTTTTAAAATCTAGCTCCTTCCTCATTTTTGATCCTATCGAGGGGAAACTTCACAGATGTGTTCGTTCAGCATATCTGTCTACTAAAATTACCTTTTGGAATTTGCGATAGGTGACGTGGTTTGGCAGATATGAATAATTCAACGAAAATATTTAAAAATTTATAACCCTTCAACCGCTTCATTGATCGACGTGAAACTTTATACTATAGTAGAGGTAATGAAGTGTACCAAGAGTGCAAAAATTCAAGATGATTGGATGTATGGTCTGGAAGCTAGAAGTTGTTATTGTGTGAAGAAGAAGAGTTTTCTAGAATAGTGCATGGAATTAATTATCACACTGCACGTGACGAGCCGGCAAAGTACGGAGCGACCTCACGGGGTCATTTTGACCTCAAATAAAATTCTGATTTCAGATTTGTCAATCGTTGAGGTATGTTAACACACAACCAAACCAGATTTGGCGAAATTACGACGTTTTTGACGAAAATATAACATTTGTAACACAATCACACACACACATGCACACACACACACACACACACACGGACACATGCACACACACACACACACACGGACATATGCACACACACACACACACACACACACAACGCACGCATGCACACACACACACACACACACAGACACACACACGCACACACACAGACAAATGCACACACACACACACACACACAACGCACGCATACACACACACACACACACACACACACACACACACACACACACACACACACAAACGCAGACACACACACACAAACACACACACACACGGTTCTCTTATAGTATAGATCAATACTAAGCGGATTCGTTTATAAACCATTTCATCCAAATGGGTGTTCATTCACGTAATTACGTCATCACCGCGATTATGATTATGTAAACAGTAGTTTATTTCACGAGGGGGGGTGCTACTCCCCATGGCAATGGTACGTCATGGATTCGTCCCGAGGGGCTTGGAGGAAAATACAAAATAAAGCTTCCCCGGTGTTCAATCGTGACAAACAATCTTTATATGAAACAGGAAATTGAAGGAATAATTACGGCCCTGATTAGGTCCGGCCCGGGGGTGGTCACCCCCCCTCCCCTCGCCCGTCCCCTCTCAGCGGCCCCGGACGTTCCACTTTATTCGATTTTACCAAGTGTCGCTCTGAGTGAAATATTGTTTGATTTCCAATTTGTTTTGATATTTCAAATATTTCAAATCAAATGTAAACATTGATTGTCAGATTATTGATGCCATAAGCTTCTCAAAAATGTCCTGGTTTGCAAATCTCCATAAATTTGAATAAAAATACACGATGAACCTGAATAATCTCCCGATTTATGCATCAATCTATTTTAGCGTCTATATCAGCCTTGGTAGTGAATAGTTATTAAAACACTCGGGAATGAGAATAAAAGCTGCTTTGTAAAGGTTTGCGAATGTAATCCAGAGCAGACCATACAAAGTGTAATTTTTGCACATTTACCTCAGAAATGTAGATAGATGCAATAACAAATTTGCCGCCGAAAATGTTCCGCTCTGGGAAGACGCCCCCTCCTTTCCCCCTCCCCTTCGCTACGCCGCTGAGAGGCAGCACATTGTGTTATAAGAGTGCATACAGCACGCAATCCCTCCCCCTCTCACTAGGAGCCCAGGCCGAGGCAGCAAAACGCGTGTCAGAGTCTGCTCAATAACAGCAGGAGAGGAGGAAGAAACGAGTCCAGGATGAGGCAGCAAAACGCGTGTTAGAGTCTGCTCAATAACAGCATGAGAGGAGGAAGAAAGGAACCCAGGATGAGGCAACAAAACGCCTGTCAGAGTCTGCTCAAGCACAGCAGGAGAGGAGGAAGGAACGAACCCAGGTTGAGGCAGCAAAACACCTGTTAGACTCTACTCAAGAACAGCATGAGAGGAGGAAGAATCGAACCCAGGATGAGGCAACAAAACGCCTGTGAGACTCTGCTCAAGCACAGCAGGAGAGGAGGAAGGAACGAACCCAGGTTGAGGCAGCAAAACGCCTGTCAGACTCAGCTCAAGAACAACAGGAGAGGAGGAAGAAACAAACCTAGGCTGAGGCAGCAAAACGCCTGTCAGAGTCTGCTCAAGAACAGCAGGAGAGGATGAAGAAACGAACCCAGGCTGAGGCAGCAAAACGCCTGTCAGAGTCAGCCCAGGAAGAGCAGGAGAGGAGGAAGAAACGAGCCCAGGATGAGGCAGCAAAACGCCTGTCAGAGTCTGCTCAAGCACAGCAGGAGAGGAGGAAGAAACGAGTCCAGGATGAGGCAGCAAAACGCCTGTCAGAGTCTGCTCAAGCACAGCAGGAGAGGAGGAAGAAACGAGTCCAGGATGAGGCAGCAAAACGCGTGTCAGAGTCTGCTCAAGAACAGCATGAGAGGAGGAAGAAAGGAACCCAGGATGAGGCAGCAAAACGCCTGTCAGAGTCTGCTCAAGCACAGCAGGAGAGGAGGAAGAAACGAGTCCAGGATGAGGCAGCAAAACGCCTGTCAGAGTCTGCTCAAGCACAGCAGGAGAGGAGGAAGAAACGAGTCCAGGATGAGGCAGCAAAACGCGTGTCAGAGTCTGCTCAAGAACAGCATGAGAGGAGGAAGAAAGGAACTCAGGATGAGGCAGCAAAACGCCTGTCAGAGTCTGCTCAAGCACAGCAGGAGAGGAGGAAGAAACGAGTCCAGGATGAGGCAGCAAAACGCCTGTCAGAGTCTGCTCAAGCACAGCAGGAGAGGAGGAAGAAACGAGTCCAGGATGAGGCAGCAAAACGCGTGTCAGAGTCTGCTCAAGAACAGCATGAGAGGAGGAAGAAAGGAACTCAGGATGAGGCAGCAAAACGCCTGTCAGAGTCTGCTCAAGCACAGCAGGAGAGGAGGAAGAAACGAGTCCAGGATGAGGCAGCAAAACGCGTGTCAGAGTCTGCTCAAGAACAGCATGAGAGGAGGAAGAAAGGAACCCAGGATGAGGCAGCAAAACGCCTGTCAGAGTCAGCTCAGGAACAGCAGGAGACGAGGAAGAAACGAACCCAGGCTGAGGCAGCAAAACACCTGTTAGACTCTGCTCAAGAACAGCAGGAGAGGAGGAAGAAACGAACCCAGGATGAGGCAGCAAAACGCCTGTTAGACTCTGCTCAAGAACAGCAGGAGACAAGGAAGAAACGAACCCAGGCTGAGGCAGCAAAACGCCTGTCAGAGTCTGCTCAAGAACAGCAGAAGACGAGGAAGAAACGAACCCAGGCTGAGGCAGCAAAACACCTGTTAGACTCTGCTCAAGAACAACATGAGAGGAGGAAGAAACGAACCCAGGCTGAGGCAGCAAAACACCTGTTAGACTCTACTCAAGAACAGCATGAGAGGAGGAAGACACGATCCCAGGATGAGGCAGCAAAAGGCCTGTCAGAGTCTGCTCAAGAACAGCATGAGAGGAGGAAGACACGATCCCAGGATGGGGCAGAAAAAGGCCTGTCAGAGTCCGCTCAAGAACAGCATGAGAGGAGGAAGAAACGAACCCAGGCTGAGGCAGCAAAACGCCTGTCAGACTCTACTCAAGAACAGCATGAGAGGAGGAAGACACGATCCCAGGATGAGGCAGCAAAACGCCTGTCAGAGTCCGCTCAAGAACAGCATGAGAGGAGGAAGAAACGAGCCCAGGATGAGGCAGCAAAACACCTGTCAGAGTCAGCTCAGGAAGAGCAGGAGAGGAGGAAGACGAACCCAGGCTGAGGCAGCAAAACACCTGTCAGAGTCAGCTAAGGAACAGCAGGAGACGAGGAAGAAACCAACCCAGGCTAAGGCAGCAAAACGCCTGTCAGAGCCTGCTCAAACACAGCATGAGAGGAGGAAGAAACGAACCCAGGTTGAGGCAGCAAAATGCCTGTCAGAGTCTGCTCAAGAACAGCATGAGAGGAGGAAGAAAGGAACCCAGGTTGAGGCAGCAAAATGCCTGTCAGAGTCTGCTCAAGAACAGCATGAGAGGATGAGGAAACAAACCCAGGATGAGGCAGCAAAATGCCTTTCAGGGTCTGCTCAAACACAGCAGGAGAGGAGGACGAAACGAACACAGTATGTGGCAGCAAAACGCCTGTTAGAGTCTGCTCAAGAACAGCATGAGAGGAGGAAGAAAGGAACCCAGGATGAGGCAACAAAACGCCTGTCAGAGTCTGCTCAAGCACAGCAGGAGAGGAGGAAGGAACGAACCCAGGTTGAGGCAGCAAAACGCCTGTCAGAGTCAGTTCAAGAACAACAGGAGAGGAGGAAGAAACGAACCTAGGCTGAGGCAGCAAAACGCCTGTCAGAGTCTGCTCAAGAACAGCAGGAGAGGAGGAAGAAACGAGCGCAGGATGAGGCAGAAAAACACCTGTTAGAGTCTGAAAAGAACAGCATGAGAGGAGGAAGAAACGAACCCAGGCTGAGGCAGCAAAACACCTGTCAGAGTCAGCCCAGGAAGAGCAGGAGAGGAGGAAGAAACGAGCCCAGGATGAGGCAGCAAAACGCCTGTCAGTGTCTGCTTAAGAACAGCAGGAGACGAGGAAGAAACTAACCTAGGCTGAGGCAGAAAAACACCTGTTGGAGTCTGCTCAAGAACAGCAGGAGAGGAGGAAGAAACGAACCCAGGCTGAGGCAGCAAAACACCTGTTGGAGTCTGCTCAAGAACAGCAGGAGAGGAGGAAGAAACGAACCCAGGCTGAGGCAGCAAAACGCCTGTCAGAGTCAGCCCAGGAAGAGCAGGAGAGGAGGAAGAAACGAGCCCAGGATGAGGCAGCAAAACGCCTGTCAGTGTCTGCTTAAGAACAGCAGGAGACGAGGAAGAAACTAACCTAGGCTGAGGCAGAAAAACACCTGTTGGAGTCTGCTCAAGAACAGCAGGAGAGGAGGAAGAAACGAACCCAGGCTGAGGCAGCAAAACGCCTGTCAGACTCTACTCAAGAACAGCATGAGAGAAGGAAGACACGATCCCAGGATGAGGCAGCAAAACGCCTGTCAGAGTCAGCTCAAGAACAGCATGAGAGGAGGAAGACACGAGCCCTGGATGAGGTAGCAAAAGGCCTGTCAGAGTCTGCTCAAGAACAGCATGAGAGGAGGAAGACACGAGCCCAGGATGAGGCAGCAAAACGTCTGTCAGAGTCTGCTCAAGAACAGCATGAGAGGAGCAAGACACGAGCCCAGGATGAGGCAGCAAAACGCCTGTCAGAGTCTGCTCAAGAACAGCAGAAGAGGAGGAAGACAGGAGCCCAAGATGAGGCAGCAAAACGCCTGTCAGTGTCAGCCCAGGAAGAGCAGGAGAGGAGGAAGAAATGAACCCAGGCTGAGGCAGGAAACACCTGTCAGAGTCTGCTCAGGCACAGCAGGAAAGGAGGCAGAAGCGAAGGTAGGTCAATTAACTGATTGAATTAACTGTATGACACCCAAGGCCTCAAAGTACTCAACTTACTTATATGTATTGTTATGATTTTGGTAGAGCAACATCTAGAGCTAGGTAGATCTGTATAGGTAGGTATTCGACTGTCGTGACAGGGACTCTACATGTAATAAGTTCTTGATGTTGAGGCGTTTGTCGGGGTAAGATGTATGATTGTGGATCTACCTGGAGATTCGAGTGTTAAGTAGTGAGGGATTAAAGGTAACGCCCCTGTGAGTCTCACCTAGTAGTCAAACCTTTGTCCATTATGGCACTGCAGACCACATAAACATTAGATAGGTCACTAGCGCAACATTAAATAATTCCTTTCCCTGACAATGACTTCGGAACAAACGGACAGGAAACCAGGCTAGGACACTGCCGATGATGGCCGCAGCCAGCTACACCTCCGCTGGGCCTCGAGTGCCACGCGCTATCACAACACTACAGGCCTGTGATTCGGTGGAGGGCACTGATTGGGTGGCGCACCAAGGGACGTGACGTCACCAGCGAGGTTATTTAAGGGAGCGCCGAACGCTCTCTTGGGTCTTGTTCTCTTGCCTCTCTGGCGTCTGGCAGTGCAGCTTTTGGTCTCTTGTGGTTTATGCTCTTAGTAGCGCAGCAGTTGAGAAGAGTTCTGCAGAAGAGTTGGCTGCCAGCACTCCCGCAGAGAGTTCACTTCAGTTGAGCCGGAGGAGTTGAGTTGAGACCAGTCCCGGAGCGAGTTGGAAGGACAAGACATGCAGTCACACCTGCGTTCTCCCCGTTCCTGTCTTTTCGTGCTTCGTGTGGGGATCGATCTTGGGTGGAGACGCTGGCCTGCGTTGGGTGCCTTGGAGATTGGTGCACCGACCTCGTGGGCGGCGAGAGGCTCGGAGCTTGGAGAAGGCCTGGTGGCGGCTGAGCGCGGCCGTGTTACAAGAAGACAACAGAGACAGATAAGCTCGGGCTCCGCGTACACTGTACACGACGTGACGTGTTTCTTTTGTAATTCATAATCTCCCTCGTATCGTGTTTGATATCTGTTGTGTATGGGATCCCAATTTAGGCTTCTGATTAGAGTTATTACCGGCGCGGGCTTTTTCACTGTCTTTACTTTTCATTAATAAATCCTTGTATTATTTTCTGTATATATCTGAACGCAGTTTCCTGGGTGTTTGATTTTAATAGATAAGGCGGCGGGGGGGGGGGGGGGGGGGGGGGAGCTTCGCTGTGTCCGCCATTCCGCGCGTTTAACTTTAAGTGTTTGATTTGGAATCCGCTATTGAGTTCTCGCCTCGGGAGTTAAAGCCTCGCAATTGGCCATCCGCAACTGTGGTATTAATCGCGGTTGCGTGACAGTATTATTGTATACATGTGTTTGAAGGATACCTTCTTCTGTGTTCTCAGGAAGCATGAAATCTCTGGAATTGACCATGTGTCTCAAGTTTTTACTGATGCTACCAAAGAGGGGCCAGACTACATCTGGAATTCTGGGAAATGAAAAGAAGTTCAGTCAAAATGCTACTCTCATTGACGAGGCGATTGGTGATTTGACTGAACACGGACCTCCCCAACATGCATCGGATCTGGTGGCTCCAGGTGCTGCTGAGCAACAAGCCTGAGACCAAGAAGAGGGAGTGGTATAAGAGCGGAGCATTGAGCAAGAGGATTTAGATGCCAATGCACAGATCTTCTAGCAGCAGCAACAGCACAGCACCCCACTGCTACAGAGGTTTAGTGCAGAAACCAACAGAGAGCTAATTCCACCAGATCAATATCGTGCTCTCGTAAGAGGACTGAACTCCAAACAGAAGCAGGTGGTTGCCTTCCACAGGAGGTGGTGCAAGGATGTTGTTATTTCCATGAAGAGTGGTCAGCCCATCAAACCGTATCGAGTTTTTCTCAGTGGTCCTGGTGGAGTTGGAAAGAGTCACATCATTTCACTAATCCACACTGACACCGTGAAACTCCTGCGGCTTTCAGGACAAGTGCAACCAGAAGATGTAACAGTACTACTGACAGCACCTACTGTTGTTGCAGCTTTCAATATACAGGGCATGACAGTGCACTCAGCATGGCTGCTTGGCACCTCAAAGTTTTCTCATCAACCTCTAACACAGGACAAGCTCAACACATTGAGGATGAAGCTATCCAACCTGCAGCTTCTCATCATTGATGAGGTGTCAATGGTGGGATCATACATGCTGTTACAGATCCACAAACGTCTTCAGCAGCTGAAAGGGACAGGAGATGCGGCCACCTTTGGCAATGTGAGCATCCTGGCTGGCTGTGGGAGACCTTTTACAACTACAGCCTGTAGCACAACCATATGTCTTTGGTGAGGTTGGTGATGCTTACGCTTGGCTTCACAGATCTGGTTCTCTTTGGAAGGATGAAATCTCCATGCTAGAGCTGGATGAAATCATGAGGCAACGAGGAGATGGCGAATTTGCCCAGCTTCTTTGTCGTGTGCGGACAGCAACATGCACCAAGCAAGACGTGGATGTTCTGAACTCAAGGATCATTGAAGATAGTGATTGCAACTCCCCACATGACTCTCTCCATGTCTACCGACTTAACAAAGATGTTGATGAGCACAACATTAGAAAGCTCAGAGACCTTGCACCTGAGGACCAGCGTGTTGTGATCCATGCCATTGACCATACAAAAGATAAGCACACTGCTCAGCTCAACATGCCCATGTCCAAGAGCAAAGCAAATACTGGAGGCCTGATGAGTGAGTTACATCTAGCTGTTGGTGCAAACGTCATGTTGATTATCAACGTTGATGTTAGTCATGGCCTAGTGAATGGTGCCAGAGGAACAGTCAAAGCCATTGTCAAGACAGCCACCAATGATGTCAGCTTGATCTTGGTTAAGTTTGATCATCCCAGAGTTGGTGCAAGTGCTATTGCACGAAGTCACGTCAGGGACCAGCATCCAGCTGCTGTACCAATCAGTAGGCACGAGGCCACGTTCAACATTGGAAGAAACAAGACAGCAGAAGTGAGTAGAAGGCAGTTTCCTTTGGTTCCTACTAGCCTGGGCAACAACCATCGACAAAGTTCAGGGATTGACACTCCATCAGATTGTTGTTGACATGAAGGGACACACATTCAACGCTGGTCAAGCTTATGTCGCTTTTAGTCGAGTGAAGTCACTGGAAGGCCTCTTCATCAAGAACTTCAATCCCACCAGCATCAAAGTCAGTGCACCTGTTGTGTCTCAGCCAATACTTTAAATTGTGGCTCTACCCAAGGAGGACTGGATCAAGATAGGTCATGTCAATATACATTCGTACATTCCGAAGCAGGAAGATGTCAAGTGTGATATATCCATGAGCCATGTGGACATCATGTGTTTCACTGCAACATTCCTCAAACCTCACCAACATGTCGGCGGTAACCTCTTCCTCAACAAGGAGTGTTTTCAGGTGTTCAGGTTGGACCGTGTCACTACCAGCAGTCAAGACCTATCCAATGGTGGAATCATGATAGCATGTGCCACATCATTACTTCCTGAAAGCACTAACGTCTCACACCTTACTCTACTGGAAGTGAAGAGCGTCACGATACCCAGACGCTCCAATCTCAGGATGTGTGTTGTAGCTGTCTACCGACGTCCACACCTTTCAATGACAACATTCTTGTCGCTCCTGGACAATTACCTTTCCAACATTCCCCATCAAGCAATGCCAACTGTTGTCCTGGGAGACTTTAACGATGATCTACTATCGGCAGCCAGCTCATCGAGACTGCTCGTGTTTATGTCCTCCAAAGGCTTCTCACAACTTGTGAAAGTGTCCACCACAGACTCAGGTTCACTACTGGATCACATCTACAACAATAGCACCACAACTGGCACTTTTTTGGATTTAGTAGATACATACTACTCAGATCATGTTGCAACCTATGTTTCCCTTCCTATATAGTCTGCATCACAGTCAAAACAAACAACTGAAGGATTAATTTCCTGTCACAGCGGAAATAAAGGTTGATAAAAATGACATCATATGTCACGTGGTCTGGCAGCATTATTACCCTGCGCTCGCGAAGCGAAAATCGGGGTTAAGCATTCAGGTACGTACGTACGTACGTGTCTGCATTTCAGTAAAGTAAAGTGTGTGCCGTGTCAGCATTTTAAAAATTCATTTTCTTGGCAACCGTTGGTCCGATTGACATGAAATTTTCACAATAGGAGGGCCTCCTCCTGTAGAATATTTTAGTGAATATTATGACGTCATAGGACACGTGGTACAGGCGCCATCTTGGTACAGGCACCAACCACTTTTTTTCGAATTTATATAATCCTCAATTTTCATCCGATTGACTTGAAATTTGAATAGGATATTCAAATCACCAAACTGAATTTAACCACCAACTATTTTTGAGATCAGTATAGGTCACAAGGTCAACATAGGCCAAAGGTCAACAACCATTTCAAATTTCTAAAATCCTCAATTTTCATCCGATTGACTTGAAATTTGAAAACGATTTGCATATATGGTCACTGAATTAAACCCCAACTATTTTTGAGGGCATCGTAGGCCAAAAGGTCAACATGGCCAAATGTCAAAAACCTTTCCAAATTTCAAAAATCCTCAATTTTCATCGGCTTTATTGAAATTTTAAAATATTTTCATATCGTTCCATCGTGCGCCTCTGTCCATGTGCGCTGTCCCGCCCCATTTTCAAAGTTTCAAAGTTTCCACGTTTTCTCAAATGTTGTGTTTGTGTCCTTCCTCCTCTCCTCTCTCCCCTCACTCCTCTCTCCCTCTCCCCCCATCTTGTCTGCCGCTCCCCTTATTTTTTGTGTTTTGCGTGTCGGTTTGACTTTTTGTGTGATTAATGTTAGCTCTTTCACGAGCCTCGATCTTATATCCAAAAAAAAAAAAAAAAAAACTAACTGAATTCAACCAACAGCTAATTATGATGTCACCGTAGGCCAAAAGATCAACATGGCCAATGTCAACAACCTTTTCTAATTTCTAAAATCCTCAATTTTCATCTGATTGACTTGAAATTTGAAGAGGATTTGCTTATCAGGTCACTGAATTCAACACATCAATTAACTTTGAAGTTAAATGGTCAACAGTGCCCTAGTTTCTAAAATTTGAGAGATCGGGCCAAAAACTATACATATTATAGCTCAAAAAGTGGAACATGATTTATGACCAAACAAGGTGGATTTGAATTGGTTAGGTGACAAGAGTAAGCATATTCGATTTTGCTTCAGATTCTGCCTGTCAGAAAATACAAAACGTAAACTGTTCAGCCTGGGGGAGGCACGTTCTCTACTGACTAACGTTCTAGTTACCCTCGCCAGAGGAGAGAGTATTGCATTTGAGTCCGTTTGTTTGTCTTTTTGTCTGTTTGTCTGTCTGTCTGTCTGTCTGTTTGTTTGTCCGCACAGAATAAATATGATTTTCTCTGCAACCGTTGGTCCGATTGACAGGAAATTTTCTCCATAGGTGCAACTCCACCTGTATAATTTTTAATGATAATTATGACGTCATAGGTTACGTGGTTCGGCCGCCATCTTGGAGAAATCGAAAAACTTTACACCTATATATCTCGGAAAGTGCTTAATAGAAAAAATTGACGCATTGCTCATTGTAAAGAACACTCAATGGGGAATAAAATATGTTATTGATGATGTCATAGGTGCCTCCATTATGGCGTCATAATTCGACAAGTACAAAACTTCATCCAATCAAGATGAAATTTCTTGAGCACCATGTCGGCATAAACTGGTGGAGAAAAAAATAATAATGATGACGTCATCGGTCACGGGGTTCGGCCGCCATCTTGGAAAAACCGAAAATCTTTGCACCTCTATATCTCCGAAAGCACTGAATAGAAAAAATTTAGACATGGCTCATTGTAAAGAACTCTCCATGGGGAATAAAATATGTTAATGATGATGTCATAGGTGCCTCCATTATGACAACGTCATCCGATCAAGATGAAATTTCTTGAGCATAATCTAGGAATAAATCAATTTAGAAAAAAATAATGATGACGTCATCGGTCACGCGGTTCGGCCGCCATAATTGTTTTAACACAAAAGCCGAAAAAACCACTGAAAATATATCCTGGTGTGGGTTTGCAATCTCTGATTGCTCTTTTTCTTGTTTGTAATTGCATTTCTGCGCTGCCAAGATGGCCTAAAGGTACACCCACTCACCTGTACGCTGTCTAGCTTGTTTTCAAACGACAACTGATCTGTAAACTGTCACCCTGGTGTTTCACATGATATCGGATAGTTTTTAATGGGGTCGTGCCGTTTCAACCTCACAATCGCAGAGCATCTGTGAGTTGCGGGTCTACAATCTTAGTTGTGTCGGACGTTATCCGGAGAGAGGGAGAGAATAGTGAGGGGAAAGGTGGAGAGAGATGTTGAGGAGGGATCCATAGAGTTGGGGTGGGGGTTTGATGGAGAAAGACACAGGGAATATCTTTTTCCATTCTGCGCAAAAAAACAAAGATTCCATTGCATATTCCATCGTGGGGAGCGATGGATTTGGCGAAGGAGGACGTTCATCTCACATGTAAAGTGAAGCAAAACCGCTGGGGGCATTGCGAGTCGAGTTCTGCAACGGATCGTCATGGCTGGAGGATGTGCGGGAGGATGGCTAGATGGGAAACGTTATTATGATTACCGTGGGGTGCGTTTGCCACCATTTTGCCGAGATCGCATGGACGACATTGCAGCGTTCCCCGTCCGTGAGGATGACCTCTGGATCGTTACATACCCGAAATCTGGTACTTACGCTCTGCAGTTACTATGCATTATCCATGCTGCTTCCTGTATTTCCTTGATTCTCTCAACTCAAAATGTTTTGTTCTCCCCCTTCCCTCGGCTTGCTCATCTGTGATATTCGCCCATGGGGATCTTTCTCTCTGACTCCGTTCCTTCGCTTGTCCTTTCATTTACTTTCCTCTCTGAAAGGGAGAATCAAGGTTCAGCACTTTGGACAGCGGCACGTTTCCCGATTTCACTCCTGATCCGCTCTTGGAAGGGTCTTGACTCTTGCTCTGAGTTGCAGCCTATCACTACGTTCAATGGTTTCGATTTTTATTATACTGTACTTAACGTTGTCTCGGAACGAAATGATAGTGTACATGAATCACGGTTACCCTTGACCTGTGTAGTCTATGTTCGATTCCCAACCGCACTGTGAACCATCCGATTGGTGCATCACATTAGGCAGGGTGTTGCATCTCAAAGTGTGTGCAATCCTTTGGATGGATGTTAAGCCGATCTGCTAGGGCTGCTGGATGTTAACAAAAATCACACGGAGTTTTGCACGAAAAGTAGGCGAGTTATCGCCGACACCCTGAATAAATTACAATCTCCTAAAATGACTACCGCTGGAAAGCAATGGCAAATTACTTCAGGGTCTTTGGGTCTTTTGGGTCTTCACCGTATTTAAGGGTCTTTTGGGTCATCGAGGTCTTTTGGGTATTCATGTTTTTTGGGGTCCTCTCGGTCTTTTTGATCTTCTGGATCTTTTGGATCTTCTGGGTCTTCTGGGTCTTTTTGGGTATTCGGGATATTTTGGGTATTTAGGGTATTTTTGGGGTATTTTGGGTCCTCTTTGGGATATTTTGGGTCTTTGAGATATTTTGGATATTCAGGGTATTTTGGTGGTTTTAGGGGTCTTGGGGGACTTGAAGGGTCTTTAAAAGCTCTAAGGGGTCTCAGCAGTCTAAAGGCTAGAAAGGTATATTCCAACATTACGTAATTAATAGACGTACGTAATTAATAAACAGAATTCAACCGACATTCAAACAGTTCTTAATTGATAGATATATCATCACATGACTTCACCACCTCACAAACCGTGTTTTTCGGTTTTATATATTTTTGAAGAAGAAGAAGAAGACGTTTTGGCCACAAATATACATAGATAACCATATACGTTTGCTCCATTATAATAAGAGAAAGACAAATAATGCTCTTGAAAATACACTTGAAAATAAGTAATCCAATTACTTTTGGATAGTAACTTTTGCTTAAAACTCAACATTTATTTTAATTATTGTCTCATCATAAAAATTCAATTGAATGAAAAACAGACATTTGAGGTGGAAACAGACATAAATAAGCTGATTGATAAAAAAAAAACCATATAAGGTCATTCATAATGGGGAAAATGATACACAACCGGAACTCCTCGGACAAAGGCTTTTATATTGATGTGAGTTTTATCATCTCCAGTCCAGTAGTTTAAGAGAACATCGTTATTAAAAAAGAAAGACAGACAGACAAATAAACACACAGAATAAGGTTATTATTTGCATAGATAGAATATATTCCAAATTGAAAAATATGAAACATTGGCATTTCTTGTACGATTGTATCTCATTCGAGAACATTCGGACACTGAGGTCCCAAAAATAATCACGTGTTTAGCAATATGATATCGAGTACAACACATACTTGCCCCAAATAGGACTCGTGGTCGAATTGGTTTTGGTTGTTTACCTTTCAAAAAGGGCTTGCAGTTGTGAGAACTGCTCCATGAGAACTATTGCAGCTTCATCCCATGTTGAAGGTATGACTGTCTCTGTTATGGAGGTTCTCATAACAGTTACTTCATACTTATGATGTTAAACAGCTTATCCGGCCTACATGCATGAAAGCAGCAATTGCATTGGAATGCATCGAACATGAAGTCCATTTCACAGTTGCAAACACAGTGGATATGTTCATTCCATAGCTCCAGCTCGACACACTTTACAGGGTAAGTACCTGATCACCAAATGATTTGGCGCCATTGAAATATAACACATGGGTGGGAAGAACAGCTCGTTGCCTGCACACCCATTTTGAACTGTCTACATCGTCTAAGTTCAATTCCTGACCCGAGTATGCATTGATGTCCCGTTGCTTAAAAGGCAGGGCGATAAACATCCCATACATACAGTGCCTTCAGAAAGTATTCACATGTCTTGAATTTTTTCACATTTTGTTTTGTTGCAGCCTTAATTTCAAGTGGATTAAATAAAGATTTTTTTGTCACTGATGTACAGATAATACCCCATAATATCAAAGTGGAATTTCTTTTTTAGACATTTTTGCAAAATAATTTAAAATGTAATACAGATATATCTAATTTACGTAAGTATTCAACCCCCTGAGTCAATACCTCATAGCCTTTGGAAGCCTTTGGAAGCGATTACGGCTTCCACTCTTCTTGGGTATGTCTGTATCAACATTGCACATCTGGATTTGGGGAGTTTCTCCCATTTTTCCTTGCAGATTTGCTCAAGCTGTGTCAACTTGGATGGGGAGCATCAGTGAACAGCAATCTTCAAATCTTTCCACAGATTCTCAATGGGATTCAAGTCTGGGATTTGGCTGGGCCACTCAAAGACTTTCACATTCTTTTTCTGAAGCCATTCCAGTGTTGCTTTGGCTGTATGCTTGGGGCATTGTCCTGTTGGAACGTAAATCTTCTCCACAGTCTAAGGTTTTTTGCACTCTG
This sequence comes from Myxine glutinosa, assembly GCF_964187855.1. Taxonomy (NCBI): domain Eukaryota; kingdom Metazoa; phylum Chordata; class Myxini; order Myxiniformes; family Myxinidae; genus Myxine; species Myxine glutinosa. The sequence continues at coordinate 118,130,285 of NC_136263.1, read as the reverse complement.
AAGTAGGTGCTCCCCCAGGATTTGCCTTGTTGCCTCCATCCTTATAAGTCTCCCAAGCATCCCCATAGCGTTTCAGCCTGTTGCTGAAAAGTATCCCCATAGCGTGATGCTGCCACCATCGTGATTCATGGTAGGGATGTTGTTAGATGGGTGATGAGCTGTGCTCAGTTTCCACCAGACGTAACACTTTGCATTCAGGCCAGAGTTCAATTCTCGTCTTATCCGACCACAGAATCTTTGACCTCATGTTCTGAGTATCTTTCAGGTGTCTTTTTGTGAACTCCAGTCATGCTGTCATGTGCCTTTTTCTCAGGAGTGGCTTCCACCTGGCCACTCTCCCTTCCATCAGCCTAGATTTGTAAAGTGCTGCATGGACTGTTTGTTGTCCTTCCGACAGGTTCTCCCACCTCAGCTAAGGAACGCTAGTTCTGTCTGAGTGGTCATTGGGTTCTTGGTCAACTCCTTATCCATGGTTCTTCATGCCCGGTTGCTCAGTTTGGTCGAACGGCCAGCTGTAGGAAGATTCTAGGTAGTTACATATTATTTCCATTTCCTAACGATGGAACTCACTGTGCTCTTGGGATCTTTGAACATTCTAGAAATTGTTTTATATTCTTCCCCAGATCTATGACTCCTCATAATTCTATATTGTAGTTATACTTTGAGTTGTTTGGACTTAATGGTAGAGTTTCTGCTCTGACATGCACTGTCAACTGTGGAACCTCATATGATTTATTTTCTCATATGGCTTCATATGGTTTCCTCATATGGTCATAAGGTGTGTTTCTTTCTAAATCACGTCCAATCAATTGCATTTGCCACAGGTGGACTCCAATCAAGTTGCAGTGACATCTCAGGGATGATCAAAGGAAATTTGATGCACCTGAGCTCATATTGAGTGTCTTCGAAAAGGGGTTGAATACCTATTGACTCAAGACATTTCAGTTTTCATTTCTAATTGATTTGTAAAAAAATCCCCCCAAAAATTCCACTTTGACATTATGGGGTATTATGTGTAGATCAGTGACAAAAAATCTTAATTTAATCCATTTTAAATTCAGGCTGTAACACAACAAAATGTGAAAAAAGTCAAGAGGTGTTAATACTTTCTGAAGGCACTGTACATTGTGGAAACATCCCATGTTACATGTTGGAAACATCCCTGCATATATACATTATGAAAAGGATGGGTCATTGTGTGCCTGTACCCTACCCAATTTTATATTCTTTCCATGATGGAGAGCTGCTTCAATATGAGCAACTTCGCAATGGAGATTGATTGGCACCTTGTCCAGAGTAAATTATCAGCTATAGAAACTTTCGCGACTGGTCATGATGCGGCCATGATGTCCGCAGAGCGGCATGGGAGGAACACAAACAAATTACTGATACAAACTCAAGCACGGACCAGATTTTAGCCAACCCTTTCCCTTATAGCGTTATATCCTTCACTAAAATGTTCTACAGCAATGCTATATATTTCTTCCATCATTCTTTACATTCTCTAAGACATCTTGTCAGTTTCCTGTAGTGTAGGACATTTTCAAAAGCAATAGAGCAGCTTGGTGGTGAAGTGGCTGAAGGAAGCCATGCTGTATTTCCCTCATGGGTGTAGCCTCTCTTCGCAGCTTTTGGTAGAGTGGTGAAAGCCGTATTGCATTTCCCTCACGCGTGTGGGTTCAATCCCCACGGCTGCTCAACGGAACATTCTACACCGAGTGATGCAGTTGCAACATGTCCTGGATTGATTCCCAGCCACAGAAATTATCACAGCTTCCATTAGCACCCCTATCACACCCTCAAGAGTGTGGACCACCTCCACTACCCACCTCCGTACGTACAATACATCCATTCACCCTTTACATCCACCCCATTCTACTCCACCCCTCTCCAACTCCTCTTTTCTCACCTCTATGATGTACCTCCATCTCAACCTTTCCCTTACCCACTGCATTTGTAGCCTATACATCAGAGGTTCTCAAACTGTGGTCCATGGACCACCACTCGTCCGCAAGCTCCATTCAGGTGACAGATAGCGCTCGGTGTTTTGACTTTGGTCAGGAAGGTTGTGGTTCAATCGAGAACATCTGTACTTGGTCCTGTAGTTGTTTTGTTTTTTGGCCTTGCAAAATTAACTGGTTCTTCACAATTTTTTTTTTATGACATCGAAGAACATCTTGTTGCTCTCAAGAAATGATATGAAGATTACTTTTCAGTGTAAACCGAACCAAACAACTGGATATGCAATCCTTTGGGGATGTAAATCAGTGAGCAGCCCTCCGGTTTCTTCAATAAGACATGTGAGTGCTTGTTGGAACTTTCTGAGACGAACATTAACGTCAGAATTTAAAAGACATGCCCTATTTGAGTTTTGGATTAAAAAAACTGGAGGGTACCCAGAAATTGCAGTCAAAGCAGTGCATTTTCTGATACTATTTGCTACTACGTACATGTGTGAGGCAGGATTTACATCACTTACAGCCCTCAAGGCCAAATATAGAAGCAGGATGAATGCTGAACCTGACCCAAGGCGAAAGCTGACAAACATTACACCTGACTTCCCAGAACTTTTCTCAAAAAATCACAAAAAAAACAAGCACACCCATCATATTAGAAAGGTAAGACTACAATATTATTAGTCCCATACCGGTGTACACCGGAGGGGACTATAGGTTTGCACGCCGTCCCTCCGTCTGTCAGTCCGTCAGTCCGTCAGTCCGTCAGTCCTTCACGCAAAGAACAGTTTTCCGGACTTTTTTTCTATACGCTTAATGCTAATGATTTCAAACTTGGTACATGGTTTCCTTATGATAAGATACAGATCAAGTTCGAAATGCACGACGTTTCGATCATTTTAGACAAAGTTATGGCACTTTGAACTTTGGTAATTCTGATAATTCTGATGATCCTTAACTCAGTGGCATTTTAAGTTTTAATTTCCTTTAAAAACCAATTTCTCTGCAATAATTGGACCGATTGAGATAAAATTTTCACCATATGATGCACTCGGTCTGTAGAATATTTAATGGTAATTATTACGTCACAGGTCACGTGGATCGGTCGCCATATTGTTTTTCGTGAAAACACGAAAACCCCTTTTTCTCTGCAACGGCTGAACAGATCGAGGCCAATCTTTGCAGGCTAATCGCATACCCATGACAAACAAAAAAGTCAGGGAGCATGACGTCATGCGTCACATGGTTTCAGAGTTATGACGTTTTTAAGTATGAACCTTTAAAACCGATCTCCTCCCTCATTTTTGATCCAATCGAGGGGAAACTTCACAGATCTGTTCAGCACTAAAATGTCCTTTTGGAATTTGCGATAGGGCACGTGGTTTGGCAGATATCGTTAATTAAACGAAAATATTTTTTTTAAATGGATATCTCTTGAATCGCTAGTACCTCAGACCATGAGTTGGTAATAAATTATATAATTCACACAGTGCAATATGTGCAGGCCGCTCCACGGAGCGACCTTGCAGGCTTATCAACGAGGCGAGGCGTGACACACGTGTCTCAGCATACCTCAGATCAAGTTTGAAAACCAGCATCAACTGTGCATAAATTTGCATATTCGATCATTTTTGACAAAGTTATAGCACTTTGAACTTTGGTAGGGGACATGTATTGCAGCGAATACTCAGAATGCTTGTTAAAATATGAGTTTAGTAAGGGAAACATATGAAAATCTGTTAACTAAATTGTTACCAAAAATTTCTTCACCAATATGTTTGTAAAGGTGTGTAATAACATGTGTTAAAATGTTGAAGGTCAACTCCCGTGGGAAACCCAGAAAAAAAGCTGTTGAATTCGGGTACCGAAAAATTATTTTCGAGAATTTTTATTTTTTTTAATCGGCCCTTAAGTAACTTATGAGGGGTCAAATAAGGGTTTTTCATGATTCTGAGTTGATTGTTAACATTTATATTTCACCACAGACACTCCTTTGTGGAAAAATAATTTCTAAATATATCTCATTTTCTACTTTGCAGGACATGGAGTCTAGCAATATGGATGAAGACGTTACTCCACCTGTGCTCAATTGCTTCATCTGTGCACGCTCGGATACACCAGCTGAAAGGCTCATACAGGCAACTCCAAAGGGATACTCAACTTTATTGAAACAAGCAGAAACTGTCGAAAATGTTACTGTTGTGGAACGTATGAAGGAGGCTCAAAAGGAAGGAAAACTGAGGTACCACCAGAAGTGTAAAAATGATCTGTACAACAACTTTGTTGCAACCACCAAGAAGTCAGCTCAAGCATCAAAGGCAGAGAAAGAGTCATCAAAGTTGAAGAGAAGACGCACTTCTTGTGAGGTCAGTTCATCAACTGGCTGCAGTTCTAGAAGATCACAGTCAGTTGACCTCCTGTATAAGGATGTATGCATTCTTTGCAACCAACCAGCCCAGCTCTACAAAAATAATCCAGCACAAGCTAGAAAGAAATACAGAGTGCCAGATAATTTGACTGCAGATACACTGAAGGCAAGCTTGCTGAAGACAGCACGGAGTCGCGGGGATGACTGGGGCACTGAAGTCACTGGACGCCTGGAAGGGATCAACGACTTGGTAGCAGAAGAAACACTGTACCATTTGCGATGCAAACTTATGTTTGCGAGAGGTGACAGTTTGTCCAAGACTGATGAGGAAGGAAAAAGGAAGAGAGGACAGAGGAGTATTGATGAGGAGCGAGAGGCAGTTTTTATTGAATTCTGCGAATGGTTAGACTCAGAATTAGAGCATGGGGTAATGAACATGGACCAAGTCCATGAAAAGCTGCAGGAGTTTGATCAGTCACCAGAGAAGAGCCTTTCTTATTCAAAGCATTGGCTAAAGATAAAACTTCTAGAGAAATACGAAGACACCTTGTATTTCACAACACAGGAAAGAAGGGCAGATGTACTCTGTCTCAAAGATGGCACCGACAATATTCTGCGAGGGCATCATGCTAATCTTGACCATGGAGATGAGAAGACTCAGATCATAAAGACGGCACTCAAGTTCATATCCAATGATATTGCCTTGATTGATTTAGGTCCAAAGTCATACCCCACCACACACAGTATGACTGACATCGATAGTCAGCTGACACTTGTTCCTGCAAGCCTTCAGATGTTCTTGAGACCGATTGTCAAGACAGACGAAAGAGTTGCCGTTTGGGGGCAGAATTTTATTAAGGCCTGTCGACCTCGGTCTGGAGTATTGCCACACCAAATGGGGCTTGCCATACAACTTGATCATAGATTTGGGTCAAAATGGATGCTCAACAAGTTCCACCGGCTGGGATACACTGAGTCTTACACGGACACACAAAACTACAAATACTGCTTCCTTAATAGTAGGAGTGGAGATGATGTTCCAGATACTTCTGGCACTCTTGACACCATTGTGGAGGAAACCGATGAACAGATCAATGATGAGGTTGCGGTTGATGCTGCGCTTGAGGATCAATCAGTGATGACAGCCAAAGTGCCAGCCAGTGAAAGTGAATTGTCAAGTAATGATCAGGTGGTCTTTATGGAGGTTGGGGAAACAAACAATGCAGTCACTCAGTTTGTTGGAGACAATATAGATTTAAACATTGTCTCTATTCACTGAAACACTCCCTTTCACTCAATGGGTTGGATCGAAGTCACCTCTCCGGCACCACCTTTGCCAGATCCACAGACAACAGCAGCTTTCCCCCGGGTGAAGTTGAAGGCACTCGACAAAGCTAAGATCCTGAGAGGAACTGAAGTAAAGATTATTCCATTTACGAACAGGAAACAGATAGGAACGAACGCGATCATGTTTCTCCCCCTCGCTGAGCTTTCCTCCTCCCTGGCTCATGATCAGCCACTCCTCACTCCAGGTGACACACTCTGGGCAGCGGGGTGGGTGATCAAAGCCAACGATCCTGAGTTCCCACACTCCAACTGGAATGGCTGGATGAAGAGAATCCATGCTAATGATGCAAAGCAGAGCACACAGATCGAGTTCCTCCCAGTTATTGAAGGAGACCCTAATGACCTCAACACCATCTTCACCACTCTGAAAGAGTGCATACGGCGCGCTGGGGTCGCTATAGTGACCATTGATCTTCCGATTTGGCTGAAGGCTGTGAATATAATAAAGCAGGCAAATCTACCCGTCATTCCAAGGTTGGGTGGTTTTCACCTGCTGAAGTCTTATCTTGGAGATTGCAGCAACCGGCGATGCAGCTGCAAGAAGAATGGGGTCACGTGCATCTCGGCCTGTGGAGTCTGTAATGGCATTACATGCAGAAACTGCAGTCATGATGTTGTTGAGTCTGAAGAAGACATAGACAATGACTGTTGAAACTTCTGACATTGTGAATGAGAAATAACTCTTGAGTATTATATATGTATGTGAAATAAAAGCTACTTTGTGTGTAAATGTAAAAGTGAAAATATAAATGTTAACAATCAACTCAGAATCATGAAAAACCCTTATTTGACCCCTCATAAGTTACTTAAGGGCCGATTAAAAAAAAAAAAAATTCTCGAAAATAATTTTTTGGTACCCGAATTCAACAGCTTTTTTTCTGGGTTTCCCACGGGAGTTGAACTTCAACATTTTAACACATATTATTACACACCTTTACAAACATATTGGTGAAGAAATTTTTTGGTAACAATTTAGTTAACAGATTTGTGAAATATCTCATAAAATGCCCTTACTAGTTGTGTGCCTGGATTTGTAGAACAAAAAAGTTTATTAAGTTGTCTGCCGAGACCCTCAGAAATTTTCAAGTGGTCTGAAAAAAAAAAAGTTTGAGAACCACTGTGTATACACAATATGTAGTTGGCTGTGTTTCCTTTTTACAACTTTGTGCAGTAACATATTGTTACATACAGGAAGTTGGATTTTGATCCTGGAGCTATTGTACAAGTGTATTTAAAAAAGGGCTTTCTCCAGTCATAAAGGAGTGGGTCTGTACTCTTTGGTCTATACACCAATGATACTCTGCACAAATGTTCTTCCTTTTCCATGTTAGTTTCCAGCCAGTGTGACAACTTTCCTTCACATTGGTGTTTCCTGTCAATGTGAATAGAATTGAAGTTGCTATTTTTGACTCCGAAATCTTGGACTGTTGTGCCATGCCATTACTTAGCTCGCTGTGGACCTTGTCGTTTTTCATGCAATTAGGTTCGAGATTACTGCAAGAACTCGTCTTTTTGCTGAGCCAGGGACCCGACCCTGATGACTTGGGCCTCATGAACATTGCTGAGCAAATCCCAATTCTTGAATACCCACAGCCAGGCCTTGATATTCTCAAGGTAAGTTGGTCAACCTTTTACTACAAAAGAAAGTTTGAAACGGTTATGTTGGATTGATATGGTGTATTAATTGAACTACCAAATAACCCGTCCTTAATTTCCTCACTTTTATGATGTCTTTGGCATATTTTATTATGACTTGTAATACCGGCTTCCACCAGCTGGCGCTATACGATACACATTGACATAAAGAGAATTGAGGTCCTTCCCCGACCATGAACCTCCAGGATTTTTAATTTTTCCTACCCTCCAAAACCTTCCCATTCACTCACAGAGTACAACCACCAGTTTTCAACTCATCCCATCCAGTGGTTTAGGAATGCATAGGAGTCAATCAATCAATATAGTGCTGGAATACCAGCAGAGGTACCAGGCGTTGTCCGGTGCTTTTCTAACTGTGTTGGCATTTTGAAGAAATCAAAGTTTGATATTTTTTCTAATTTTTATGGTTGCATAATCACTTTCCTACACACACTAAGGAATGGGACAAGCCTATATGGCTTTTGGTGTGAGGAAGGAGCAGGAGAGAGGGGTTCATAAATAATTAAGAAAGGTCTGTAGAAAGGGTAGAACGTTGACTGTGGCAGTTTTAATTTGCTTTGGATAGATTGGGTCTAGGAATGGGAAAAGAGAAGAGCCAAAGATTTTATCGATCTCATTCAGGATTGCTTTTTAAGTTATTTTGTGGAAAAGCACACGAGGGGGAATGTAGTGTTCAATCATTTTTTTAAACTGTGACATGTTGCAGGTCTACAAGAACTCCACATGGTTCTTATTGTTGTTGTGGTCGATTTTTGAAATGTGCACCCATTGGTCAGATAGTTGCCAGACCCCACCCACATTTGTCGCTTGACTCCACCCACCGTAGCACCCAGACAAAATATTATGGCCGCCATCTTGATTTTCTGGTAGGTTGAATACATGAGGTCTTCAGGGCTTTGCTGATTATACACTGGCCACGTTTGTTGCGTCAGATTTTCATTGGCTTTGTTTGGGTTAAGTGTTACTGGCGATGAGGAACCCCGAAAAATCGAATCATATGTCGAATAAAAATGTTTAGTAGGGTTCAATAACGCCCGTCAGCGCACACCGTATGCACCTCCCTAAAAATAGCGTTATGTAATTTTTGAACAGCCCCGAATTGAGGTAAAACAATGTGTGAGCATGTGATAAATCAGGCCATTTTAATATAACCATGGTGGAGGTTGTCATGGATAAGAGGTGTCAAGTTAATAATTTAATAGCACATTAAATGTGTGTTTCCCAATCGTGCTGTCCATATTTTAAGAGTGCTTTAAATGTGTGTTTTCCCAATCAGCCGTTTCCGGATTTTTTTGCGGGTTGTGACCACAGTGTGGGCATTCTTGTTAATTACGGTACTAAGAACTTTTTGAACGCTCCCTGTATGGTGAGTTAAGAGATGTAGATGTAAAATACAATGTTGATGCAGAACAGGCATGTTGGACCGAATGTCCCTTTTCTGTCTTTAAGCTTCGTGTATTTCATTTACACCTCAACAGGAGCTCAAAACTGCCAGGATTATTAAGAGCCATCTTCCTTACCAGTTTCTCCCCACTGGTCTGCAGAGCAGCCCTGCCAAGGTGAGCAATGATTATATAAACATTGACGCCTGTGTACATTCATTGATGATTACTCTGCAGCATACTGTAACTCACCAATATTAAATAACCTGCGCTCGCGAAGCGAGGCTAAGCGATCGGGTGCGTACATGCATATGTACGTACTTGTCTGCATTTTAAAAGTCCTGTTTTTCGGCATCTGTTGGTCTGATTGGCACAAATTTTCACAATAATATGCGTCTGTTCATGTAGAATTTTTCAGTGATAATTATGACATCATAGACGCCATCTTGGGAAATCGTCATGGTAGGGCACCATCTTGGAAAACCGAAAAACTTTGGACCACCATATCTCCGCAATTGCTCCATGGGAAAAAATTAAATGTGGCTCACAATAAAGAACTTCGCATGGGGAATGTGATTTTAATGATGACATCATTGGCGCCCTTCATTATGACGTCATCATTTGACAAGTACAATGCTTAGTCTGATCAGCTTGAAATTTATTGAGCGTGAACAATGCAACAATTATATTAGATAATGTGAACATATGACGTCGTAAGTCACGTGGTCTGGCGGCCACTTTGAAAAAATAAAAAAAAACTTAAAAACAGAAGGGTTGGCTTGCACCATGTTGACTTTGCTGGGTAATTGTCCCCCGTCGCACAGCGGAGCGAAAGGGGGACTATGGTTTTCCCCTCCGTCCGTGTGTGCGTCCATGCGTGCAGACGTGCGTACGTGCGTGCATGCGTGCGTAAGTGAAGGACCGAACTCTAGTTTGGTGTGTGGGTGCAACCCACGTCAAAATCCAAGATGGCCGCCACCATATATATGTCTGAACCTTGTGAGCGAAATATCTTGAAAATTAAACGAACTACTAACTTCTAATCTGGTGTGTGGCTGTATCTACGCTTAAGGGAGAACGCTATTGAAAATTGGGTCGCCACGTCAAAATCCAAGATGGCCACCGCCATGTATGTCTGAACCTTGCGAGCGGAATATCTTGAAAAGCAAGCATTCTGAGTATTGCGCTGCAATACATGTCCCCTACTTTCCCGGCAGTCTGTCGTCCAGAAAACTGTTGGGGAAATTAAAAAGGGTTATTCACCCACAGGTTCTGAATCATTCCCAATCGCTAATTACCTCAGGACGGGCTCACCTGTGATTCGCACTCGGGACTTCGATTTAATACACCTTGCAGACAGGTCAGCAGAAGCACGAGAAAATAAGTTGTTGATAAAGAACCTTTCGAGTCGCTAAATATCAGTAATTTATTATATTTTCCAGTTCACAATGATCGATGTGTATATATATGTTGCTCGGCTTGGCTCCGCCCCTCCGGAAGCACGCGCTGTGTCACGCTGTTGACGTTCGCGAGACGATGCTGAGGGCGCGCTCAGCCTCGCCCAACGCACACACGCACGCACAGACGGACTCTAGAATAAACAAGAGATATCCATTTTTTAATATTTTCGTTTAATTAACAATATCTGCCAAACCACGTGCCCTATCGCAAATTCCAAAAGGACATTTTAGTAGACTGACATGCTGAACAGATCTGTGAAGTTTCCCCTCGATTGGATCAAAAATGACGGAGGAGCTCGGTTTTAAAGGTTCATGGTTAAAAACGTCATAACTCTGAAACCATGTGACGCATGACGTCATGCTCGCTGACTTTTTTTGTTCGTCATGGGTATGCGATTCTGCCTGCAAAGTCTGGCCTCGATCTGTTCAGCCGTTGCAGAGAAAAATGGGTTTTCGGCGTAAAAGGGATAACAAAGTCGAGTCCTTACGGTATTATTATATAGATTACCCATATCATAAAAAAAATTTTTTTTGCTTGTTTCACAATTCCAAAGTGTTGTGGTGGAGCTGCGGATGCCCTCCCCGCACCCCCCCCCCCCCGCCCACACACACACACACACACACACACACACACACACATCTCACACATGTGGACATTCAGGGTAATACATGAGAGTATACAGAATGGATACAGACTAATACACCTCTCTTAGATGAGACAATCTGCCATTGAGTTTGGGGGAAGTGACGTCACTTCCCGGGGCACTCTGGGTGCCAGTGACTTTTTTTCTTCTTTTTTTTTCCTTTTTTTTTCTTTTTTTTGTTGTTGTTGTTGTTGTTGTTGTTGTATACAAGATCGAGGCTCGTGAAAGAGCGAACATTAATCACACAGAAAGACAAACAGACACATAAAACAAATAACATCGGGAGCGGTAGACAAGATGGGGAGAGAGGGGGAAGGACACAAACACAACATTTGAGAGCAGGGACCGAGAGACATGGAGACATCGAGAGATCTGTGGGAGGGAGAAGGCTTTGGGGGGGAGGCATGTGAAAGGGGGGGGGGTGGGAGAGGTATAAACATATGGACAACTGCCAGGATTTCCAGGAAAGAAGTTGGAATTTCAAACAAGGTGGATCTGGGGTGAATTAGTGGGGGTAGAAAAGATCAAGGTTTTGGATGGGGGAAGATAAGAGATGGTGGTGAACAGCTGTTTTAAAGACCTGGAGGGAGGAGAGGGATTGAAGGGAGTGTGGGAGTTTGTTCCAGAGGCGGGAGAAAAGAGGAATGAAAGAGTGAAGGTGAGCAGAGAGCCGAGATTTCGGCAGATTTCGGCAGATTTCGGCATGCGAGATTTCGGCAGACTTCATCTTTATGACATCCGTTTTCTCTCCGCACTAAGTGTGAGCAATCAAGGAGGAAGTTCTTTTTTCCCATGGATACTAACCTATGCTCTTTTTCATCCACTATCCTTCAAATGCTGAACTTCAATCAAAAAAGCAGCACGTACCATTTTTAACGTCTTTGGTAAGACTCGGCCGGTGTTTGAACCGCCAAACTCCCAGACTCAGAGTGTACGCTCTAACAATTTCTAGCTCATGAAATTTCTCCACCAATAAATTCCATAATTTCTGGAGATCTTTTTATTTGCAAGTTTAGGGCTCAACATATGTAAGGGAGGTAGAAGGAGTAAGAGGGACAATTAGGGACATCCACAGGATATGAGGAGGTTCCCTGAAGAAGGACAATTAAGGACATTTAAGGAAACAACAGGTTGTTGGGCACCTGCTCCTGCTCCCTCTGGAACCTGATTCTCGGTATTATTCACATTCCCTATACAAATTAACAAACTGTAATATATATATACAGTCACGTGAAAAAGTAAGTACACCCCATGCAAAGTTTTGACTTTTTCAACATATTTCAACATACAGCTATTTGATCTTCATTTCAACAATATTGATAGATAATGGTGATATAATATAACAAATATCATGAAACATTTACATTTTGTAGTCCATTGTATAATTTAAATAAACATAAATGAAAATGTCGCAGGTGGAAAAAGTAAGTACACCCTTAGCTCTAATAGGTGGTATTGCCCCCTTTGGCAGAAACAACCTCAAGTGGGCGTTTCTTATAACTGTCTACCAGTCTCTGACATCGACTGGGAGAAATTTTTGCCCACTCCTCCATGCAGAATTCTTTCAGCTGTGCGATGTTTGAGGGGTTTCTTGCATGCACAGCTCGTTTCAAATCCCCCCACAACATTTCAATGGGATTTAGATCTGGGCTTTGACTTGGCCATTCCAGTACCCTCCATTTCTTTCTTTTCAGCCATTCCTTGGTGGATTTACTGGTATGTTTAGGGTCTTTGTCATGTTGCAAGGTCCACCTTCGGTTGAGCTTCAACTTTCCGACAGATGGCCTCACATTATCCTCAAGCACCCTCTGGTACAATGAAGAATTCATTGTGGATTCTATGATGGTGAGCTGCCCAGGCCCTGATGCAGCAAAGCTGCCCCAAACCATAATATTTCCACCACCATGCTTTACAGTTGGTATCAGGTTCTTGTGGTCAAATGCTGTCTTTGGTTTTCGCCAAACATGTCTTCTGGTACTGTGGCCAAATATCTCTACCTTTGACTCATCTGTCCAGAGCACATTGTTCCAGAAGTGCTGGTCTTTGCCTCGGTGTTCATTGGCAAACTTTAGTCTTGCCTTGATGTTCTTTCTGGACAGCAAAGGTTTCCTCCTGGCACACCCCCATGTAGATCAAATTTGTGCAGCCTCTTTCTAATGGCAGACTCGTGCACTTTGACATCAACAGTGGCAAGAGCTACCTGTAGGTCCCGTGATGACATTCTGGGGTTCTTCGAGACTTCTTTCAGCATCTTGCGGAGTGCTCTCGGGCTGAACTTGCTGGGGCGGCCTGGCCTGAACAAGTTGGCAGTTGTTTGGAATCTTCTCCACTTGTAAATTATCTTCCGGACAGTCGAATGATTGATTTCAAATTGTTTGGAGATCTTTTTAAATCCCTTCCCAGACTCGTCGGCATCTATAAGGTTCTTTCTGAAGGCCTCAGAGAGCTCTTTTGATCTAGGATTGGTGACGCCGCACACTTCAACAACAAAGAGCAAACCAAACTAAATGTCTGAGGTTTAAATAAGACAGGTTCCTCCAAGATCCTCTCTAACGATGTTCCAATCATTTGCACCTGAGCTGGTGCACCTGATTCTAATTTTAGGTATTTGAAGTAGTGATAAATGTAGGGGTGTACTTACTTTTTCCACATGCGATATTTGCATATATGTTTATTTAAATTATACAATGGACTACAAAATGTAAATGTTTCATGATATTTGTTATATTATATCACCTTTATCTATCAATATGAATGAAATGAAGATCAAATAGCTGTATGTTGAAATATGTTGAAAAAGTCAAAACTTTACATGGGGTGTACTTACCTTTTCACGTGACTGTATATATATATATATATATATATATATATATATATATATATATATATATATATATATATATATATATATATAAAAACATGAGTGTCTGTCTGTCTGTCTGTCTGTCTGTCTGTCCATCCCCAAACTGTTTTGGAGCTAGCCCCGCCAAACCTCCTTTGGAATGTTTTTGGTCCCAGCGGATGTTGTAAGGTAGGTAGGAGGTTTTAAAAATTCCTCAATAAAATTATGATTTTGAAGTTAATGCAACATGAACTTTCCGCAAATCCGGGAGTGGACAGGTGACGGCAATGAGCTGGTTTGATAATATCCCAATATAACTGTCATTTAAAACAGTATTTTTTTTCAGTATCAATTGATGATTGGAATTGAGTAAATAGAATTACGATTTTGAATTCCTAATAATATTGTATTCACCCAACTATACGGAACTACTTCACATCCGGATTTAAATTTATTTTTTTTTGTCACGAATGTTGGTAAAGTTTATTTTATATATTAATGCTATTTCATTTGTGATTGGAATTATGCTGTTTGGAATGAAAATAGAGATATTGAGTTCAAGTGAATAACAAAATGCCGTGAGGGTTTCTACTTTCTAAGCATGATATTCGCGGATCTCCATATGCAGATTCGCCATTGACTGGGAAAAGAACCATTCAAACAGGTACGTTTTTCATGGAAGCTCTTCACGAACCTGCTGTCCATGCTTAATGGTTAACTCCAGGTAGCACAGGAATGTGGAATTTATTAGCTCATAGGTTCCCATTCGTCGTTTTTTTTTACCTCAGTCTTTCGTGAACCTGCTGTCCATGTCTGACTTGCGACTGAAGGTGCCACAGGAATGTGGAAGTTATTGGTTTTATGCTTCAGCATTCACCGTTTCTGTATTGTCTGTTTGCTTATGGCCTCCCGCCCGTGCGTAGCATGGGTACCTTGCTAGTATATATATATATATACATACAGTCACATGAAAAAGTAAGTACACCCCATGTAAAGTTTTGACTTTTTCAACATATGTCAACATACAGCTATTTGATCTTCATTTCAACAATATTGATAGATAAAGGTGATATAATATAACAAATATCATGAAACATTTACATTTTGTAGTCCATTGTATATTTTAAATAAACATAAATGCAAATTTCGCATGTGGAAAAAGTAAGTACACCCCTACATTTATCACTACTTCAAATACCTAAAATTAGAATCAGGTGCACCAGCTCAAGTGCAAATTATTAGAACATCGTTAGAGAGGTTCTTAGAGGAACCTGTCTTATTTAAACCTCAGACATTTAGTTTGGTTTGCTCTTTGTTGTTGAAGTGTGCGGCGTCACTGTGCCGAGATCAAAAGAGCTCTCTGAGGCCTTCAGAAAGAAGGTTATAGTTGCCTACGAGTCTGGGGAGGGATTTAAAAAGATCTCCAAACAATTTGAAATCAATCATTCGACTGACCGGAAGATCATCTACAAGTGGAGAAGATTCCAAACATCTGCCAACTTGTTCAGGCCAGCCCGCCCCAGCAAGTTCAGCCCGAGAGCAGACCGCAATATGCTGAAAGAAGTCTCTAAGAACCCCAGAATGTCATCACGGACCTACAGGTAGCTCTTGCCACTGTTGATGTCAAAGTGCACGAGTCTACCATTCGAAAGAGGCTGCACAAATTTGATTGACATGGGAGGTGTGCCAGGTGGAAACCTTTGCTGTCCAGAAAGAATATAAGGGCAAGACTAAAGTTTGCCAATGAACACCTAATCAAAGAACAGCACTTCTGGAACAATGTGCTCTGGACAGATGAGCCAAAGGTAGACCTATTTGGCCACAGTACCAGAAGACATGTTTGGCGAAAACCAAAGACAGCATTTGACCACAAGAACCTGATACCAATTGTAAAGCATGGTGGTGGAAATATTATGGTTTGGGGCAGCTTTGCTGCATCAGGGCCTGGGAAGCTCACCATCATAGAATCCACTATGAATTCTTCATTGTACCAGAGGGTTCTTGAGGATAATGTGAGGCCATCTGTCGGAGTGTTGAAGCTCAACCGAAGGTGCACCTTGCAACATGACAATGACCCTAAATATACCAGTAAATCCACCAAGGAATGGCTGAAAAGAAAGAAATGGAGGGTTCTGGAATGGCCAAGTCAAAGCCCGAATCTAAATTCCATCGAGATGTTGTGGGGGGGTTTGAAACGGGCTGTGCATGCAAGAAACCCCTCAAACATCACACAACTGAAAGAATTCTGCATGGAGGAGTGGGCAAAAATTCTCCCAGTCGATGTCAGAGACTGGTAGACAGTTATAAGAAATGCCTACGTGAGGTTGTTTCTGCCAAAGGGGGCAATACCACCTATTAGAGCCAAGGGTGTACTTACTTTTTCCACATGCGCAATTTGCATTTATGTTTATTTAAATTATACAATGGACTACAAAATGTAAATGTTTCATGATATTTGTTATATTATGTCACCTTTATCTATCAATATTGTTGAAATGAAGATCAAATAGCTGTATGTTGAAATATTTTGAAAAAGACAAAACTTTACATGGGGTGTACTTACTTTTTCACGTGACTATATATATATATATATATATATATATATATATATATATATATATATATATATATATATATATATATATATGTATATATATATGTATATATATATATATATATATATATACATATACACACACATACAGACTTGGCATTTAATATGGAATATATATTTTTCTTGACTTGGGTTTACTTTCTTAACTCAGTATATCAATCTGGTGAGTTTATTTTACACTTTGGTGATTTATTTGTTAAAAGAACCATGTCACTGTCTGTCGCAGCAAGAAGTCAACAACAGGATTATATCACAGGTGGCGTGGCAAAATGTACAGACAGGTGCATTTGATGATTGGCTTCTAAGTCGGGTATACAAGGGTTGTTGCGTTCTGTATTAGTGGTAAACAACTGCTGCATGTCTCCAAAAGTTATTGCCGCTTCCTCTGGAGATGGTCCGTCAACTCGACAATGCTGTTTGTCATGGAGTGGTGGCTTTACGAAATTACGGCATGAAACAGCGTGCTATTGCTCGGCAGGATGGCATCACTCAAGGTCAGGTGTCAAAGATCCTGAAACGAAATGCTCAGAGGGGTGTCCCTACTCCAATACCGAGGCCAGGATGTCTCCGCAGAACCACAAGGAGGGATGATTGCCAGCTGCACCGGTTAGTCCGCAATGGCCGTACCAAGTCAGCTAATCGGCTTAGGGCTGAGTGGCAGCAACTGACAAATGTGCCTGTATCCAGAAGGCTAGTCAACCAACGAATGGTTCAAGCAGGCTATCGTGCCAGGCGTCCCCTGAGAAAGCCACGCCTGACCAGACAACACCGCCAGCGCCGATTGCAGTGGGCCAGAGAGCACCGTCAATGGCAGCCAGGACACTGGAATCACGTGATCTTCAGTGACGAGTCTAGAATTCTGGTCTATCGTCAAGATGGCCGCGTCCCAGTGCGCAGACAAGTGCATGAAGCCTACAACAAAGATTGTAGAGTGCCAAGAGTCCAAGCTGGAGGTGGTGGGGTGACTGTTTAGGCTGCTTTTCATGCAGGGGGCAAAACTGACCTGGTTGTTCTGAATGGAAACCTGAACCAGTTCAAGTACAGGGCCATTCTGGAAGAAACATTGCTTCCATTTTCTCGTGCAGCCTTTCGAGGAAACTTTGTCTTCCAAGATGACAATGCACGGCCTCATCGTGCTCACATGATCCAACCCTTTCTTGCTGACCGTGGTGTAGAGCATATGGAGTGGCCTGCCATGTCCCCGGATATGAATCCGATAGAGAACTTGTGGGCAGAATTAATGCGTCAAATCGACCACTTGGACCAGCAGCCGACCTCTGTGCATGAATTGCAGCAGGCTATTGTCACTTCATGGCAAGCGATTCCTGTCCAAACCTTGGCAAATCTCGTGAACAGCATGCCTCAACGTGTACGTGCTCTCCTGAATGCTCGTGGGGGTTACACGAAGTACTTAACTGTAATTTTACTGTCCGTAATCCCAGTCGTAATTTAACTTTTGTTTTTGTTAAATAATTTTTTGGCTAATGTGCAAAATAAAGAGATACTTCTGGAAAACGTACAGAAGTTTAACACAGTACTGTCCATGAATTGAGTTCGATATCAGTTTACATCACTTTCAAGGATCAATTTATTTGTTTCGAAATGTCAAATGTGGTTTTTGTTTCTTTTAAAGGTCACATTAACAAAATCTAGAATAATTTCAACATAATTCCAATGAACTTTTGGTTCTAAGACATCTTGAAAAGTAAGTTCACCCCCACAAAAAAAATATTCCATATTAAATGCCAAGTCTGTATATATATATATATATATATATATATATATATATATATATATATATATATATAAATATATATATATATATATATATATATATATATATATATATATATATATATAAGTTCAAAACACACCTGGTCACAAGTGTGCTGCACTAACCGGGTCCTCAGTCGAGGTCCTCAGCATCATCCCGTTTCAGCCCTTCAACCTCGATACGGTCAGCTAAGGTGGGCCAGCAGCGGCACATACACATCCACAAGCAGCAACTGCACCTGGATGCGTACATACCCCCACCCCCGGCCAGTGCGAACAACAACAACAACACCTCCACATCCAGAATCCACAGCACCAAACAAACATGGTGGAACACTCAAACACCCACCTTTATACCCTTCACCACTCACCAACAAAACACACCAGATCATTCATACACACACATACACACACATACACACCCATACACACACATACACACACATACACACACAACACCAACCAACCAACCAACCACCTACCCTTACCTCATACACCACTCAACACACAAAAACACACACTCATGCTAAAATTAATTCATGCAAAAACACACACCCTCACCCACTCACTCATATACACAAAATAAGAAATAATAATGGTAACAAAAAAAAACAAACAAACAAAAAAAAACAACCAACCTACACCGTTCTACGTGCCTCCATAAACTTCGTCCATATCCAAAATGAGCCTATATATATATATATATATATATATATATATATATATATATATATAATTTTATATTTATATATATATATTGGAATATTTAATATATATATATATAATTTTATATTTATATATATATATATATAATTTCCCTGCGCATCAGAAGAGGT
Source organism: Myxine glutinosa (assembly GCF_964187855.1). Taxonomy (NCBI): domain Eukaryota; kingdom Metazoa; phylum Chordata; class Myxini; order Myxiniformes; family Myxinidae; genus Myxine; species Myxine glutinosa. The sequence goes on along the minus strand of NC_136263.1, from coordinate 118,111,408 downwards.
GACTAATCGTTGGCATCAGGAAGGGCATCTGGCCATAAAACATTGCCTCAAACAAGGAACCATGATTGTGATGGGGCCCGCAAGGCTAACCCCCGCTCTCGCATGGAAAAATGACCTCAAAACGATCATTCATTCATTTCATATATATATTGGAATAATTGTTTTCGACCCTTTCAACAGGTGGTGTACTTGGCCCGCAACCCAAAGGATCTTGTGGTGTCCTATTACCACTTCCACCGTTCGCTGCGCAGCATGAGATATCGGGGCACCTTCCCAGATTTCTGCCACAGGTTCCTTACCGACAAATGTGAGTCTGGTCCATCTTGCCTCCGGCCTGTCGGTGTTGTCCACTTATTCCTCGTTGAGCACAGTCCAAATTGAGTCTCAAGAATGAAGATTCAAGTCTGCTTTGTGACTGTTGAGTTGAGCAAACTTGCAATAACTACAAACATGATTATTGCTGTCGATAGCAGTCTTTGGGTTTGGGCCAATACACGCAATAGTAATTGTGATGCGTTCAAATGGGTCGGTATAGTGTTGACCGTCATTCTTCATCGTGGTCCTTTTCTAGTCGATAATCACAGTGGTTGTGCCTTCCATTCTTATAGCGAATGCAAATTCGAGCATGTTTTCATTACTTGTTCGGTTTGCATCAGTCTTGGAGGTTCAGGTGATTGTGCTGGTTCAGCCCCCACCCGTCCCCTGCACCCCACACCCAATAGATCAGTGCATAGTTTTTTAAAGATATGGTCACATTGCAAACACACAATTGTCAAACTCATTTTGAAAGATACTTTGGGATCTTTAACATCCAATATCAAATGCTCGTAGATGAGACAATTGGCATAACCTTTGGACACCCAGTGGGGTACATGTTTACCCCAAAACAGGTTTAAACTTCAATAGTTTTTTCCTGAATGCTCATCTTAATATTGAGATCCTCTCCCAAGGATGGCAGGCTCATGATGCATTGGATTTTATCAACTAAAAAAATAAAAGTGGGCAATAGTCCATTTGCCACCATAACGAAGTGCAAGTGATGAGCGTTTGCCCTTCATCAAAGCAAAACAATGAAATGTGCGTTGAGAAGGATTACAAAGTTGTGACTGCATGTCAAAGATCAAAGGCACTGGATGAAAAGTCTGGGGTCACAGATGAAAAACACCCTACTGGGATGTAATAAACCGTCTTACCATGATGCCAGCGTGGAATTTTACAGTGTGGCATACATTTACTGCAGGATGTTGTACATCTAGAGTTACGTCTGTCTGGAAGAGACGCTCGGCTGCAGCTTCTTCACTGGCTCTGACAGAGTCCTGAGCAGAAAGTCATGAAATGTCTGGGCACATGGATCGGGAGCTGTGGCAGAGCCGGTCTCTGCCAAGTAATATGTAAGAGCTACCACAAGATAAACCCCACATTTGGCAAAATCGGAATCAGGTGATCACACAATATATCATTGATTCGATGTATTCACGGGTTCAAGGACCTGTGATGCCAAAGGACATGCTACCAGGTACTAACATACTATGTAGTTCATTTTCCTGTTTCTATCACATACTGTATTTTTATCGTTGGTTTAACAAATATATTGCAAAATTTTGTGCAGGTTGTGCCTTAAAATATTTTCCTGTTTCCCTGTGTTGTCACTATTGCAGTGGGATATGGTTCTTGGTTCAAACATGTGTCAGAGTTTTGGAAGCACAAACAAGACAGCAACATCTTGTTTCTCAAGCATGAAGATTTTCACAAGGTACCTATGTAGATCAATGGTGAATTTCCCCCCCAAAAAACGTTCCCAAGATCATTGTAAAGCTTGTCGAAAATGTTTGTTGAGACAATGCAACATTTTGAATTAACAAGCATTCTGAGTATTGCGCTGTAATACATGTCCCCTACCGGCATTGGGTAGCACTGTCATAGAAGACAGTATTATGACTTACTGCACTCCAAATTATAGTCCAGAAAACTGTTGGGGAAATTCCCAAAGTTCAAAGTGCCATAACTTTGTCAAAAATGATCGAAACGTCGTGAAGTTCGAATTTGATCTGTAACTTATCATGAGGAAACCATGTACCAAGTTTGAAATCATTAGCATTAAGAGTTTAGAAAAAAAGTCCAGAAAGCTGTACTTTGCGTGACGTGACGGACTGACAGACTGACAGACTGACAGACGGAGGGACGGAGTGCAAACCTATAGTCCCCTACGGTGTACACTGGCAGGGGACTAATAAGCCCGCAAGGTCGCTCCATGGATCAGCCTTCACGTATTGCACTATGTGTGAATTATATTATAACCAACTCATGTTCTGAGGTAACTCGGCTAAAAATTATCCAATTTGCACCAAATAAAGTTCATGAATGGTTGCACAGACCCCTACTTCTCACTAAAAGTGGAAACATAATGTAAATTGGAGTTAAAATAAGGACTATTAACAGCTTTGACTTATTTTGGCCGAACTTATTTTGACCGCACTCCAAATTATAGTCCGGAAAACTGTTGGGGAAATTACCAAAGTTCAAAGTGCCATAACTTTGTAAAAAAAATGATCGAAACGTCGTGAAGTTCGAACTTAATCTGTAACTTATCATGAGGAAACCATGTACCAGGTTTGAAATCATTAGCATGAAGAGTTTAGAAAAAAAGTCCGGAAAACTGTTCTTTGCGTGACGGACTGACAGACTGACAGACTGACAGACTGACAGACTGACAGACTGACAGACTGACAGACTGACAGACTGACGGACGGAGTGCAAACCTATAGTCCCCTCCGGTGTGCACCGGTAGGGGACTAATAAGCCCGCAAGGTCGCTCCATGGAGCAGCCTGCACGTATTGCACTATGTGTGAATTATATAATTACCAACTCATGGTCTGAGGTAACTCGGCTAAAAATTATCCAAATTGCACCAAATAAAGTTCATGAATGGTTGCACAGACCCCTACTTCTCACTAAAAGTGGAAACATAATGTAAATTTGAGTTAAAATAAGGAATATTAACAGCTTTGACTTACCGCACTCCAAATTATAGTCCGGAAAACTGTTGGGGAAATTACCAAAGTTCAAAGTGCCATAACTTTGTAAAAAAATGATCGAAACGTCGTGAAGTTCGAACTTAATCTGTAACTTATCATGAGGAAACCATGTACCAGGTTTGAAATCATTAGCATGAAGAGTTTAGAAAAAAAGTCTGGAAAACTGTTCTTTGCGTGACGGACTGACAGACGGACGGACAGACAGACGGACAGACGGAGGGACGGAGTGCAAACCTATAGTCCCCTCCGGTGTACACCGGTAGAGGACTTATAACAGGAGCAGCAACCATATGCTGGTTTCCTAGCGCATGTGACTAATTCTCATAAAAACATTCAAACGCTCAGCATGACATTCTTGATTGGTAGAGGTATAAGTAAATAGCCGACCAATGGGATAGTCTCGAGGTATGGACACTCACTTCTGAGCCAATTAGCCTGGGTTCAAATCTCTGCCTGTCTGTAAACTGTCTTCCTCGTTTTTCACATGCTGGGCAAGACCGTCCGTCCCTATGATGGAAGTTAACCCAGAGGTCTTATGACCTACAGTCCTGTAGGTGATGGTGGACGAATAAATATCCCACGGTGTTTTTCTTGAAGAGTAGATGATCTCTGGCATCCTGGTCAAATTCTAAATACTTGCCCAAACTATATTGACAATCCACACTTGATAAGCGTGGAAAGTATCCCAATATCCCCCACTTGAGCTGAGGGAATCATTCATGTTGCTGTGAATTGAAAACAAGCTGATGACCATGATGTGAATAGCAAGAGCTGCTGTTTTCTGCACATGTAAGGCTGAGACCAAGTAAAATCCCACAACAGGCTGTGGAGTTAATTTAATATTGCACTCAGACCCTCGCTATTCCATCTCCAGGCAATGCATGACGTCATCGGCAGGCGCCGAGAGTACTCAGTTTTCACTCCGTTTCTTTGTTTTCTTTCTTTCTTCCTTGTTTGTCCGAGCGATATCTGTCACCCTTTGAGCTAGGAAGCTGAAATTTCGGCACAATAGTGAGCAAGTACTTCAGCAAAAATGATATTTTTTATTTTGTGATTAATGTATTGATTGATTTATTACTTAATTATTATCGATTTATTAATTCCTTATTTATTTTCTTTCTCATCTGGGCAATATCTCAGGCACCTTTTGAGCTCGGAAGCTGATATTTGGACATGACAATGACCAAGCGATTTTGCTGTAAAGGGTATTTTAGCTCAATCGATTAATCAATTAATCCGTTATTTATTTAATTATTCGATTAATTACTTAATTAATTAATTTTCAAACATTTACAGATTTGGATGAATTATCTTCCTACCCCTGCTCTTAACTTCCGTTTTCTTCATCTTCACCACAAACACCACAGACTTGTGCTGGGTGGACCCATGCTCTCCCGCCACTGCCATGCAATCCTTACCCCTCCATACCTGTCGCTTTATTACTAACACCAAATCCAGCTGTTCTATTCTGTCCACTCCTGTCGGTGATCTTGTGGCTTTCCCACATTTGAAAGAATGAACCAGGTATAGCCATCCCATTCTGTGCTACCAGCTCCACCAGCTCTTGACGCTCTCTATTCCTCTTTCTCCAATCAAATTTACCAACACATTCCTCTTCACCTGGCTCCGCTACTCCCACATGCACGTTAACGTCCCCCACAATGCACAGCATCACCTACATTGCATTCCTGAATTCCTTCTTCTCCACGCCAGTCCTTCCTGTTTTTGGCCCATGACATAACATAGCGTAACATAACACACACAATTTTCCACACACTTTCATTCATGCCATAACTATCCATCCCTCCCATCTTTCTCCTCTGACCACCTGCTTGCTGATCTCTTCCGATACTAATATTCCCACGCCATTACTCCTTCCATCTCTATCCACGTGCAGCAGCTTGTATTCTCTTAACAACCTCCTTGCCCTATCCCCTTTCCATCTGGTCTCCTGCACACACAACACCTCCAACCTCCTTCTCTGCATTTTCTTCACCACCTCGACCCCTCTTTTTCTCACCACCTCCCATTGATCCCACATTCAAACTACCTCGTCAAACTTCGCTTCTCAACCACTGCTCGCCTCTCAGAGCTCGTACCATTTTTATTAATTTGGGGCGCTCGTGTCATGAATCAGCAGTGGTGCCTGGACTGACCTGCTGGACCTGCTACCCCAGCCTGTTATAATAATCCTGTGTGCACACACACACACACACCACTCTTTCTCCACTCAATCATCTCTCCCCCTGCCTGACCATGCCCTTCACACTCGACTCTTCTCCCCCACCCACAAGGCACTCATCCCTAAGTCCACTCCACTCACTCCCTCTTCTTTTCCTCCCCCTCCTCTTCCTTATGTCCCACTCTCCTTAATACATTAAATTAGTGCTTATTCACCTTACAACAATAAATGCTTTTCACAAAAATCACTCAGTTCTTTCACAAAAATCACAGTTCAAAAGTTGATTGAAAGCATAGTTCAATTCGACCCTATTAGAACCTGTATTCCTAATTATTAATCAGGTGTGGGAATAAACCCTGTTTCTACAAGGAATTTCATTACTTGCAAAATCGAAGATTTTTCAAGTATATTGGTCGGTTGCGTTTGTGGTTCTGTCTGTCTGTTTGTCTGTTTGTTTGTCACAGGCCTACAGGTCATAATTCGAAACCGATCGTCACGAAACTTCACCAAGTTGTATAGGTCGTCCCAATTGAGAAGCCTATTGTTTTTGGGGCCAAAAGGTCAAAAAGTCAACATAGGCCAAAGGTCACCAACTTTGCCAAATTTCTAAAATCCTCAATTTTCATCTGATTGACTTGAAATTTGAAGAGGACTTGCATATCTGGTCACTGAATTCAACCACCAAGTATATTTGAGGTCAACATAGTTCAAAAGGTCAACATAGGCCAAATTTCTAAAATCCTTAATTTTCATCTGATTCACTTGAAATTTGAAGACGACTTGCATATCTGGTCACTGAATTCAACCACCAAGTATATTTGAGGTCAACATTGGCCAAAAGGTAAACATAGGCCAAATTTCTAAAATCCTCAATTTTCATCCGATTGACTTGAAATTTGAAGAGAACTTGTATATCTGGTCACTGAATTCAACCACCAAGTATTTTTGAGGTCAACATAGGCCAAAAGGTCAACAGAGGCCAAATTTCTAAAATCCTCAATTTTCATCCAATTGACTTGAAATTTGAAGAGGACTTGCATATCTGGTCAATGAATTCAACCACCAAGTATATTTGAGGTGAACATAGGCCAAAAGGTCAATATAGGTCGAATTTCTAAAATCACCAATTTTCATTTGATTGACTTGAAATTCTAAGAGGATTTACATATATGGTCACTGAATAAAACCACCAACTATTTTTGAGGTCAACATAGGCCAAAAGGTCAACATAGGCCAAGTTTTTAAAATCTTCAATTTTCATCTGAAAAATCGTCACTTTTCTTCCTGTTGACCCGAGCTTTGATTAAGATTGTCAATTTTAATCTTGATGAAATTGACAATTTGCTGTATCAATGGAATTTTTTTTCTTGGGGGTGGGGGGCGGATTTTGCAAGTATCGTGTTCCGCATGACATCTTCTTGTTTTTATGTTTGGAGTAGCATACCTCATTCAGGAGTGAGTGTCAGTTTTAATTGTTGAGGGGTGACTAACTGTTGTATGCACTTGGAGGCAGGCACTTAGGCAATTGAAAAATTTTGTGTCATCATTTGAATGGGTGTAAAATTGCTCACATAAAATAACGGATTCGCGAGTGTGAGTGTTGATTCAGGCAAACAGATTTCAGAGGCTACTAAGTAAAGGAAATATATGATGAGCAGTTGAACAAAGTGGATGAATGGGTGATAAAATTAGAGAGTAGTGTTATGGAACAGATGGAGAGGGTGCAAAGGAAGGGTTGGAGGGTTTTGTCAAGATGGTGAAAAATAAAACAATGGAGCAGATGTTGAATAGGAATCAGTGGAGTATGGAAAAGAGATTGTAGGATAAGATAGATGTGGAGATGGAAGATCACCGCAACCATAGATGGAGGAAAGCTGGTGCATATAATTTTGGGCCTTGTGATTGATGTCTCGGCTAAGCCTCGTCTCTGCCCCACGGAGGCTTTGCAGTCAGCCATCATTGAAGAAGTGGAACGGATGTTTCGGAGATGTTATTTGAGCCCAGTGTTAGTTCCCTGGTGTTTTAGTATCCAGCTGTTAGTGAATCAATGACAGTGATGTTGCAAAGTGGTTTGAGGATTCGGAACGTCAACTTTGGTACTTATATGATGGAAAGGATAATTTGGAATTGTGATTAAGCACAATTTAATTGAATCTCAAAGTTGGGTGCAAGTGGTGAAAAAGCGATGTCTGCTCATCTGGTGGCTTTACTTAGAGGATCGTCCTGGAAATTGAGGGTGGACAATCGGGCGTTTGCTGCAGATATTCCAGAATTAAAGGTTGTTCAAAAAGTAGTTTGTTACTATGCATCCTACTATATTAAATGTGACAATTATCTGTCTGTGTGTATGTCTGAAAATCATTGAAACAAGCGTTACGCCTAGGTCCCCCGTCGGTGAAGTGAGGTGAGTTGACAAAGTGGCAGATGCAAGGCGGCCATCTTGGATTTTGACGTGGCGACCCAATTTGCAATAGCCTTCTTCATTGTGCATAGATACACCCACACACCAGATTAGAAGTTGGTACTTCGCTTATTTTTCAAGGTATTCCACTCACAATGTTCAGACATACATGGCGGCGGCCATCTTGGATTTCGACGTGGCGACCCAATGTTAAAAAGCATTCTTCCTTATGACTAGATACACCGACACACCAGATTAGAAGTTGGTACATCGCTTATTTTTCAAGATATTTCGCTCAAGGTTCAGACATATATATGGTGGCGGCCAACTTGGATTTTGACGTGGCGACCCAATTTTCAATAGCTTTCTTCCTTATGCCCCGATACACCCACACACCAGATTAGAAGTTGGTACTTCTCTTATTTTTCAAGATATTCCTCTCACAAGTTTCAGACATACATGGCGGCGGCCATCTTGGATTTTGAAATGGCGACCCAATTTTCAATAGCTTTCTTCCCTATGCCCCGATACACCCACACACTAGATTAGAAGTTGGTACTTCGCTTATTTTTCAAGATATTCCGCTCACAATGTTCACAGACATACATGGCGGCGGCCATCTTGGATTTTGACGTGGCCACCCAATTTTAAATAGCGTTCTTCCTTGTGCCTAGATACACCGACACACCAGATTAGAAGTTGGTACTTCGCTTATTTTTCAAGATATTCCGCTCACAAGGTTCAGACATACATGGCGTCAGACATACATGGCATCAGACATACATGGCGTCAGACATACGTGGCGGCGGCCATCTTGGATTTTAACGTGGGTTGCACCCACACACCAAATTCGAATGCGGTCCTTCGCTTACGCACGCATGCACGCACGCACGCACGCACGCGCGGACAGACGGACGGACACAGGGACGTAAGGGAAAACCATAGTCCTCCTTTCGCTCCGCTGTGTGACGGGGGACAAAAACAGGGCTGGGCTGGTCTCCACCAGAGTTTGCATATACAGTCACGTGAAAAAGTAAGTACACCCCATGTAAAGTTTTGACTTTTTCAACATATTTCAACATACAGCTATTTGATCTTCATGTCACCAATATTGATGGATAAAGGTGATATAATATAACAAATATCATGAAACATTTACATTTTGTAGTCCAGTGTATAATTTAAATAAACATAAATGCAAATTTCGCATGTGGAAAAAGTAAATACACCCCTACAAAAGGCCTACATTTATCACTACTTCAAATACCTAAAATTAAAATCAGGTGCACCATCTCAGGTGCAAATGATGAGAACATCGTCAGAGAGGATCTCGGAGGAACCTGTCTTATTTAAACCTCAGACATTTAGTTTGGTTTGCTTTTTGTTGTTGAAGTGTGTGGCGTCACCATGCCTAGATCAAAAGAGCTATCTGAGGTCTTCAGAAAGAAGGTTATAGATGCCTACGAGTCTGGGAAGGGATTTAAAAAGATCTCCAAACAATTTGAAATCAATCATTAGACTGTCCGGAAGATCATCTACAAGTGGAGAAGATTCCAAACAACTGCCAACTTGTTCAGGCCAGGCCGCCCCAGCAAGTTCAGCACGAGAGCAGAACGCAAGATGCTGAAAGAAGTCTCTAAAAACCCCAAAATGTCATCACGGGACCGACAGATAGCGCTTGCCACTGTTGATGTCAAAGTGCACGAGTGTACCATTAGAAAGAAGTTGCACAAATTTGATCAAATGGGAGGTGTGCCAGGAGGAAACCTTTGCTGTCCAGAAAGAACATCAGGGCAAGACTCAAGTTTGCCCATGAACACCTCGGCAAAGGCCATCACTTCTTGAACAATGTGCTCTGGACAGATGAGTCCAAGGTAGAGCTATTTGTCCACAGTACCAGAAGACATGTTTGGCGAAAACCAAAGACAGCATTTTACCACAAGAACCTGATACCAACTGTAAAGCATGGTGGTGGAAATATTATGGTTTGGGGCAGCTTTGCTGGATCAGAGCCTGGGCAGCTCACCATATAGAATCCACTATGAATTCTTCATTGTACCAGAGGATGCTTGAGGATAATGTGAGGCCATCTGTCGGCGAGTTGAAGCTCAACCGAGGGTGGACCTTGCAACATGACAATAGTCCTAAACATACCAGTAAATCCACCAAGGAATGGCTGAAAAGAAAGAAATGGAGGGTTCTGGAATGGCCAAGTCAAAGCCCGGATCTAAATCCCATCGAGATTTTGTGGGGGGATTTGAAACGAGCTGTGCATGCAAGAAACCCCTCAAACATCGCACAGCTGAAATAATTCTGCATGGAGGAGTGGGCAAAAAATTCTCAGTCGATGTCAGAGACTGGTAGACAGTTATAAGAAACGCCTACTTGAGGTTGTTTCTGCCAAAGGCGGCAATACCACCTATTGGAGCCAGGGGTGTACTTGCTTTTTCCACATGCGAAATTTGCATTTATGTTTATTTAAATTATACAATGGACTACAAAATGTAAATGTTTCATGATATTTGTTATATTATATCACCTTTATCTATCAATATTGTTGAAATGAATATCAAATAGCTGTATGTTGAAATATGTTGAAAAAGTCAAAACTTTACATGGGGTGTACTTACTTTTTCACGTGACTGTGTATATAGTGCATTCAGAAAGTATTCAGACCCTTTCACTTTTTTCACATTTTGTTATGTTGCAGCCTTATGCTGAAATCGTTTAAATTCATTTTTTCCCTCATCAATCTACACTCAATACCCCATAATGACAAAGAGTAAACAGGATTTTAGAAAATTTTGCAAATTTATTAAAAAGAAAAAACTGAAATATCACATTGACATAAGTATTCAGACCCTAAGACAATTGAAATTTACCTCAGGTGCCTCCCATTTCTCTTGATCATCTTTGAGATGTTTTCTACACCTTGATTGGAGTCCACCTGTGGTAAATTCAATTGATTGGACATGATTTGGAAAGGCACACACCTGTCTATATAAGGTCTCCCACCTGACAATGCATATCAGAGCAAAAACCAAGCTATGAGGTCGAAGGAAATGCCTGTAAAGCTCAGAGACAGGATTGTGTCGAGGCACAGATCTGGGGAAGCCGACAAAAAATTTCTGCTGCATTGAAGGTTCCGAAGAGCACAGTGGCCTCCATAATTCTTAAATGGAAGAAGTTTGGAACAACCAGGGCTCTTCCTAGAGCTGGCCGCCCGGCCAAACTGAGCAATCGGGGGAGAAGGGCCTTTGTAGGAGAGATGACCAAGAACCCGATGGTCACTCTGGCTGAGCTCCAGAGATCCTGTGTGGAGATGGGAGAAACTTCCAGAAGGACAACCATCACTGCATCACTGCAACACTCCACCGATCTGGGCTTTATGGCAGAGTGGCCAGACGGAAGCCTCTCCTCAGTGAAAGACACATGAAAGCCCGCTTGGAGTTTGCAAAAAAAGCACCAAAAGGACTCTCAGACTGTGAGAAACAAGATTCTGTGGGAAACAAGGTCTAAGGGGGGTATACCGAGGGTCAAAGTGGATCCAGGTTTGAACCCCCAAAATTGGAATTTGCTTTTTCCACTGGAACTACACACACTATTTCGATGAAACTTGACCACAACCTTCATCACCCGTGATGTACCAAAGTTTGTTCACGGCATTAAAAAAAATCTGCCCCTTTGGGGGTTTACAGGGGTTCAAAGTGGATCCAGGTTTGACCCCCAAAATAGATATTTGCTTTCTTCTCTGAAACTACACACACGATTTCGAAGATACTTCACCACAACCTTCACCACCCGTGATATATCAAAGTTTGCTCACAGCATAAAAAAAAAAAGCCCTTTGAGGGTATACGGGGGGGGGGGGGGGGGGGAGGGGGGGTTGCCCCCCAAAAATCGGTGTTTGCTTTCTTCTCAGAAACTATACACATGCAATTCTGATTAAACTTGACCACAACCTTTATCACCCGTGTTGTACCAAAGTTTGTTCCTGGCATTTAAAAAAAATCTGGGTCTAAGGTGGTCTGTGGGGCTTGCCCCCCAAAATAGGTATTTGCTTTTTTTTCTCAGAACCTACATGCACAACTTTGATGAAACTTCACCACAACCTTCATCACCTGTGATGTACCAATGTTTGTTCAAGGCATTGTAAAAATTGGGGTCTGAGGAGGTACACGGGGTGGGAAGGGTGGTGGTTGCCCCCCAAAATAGGTATTTTTTTGCTTGTTTGTTTAAAGTCTTATCATTATGTTAGTATGATTCTACATGCTGCCCTGTCTTCTAGCAACCATTGAAATTGGTTTAAAATACCCTTCGTCATTTTAGTATACTGTTTATTCTACCAGGTGAGCTTTCCCTAACCCTAACCCTAACAACCCTGTTTTTCTGTGGCTTGGAATCTGGAGACAATTGACTTGAAGACACCAGTCAACTCACATGACATCCAAACCTATTTTGCATCTATTGGTGAAAGGAGAAGCATAAGTTCATGTGTGTGTATGGGTGCTTGTAACCATGGCCACCTAGCTGTAAGCGTTGCAATTTCAGGATGGTTAACCATAATTGTTCTGTTCTTCAATGAAAATCAGGATCATGAGAGATCAGACTGTGAATGAGAAGAGACGGGTTCATACCATTTCCTTAAAATAAAAAAAATTTGAATCACAGATTTAGCGCTTGTAACAGCAGGTTAAAAGTGCCCGGCGAACAGACAATTGTTATATATGTATGTACTATGTATGCATGTATGTATGTATGTATGTGTGTGTGTGTGTGTATATATTAAAGTGAGACTTTTATTAATGCTGTGAACAAACTTTAGTCACAACACAACAATTATCATTTGTGACAAATTTGGTCGCAATCCAATCAGCGGTTTCGGAGAAGAAGTTTTAAGTGTTGACTGATGGACTGAAGGACTTACGGACTGACATACGGAAGGACGGACGGACGACGCGCCATCGCATAAGCTCCCCTGAACATCGTGCCAGGTGAGCTAAAAAAAAAAAAAAAGGTTTGCAACCAGGAAGTGCCTGCGCTGGGTCTAAACAAGGATAGTAGCCCAAAAAAAAAGCAGCATTCGGTCAGTCTGCAGGGTCGATCTTGACTGTCGAGTTACCATTTGTTTGCAGAATCTTGACGGAGTGATTTCAGCATTGTCGACCTTTCTGAGTGTGAGCTATACACAGGAGCAGATGGATGCCATACTGAACTACTGCCAGGAACTGGCAAACCTCTGCTGCAGTTCAGAGGCACTTCCAATGAACCAAGGTATACTTTGCATTTACACCAAGCTCCACCCAACATGTTGTTTTACGTCATTTGACATCATTTCATCATTAACTTTCTTTATTCATGGCAAGATGATATTGCATTATGTGCACATTAAATTATTATTATTATTATTTTTTTAATATTCATTTATTTATTTATTTATTATTTGACCTTCAAGCATGTACTGAAATACTTTAAAATGCAACCTTGTTTCACAATCGTAGATTATTAAGAAAAGGTTAAATTCATCAATTGAAATTGAGAAATCAGAAAACATCATCAATGATCAGTCCTCAATATACAAGTTCTGCAGTGGCACACACGGAAATCGGGATACAGGAAAGCAGAGTAAAGTAACCTCACAAATATCATTTTCTTATTGGCAGAGCCGTGGCATTTCTTTAATCTTTGAGGATTCTTTTTTGAATGTCAAAGATTCCATGACACCTTTCGAAAAGAGTCCGCCATTGTGTATGTGTATCATAGGCAAATTACAAGTTCCTGCTCGAATCTGCAAGAATACTATGCAAGTGCAAATACCTTTCCCCAGAAAGAACGCTACCTGTCCGAATGCATAGTGCCAACTGTAAAGTTTGGTGGAGGAGGAATAATGGTCTGGGGCTGTTTTTCATGGTTCGGGCTCGGGCCCTTAGTTCCTTTGAAGGGAAATCTTAATGCCACAGCATATAATGACATAGACGATTGTGTGCTTCCAACTTTGTGGCAACAATTTGGGGAAGGCCCTTTCCTGTTTCAGCATGACAATGCCCCCATGCACAAAGAGACATCTATACAGAAATGGTTTGTCGAGATCAGTGTGGAATAACTTGACTGGCCTGCACAGAGCCCTGACCTCAACCCCATCAAACACCTTTGGGATGAATTGGAACGCTGTCTGTGAGCCAGGCCTAATCACCGAACATCAGTGCCTGACCTCCCAAGTGCTCTTGTGGCTGAATGGTTGCAAATCCTCACAGTAATGTTCCAACATCTAGTGGAAAGCCTTCCCAGAAGAGTGGAGGCTGTTATAGCAGCAAAGGGGGACCAACTCCATATTAATGCCCATAATCTTCTAATGAGATGTGTGATGTTTGGGTGTCCACATTCTTTTCGTCATGTAGTGTGTATATATATATATATATATATATATATATATATATATATATATATATATATATATATATATATATATATAATATATATATACATATATATACCAATGTACCATACTCTGTGGTACAGAGTGTTCATTCTGCTGAAGCAGTTACTTGGCCTGGGGTCATGCTGGGTGTGATTTTCCATCCCTCTCCCAGCAGTAGTTGGTGCTAGAATTTGGAATTTGGCCAGGGTGCCGGCATTTGCGAAAACGAAGTGATCTTTGACATCCACCAACGAATGCATGCAGACTGGACACCAGTTTAATATCCATCCGAGGGAAGGCATTGAACATTAATTAAACACCTGGCCTGCCTGTGACGTCATGTGTACTGTATATGTAAACAAACGTTTGTGTGGCATTTGTAAACAATGTCTTAGTGTGGGAAATACTTGTTGCTAACAGGTCGTGCAGCAATTATCGTCTTGAGACTCGATCTGTGCCTTGCTTGCTGCCTCACTAAGTCAGGGGTTTAATTTTTTTTACAAATACAGGATTGCCTAAAAGTCCATTTACCCCTCCCCAGTAAAGCATTCATTCTTAAACTCTTGTAATATCCATGTTTTATTGTGCAGTACATTAATGAGTCATTAATCAGTGCAATAATTAATCAGTCATTGTATGTGGATGATGGAGCAAGTGTTGGCTAATCACAGATAGTTTGCTCAACACAGTTCTAACTCAAGTAGTCACACCCTAAATGTATTATGTTTTGTCTTTCAATAATCACACGATTCACAAAATTTCTGCATTTGTAAAGCTTTTCATTGTAGGATTCTGTTAGCAGATTTGTTTGTAATTTGGCAAAAATATTTTTTTGTGACGAGTATTGTATGTTGATCACTCCAGTTTGTGGGTTTGTGTGTTTGTCTGTCCGCTCACTTACAGTCACCTGAAAAAGTAAGTACACCCCATGTAAAGTTTTGACCTTTTCAACATACAGCTATTTGATCTTCATTTCAACAATATTGATAGATAAAGGTGATATAATATAACAAATATAATGAAACATTTACATTTTGTAGTCCATTGTATAATTTAAATAAACATAAATGAAAATTTCGCATGTGGAAAAAGTAAGTAAACCCCTACATTTATCACGACTTCAAATACCTAAAATTAGAATCAGATGCACCAGCTCAGGTGCAAATGATTAGAACATCGTTAGAGAGGATCTTGGAGGAACCTGTCTTATTTACACCTCAGATATTTAGTTTGGTTTGCTCTTTGTTGTTGAAGTGTGCGGCGTCACCATGCCTAGATCAAAAGAGCTCTCTGAGGCCTTCAGAAAGAAGGTTATATATGCCTACAAGTCTGGGAAGGGATTTAAAAAGATCTCCAAACAATTTGAAATCAATCATTCGACTGTCCGGAAGATTATCTACAAGTGGAGAAGATTCAAACAAATGCCAACTTGTTCAGGCCAGGCCGCCCCAGCAAGTTCAGCCCAAGAGCAGACCGCAAGATGCTGAAAGAAGTCTCGAAGAACCCCAGAATGTCATCACGGGACCTACAGGTAGCTCTTGCCACTGTTGTCAAAGTGCACGAGTCTACCATTAGAAAGAGGCTGCACAAATTTGATCTACATGCGAGGTGTGACAGGAGGAAACCTTTGCTGTCCAGAAAGAACATCAGGGCAAGACTAAAGTTTGCCAATGAACAACTAGGCAAAGACAAGCACTTCTGGAACAATGTGCTCTGGACAGATGAGTCAAAGGTAGAGCTATTTGGCCACAGTACCAGAAGACATGTTTGGCAAAAACCAAAGACAGCATTTGACCACAAGAACCTGATACCAATTGTAAAGCATGGTGGTGGAAATATTATGGTTTGGGGCAGCTTTGCTGCATCAGGGCCTGGGCAGCTCACCATCATGGAATCCACTATGAATTATTCATTGTACCAGAGGGTGCTTGAGGATAATGTGAGGCCATCTGTCGGAAAGTTGAAGCTCAACCGAAGGTGGACCTTGCAACATGACAATGACCCTAAACATACCAGTAAATCCACCAAGGAATGGATGAAAAGAAAGAAATGGAGGGTTCTGGAATGGCCAAGCCAAAGCCCGGATCCAAATCCCATCGAGATGTTGTGGGGGGATTTGAAACGAGATGTGCATGCAAGAATCCCCTCAAACATCGCACAGCTGAAAGAATTCTGCATGGAGGAGTGGGCAAAAATTTCTCCCAGTCGATGTCAGAGACTGGTAGACAGTTATAAGAAACGCCTACTTGAGGTTGTTTCTGCCAAAGGGGGCAACACCTCCTATTAGAGCCAAGGGTGTACTTACTTTTTCCACATGCGAAATTTGCATTTATGTTTATTTAAATTATACAATGGACTACAAAATGTAAATGTTTCATGATATTTGTTATATTATATCACCTTTATCTATCAATATTGTTGAAATGAAGATCAAATAGCTGTATGTTGAAATATGTTGAAAAAGTCAAAACTTTACATGGGGTGTATTTACTTTTTCACGTGACTGTATACTTGCCTACAGGTCACAATTTTAAACTGATCTTCACGAAACTTCACGTAAAGGTAGAGTTGGTGGTTTGACAGAATCCTACATGGGGTGTACTTACTTTTTCACGTGACTGTATACTTGCCTACAGGTGACAATTTTAAACTGATCTTCACGAAACTTCACGTGAAGGTAGAGTTGGTGGTTTGACAGAATCCTATTTATTTTTGAGGTGAAAAGGTCAAAAGACCACATTTTCACTTTTTCAACTTTTTGAAAGGTCAACCACTTTTTCCAAATTTCTAAAATCCTCAATTTTCATCTGATTGACTTGAAATTTGAATAGGAGTTTCATATCAGCGAACTTAATTCAACCACCAACTATTTTTGAGATCAACATCGGCCAATAGGTCCGCATAGACCAAATTTCTAAAATTGTCAATTTTCATCTGATTAACCTAAAATTTGAAGAAGATTTGCATATTGGGTCACTGAATTTGAAACACCAATTATTTTTGAGGTCAAAAGGATACTCTACTGAGTGCCATTCTACTTTGCTCTCTTTTACAAATTATCGCTCTACGAGTGATTTTTCATTATTCTTTTGTTGTAATTCCCTTTTAAGTGACGTTCAGCCTCAACAATTCTCATATTGTTTTGTATCAGGAGATACGTTTGGATTCCACCCAGGAAATATTTTGAACAAAAGATTAAGAATAAGCAAGTTGGAGTAATCAACATATGATATACAATTAAGAAGGATAAAATAGAGAAGCAAGGGTAGCGGAGTATGGGTAGTATGGGAAGAGAAAATAATGAATGTTGGGAGGAAATGGGATGAAGAGGAGAGCTTGAAACATGTGGTTGGTTATGTCAGTGGTCAGTGGTTAAGGGTTGTATGGGGCACATGGCAAAAATTGGTCAATTTTTTAAAAATATCTAATTTGTAGATGACCTAAAAAGGAGCCATTAATTTTTTTTGTAAGATTAAACAAAATTAAATAGCATCATAAATCGTGTTAATATTTATTGGATAGTCCTTTCAATTTATACCTATGCCTCACAGCATTCACAGACAATGTGCATAGCCAGAAGAAAGCTTTGCAAAACACAGACTTATCTTTTAACAAAAACAAGATGCCATCATACAATGTGTACAAATCAATGTCGTGTATCGATAGCGCAATGTGGTATTTGATAAGCCCTACTGACGTTCTAGAGCATTCTAAAGACAGCACCATGACAGGTAGCTGAGGTTACTCACCTTTGAGTATTGTAGGTATTATTCAATCATCGTGATGCTTTGTAGGAAAAGCATCAAAGAGTAATCTATCCTTCAGAGGGGGTCTTTACTTAAGATGGCTGCCCGTGTGCTGGTTTGTGGACTTTATAGATCCCATGGTACTTTTCAAAAAGGGTAGTCACATAGTGCACTGCCAATTTGGTAAAATTCAAAATTGTTTCTCCAATCTGCAGGATCTAGTGTATCAACTCCATAGCCAGACCTCAATAATGGTGCAATGTGCAAATTCAACCAGTAAGGACATGCATTCTTCATATATGTGTATATACATATTACATATACTCGTGTGTGTATATATATATATGCGAAATGTCCGTCTGTTTGTGAACCACTTCTCTGAGCTCCCAAAGTAAATCGGCACGAAACTTCATAGGATAACATCTTGTACCACCCTGCACCTAAATAGAGGTTTTAAAACAGTTATTTTCTCACAATTCATAACTTAAAACCCGACCTAGGTCTCAGTCAATGGAGTATCTTCTCTTCTCGACTTGGTTATGACTAACTTCCCTGCAAATGTCTGCTGCTCTTCCTCTGCTCCAATCGGTTCTTCTGATCATTTGCTTGTTAAAGTGGACATCTCTCTGGGCATTCTCAGAGAGCCTCCTCAGCGCCGACGAGTCTGGCATTTCACTCAGGCCAACTGGCACGGTCTTCAAGCAGCCATCAATCGTCTGGACTGGTCTCCCATCTCTACTGCCTCTGTCATCAACTCTTCCTGGGAATTCTTCCAACAAAAACTGCTCTCTCTCGTGCACAGATTTATCCCATCTCGTCGTCAGTTGTCATACCCTTCCTCCCGTCCATGATACACTGAAGCTTGTGGTGAGGCAGTTGCCATGAAGCAACTTGCCTTCGTCTCCTGGAAGGCTAATCCAACTGAAGGTAATCTCAGTTCCCTTCACAAAGCTCGGAACAAGTGTGTGTCTACCATCAGGAGAGCCAGGAAACAATATCTCTCTGCTCTCAAGACTGAACTCTCACACCTGTCTCCCTCCTCCAAATCCTGGTGGCATCTGGTCAAATCCGTTTCTGGTGTTTGTTCCCCCTCCATCCCCTCCCTTACCTCAAACGGCTACACAGCTGACACCACACGTGAAAAAGCCGAATGCCTCAACTCTGTTTTTGCCTCAAAATCTTGTGTCCCGAACCCATCTCTCTCTGTTCCCACCTTACCCAGTCGAACCCAGCTGCTCCTGGACTCTGCATAACCCAGCTGCTCCTGGACTCTGCATCCGTCTCTCCTGACAAGGTGGATAAGTTTTTGTCAAACCTCGACTCTGATTCTGCAACTGGATCAGACGGCATCAGCCCACGGGTCTTAAATTCCTGCTCTTCCGCTCTATCTCACCCTCTCTCCATTCTCTTCACCTCCTTCTTTTGCTCAAGGTCAACTGCCATCTGCTTGGAAATCAGCCAACATCACCGCTTTACACAAAAAGGTGCAAAAACAGATCCTTGCAACTACAGACCAATCAGCCTGCTCCCAATAATCAGCGAGGTCATGGGATCAAACTTCGCTTCTGACATCAAATCCTTCCTCTTCTCCAATGGCTTGATCTCGGATCATCAATTTGCATTCAGACCAGGTCATTCTACTCTGGACATGCTGCTTCTGCTGTCTCAACAATGGATGGAGGTCCTTAATGCCAAACAGGAAATCAGAGCTGTCTTCCTCGACATATCACGTGCCTTCGATATGGTTTGGCACACTGCTCTGCTCACCAAACTCTCCTCCTATGGTATCCATGGAAATCTCCACGCATGGCTTGCGGACTTCCTCTCTGGTGGTAGTCAAGGTGTGGCCCTGAATGGTTTTCTCTCATCTCCCCTTCCTGTTCAGGCTGGAGATCCCCAAGGCAGTGTTCTGGGCCCTGTGCTTTTTCTGGTCTTCATCAATGATCTATCCTGGTGTTGCCTGGTGTTGGCTTAGCGGTTAGGGTGCCGGCTAGGGATCCCCGGATCCTGGGTTCGAATCCCGGTCAATTGCTAAATTAACACCAGGGGGGTTGACTCAGCCTGTCATCCTTCCGAGTTCGGGAAATTGAGTAAAAGCTTGCTGGGATGAATGATCCCGGTGTGTACCCCAGTTTAGAATAGGTACACCGTATCCCTACGCATCGTAGCAGGCGACCAAGGGTTGGCGCCAGGAAGGGCATCCGGCCATAAAAACATTGCCTCAAACAGGGAACCATGATTGTCATGGGGCCCGCAAGGCTAACCCCTGCTCTAGCGGGGAAAATGGCCTTAAAACGATCATTCATTCATTCATTTATTCATCAATGATCTATCCGACTCTCTGGAAAATCCTCTCTCTATCTCTTTGCTGATGACTCCACTCTCTGCCGCTACATACCTCATCCCTCAGTTTGGCAGTCTGCAGCCTCCTCGCTCTCTGCAGACCTGCACAAAATCAGACAAGTGGAACACGTCTTTTCAATCCTGACAAATCTCACACTCTTACTTTGTCTCTCCGAAAAGACCGACTGGACAACCCTCCCACCTACTTTCTCAACAATGCTCTCCAAGAAGTTCTGTCACTCAAGCTTTTGGGTCTCACTATCTGCCATGATCTTTCCTTGGAAACACACATTTTCCAGTCGCCAAAGCTAGTCGGCTGGGCATCCTTCCTTGGCACACCTGAGCTCCTCACCACATACAAGGCTTTAATCTGCAGCTTAATGTAATACTGCTCTCCCCTCTGGTCTGGTGTTCCTACCTCACACCTAGCTCGTCTTCACGCTGTTGAAACCAAAGCTTTCAGAATCATTGGAATCTCCCACGATGAAGCTATCTCCGAGGGCCTTTCACTCACTCACCGCAGGCAGGTTGGTGGACTTTCTGTCTTCCACCGACTCCTTTCCGGCCTTGCTCCCCTTGCTCTGTCTGTGCTCTGTCCCCCAAATATTCCTACAGGTCGCACAAGATCTGCCAGCATCCCTCTTATGGTTAAACTGCCAAAATCAAGACTATCTATTCACCTTCACTCTTTCATTCCATTTTCAGACAACAGATTTTCCCCCCTCCTCCCTTTTTCCCATGCCTTCTCCCCCCCCCCCTTTTCCCATGCCTTCTCCCCCCCCCTTTTCCCATGCCTTCTCCCCCCCCCGTTTTCCCATGCCTTCCCCCCCCCTTTTCTCATGCCTTCTCCCCCCCCCTTTTCTCATGCCTTCTCCCCCCCCCTTTTCCCATGCCTTCTCCCCCCTTTTCCCATGCCTTCTCCCCCCCCCTTTTCCCATGCCTTCTCCCCCCCCCCTTTTCCCATGCCTTCTCCCCCCCCCCTTTTCCCATGCCTTCTCCCCCCCCCCTTTTCCCATGCCTTCTCCCCCCCCCCCTTTTCCCATGCCTCCTCCCAACCTTTTTCCCATGCCTTCTCCCCCCCAAGCCCTCTCCCTCCCACAGATCTCCCGATGTCCCTGCTGTCCATCTTGTCACCCGCTCCCTTTATCATATGTTTTATGTGTCAGTTTGTCTTTTTGTGATCAATGTTAGCTCTTACACGAGCCTCAACCTTGTATACAACCCCCCCCCCCCCCAAAAAAAAAACCAACAACATCGGAGCCGCCACCTGTCGCCATGATCTCCCAGGGTCGATCCACATATATAAATCTTCATAAAAAGCCCAATTTTTATTGGATTTCAACACGGATATCGATATAATTAGTTTGATGTTGAGCTCTGATCATCACATATGTTATCATATGTGAGAAACAACTATTAATTAAGACGTTGCCATGATCTGTAAGTTCGGCAAAGGAGTCATGTGACCTCTCAAATGCGCTAATTATTCAAAAACCGAAAATAATAGAAACACAACCTATACATCGTTTTAAAAGGGAATTTTACTGCTTGTCTAGCAACATCTGCCTTAAGAGTGAAAAATAGTTTGTAGAAAAAAGGCCCCACGTGACGCCAACTACAAACCACCACTTGACAACAGGTGAACCTCCAATGATTACCTTATCGGCTTATCCTCACAACAAGGTGAGTTGTTGTTTTGCTGTGTTTGGGATCAAACTGCTTTGAGCTCCCAAGGTTAATCACAATGAAACGTTCTACCTTCAGATTTTTAACCACGATATACCTGAATAAGGGTTTAACTCGCCTGGTGTTGGCTTAGCGGTTGGGGTGCCGGCTTGGGATCCCAGGATTCTGGGTTTGAATCCCGGTCAATTGCTAAATTAACACCAGGGGGGTTGACTCAGCCTGTCATCCTTCCGAGTTCGGCAAATTGAGTACCAGCTTGCTGGGATGAATGATCCCGGTGTGTACCCCGGCTTAGAATAGGTACACCGTATCCCTGTGCATCGTAAGAGGCGACCAAGGGTTGGCGTCAGGAAGGGCATCCGGCCATAAAAACATTGCCTCAAACAGGGAACCATGATTGTCATGGGGCCCGCAAGGCTAACCCCCACTCTAGCGGGGAACATGGCCTTACAACGATCATTCATTCATTCATTATATACCTGAATAAGGGTTTAATACCATGACGGTGATGAGGAGGTCATTTGGCCCGTTATTGTCGTGTTGCACTCCCAAGTTAATTTATTTATGACTCTGAGGTAATTTCTTTACGACACCTTCACTCCTTTACACACTATTATGCCCTTTCCACTCCTTGGACTCCTCTAGACCCTTTACACCCCCTTAGACCACTCTAGACCCTTTACACCCCCTTTGACCCTTTACACCCCTTAGACCACTCTAGACCCTTTACACCCCCTTAGACGCTTTCCACCCCTTAGACCCCTTTATACCCTTTCCACTCCCTAGACTCCTCTAGACCCTTTACACCCCCTTAGACCACTCCAGACCCTTTACACCCCCTAAGAAACCTATGACCCTTTACATCCCTTTAGACCCTTTACATCCCATAAACCCATTCGACCATTCACACCCCCTTAGACCCCTAACACTCCTTAGATCCTTTACACCCCTTAGATCCCTTTGACCATTTACTCCCCTGCGACCTACCCCTTCGACCTTTTACACCCCTTAGACCTTTACACCCTTTAGACCCTTTCATACCCATTTCGACCTTTTTGAGATATATACACCTTTTGACACTTTTCAGACCTATTGACTTTTTAACACACTTTTGCCAATTTAAGACCATTTGGACACTTTTGACCCCTTTTGCTCTTTCGTCCTTAGACACCTTTAGGCCCCATTTGGCCCTTTTAAGATCCTTGATTCTTTAAACACTTTAGACCCCTTTATGACCCTAAAAAACTTAAGACCCCTTAGATAATTGGAAAACATTTCCTCCCAAAATCAGTTTTGACAACCTTTTCTGTGCACTATTCGCATCGCATCAAACGTTGTGATGATGAATCTAAACTGATATCTCAATGTGAAACTGATGTTGAAACGTGAAACTGAAACTACTGATCTATGGATCATCGAATGAGAAACCAGAATGAAATGCTGTTGGAAATTGCTGAAAGCAAAGCTATGGGGAATATAGAGAGGGGGAAGGTCGGAGCTGAAGAAACAATGTGGAGAGGGATAGGTGCCTCGAGGTGGTCGGTTGGTATGGAAAGGTGATCTTCCATTCGGCTGTACTCAATCTTTCATCAGGCAGCTGCACCCATTGTGACATTTACTCACTCAATATTTACACTGAATTCCCATTTCTATCAATACACACTCCAAAGGAAATTGCTCATTTCAGGTGAGACATTTATGCCCTTCATTTATGCCCCCCCCCCCCCCCGTCATTGAGAAGTTCCTTTTGCTAGTATATATATATATATATATATATAATATATAATATATAATATATATATATATATATATACTGTATATATATATATATATATATATATATATATATATATATATATATACATACATACATACACACACTACATGACCAAAAGTATGTGGACACCTGAATACCGAACATCTCATTCCAAAATCATGAGCATTAATATGGAGTTGGTCCCCACTTTGCTGCTGTAACAGCCTCCACTCTTCTGGGAAGGCATTCCATAGATGTTGGAACATTGCTTTGGGGATTTGCTTCCATTCAGCCACAAGAGCACGAGGGAGGCCGGGCACTGATGTGGGCGATTAGGCCTAGCTCATAGTCAGCGTTCCAATTCACCCCAAGGGTGTTTGATGGGGATGAGGTCAGGGCTCTGTGCAGGCCAGTCAAGTTATTCCACAGCGATCTTGATAAACCATTTCTGTATGGACCTCGCTTTGTGCACGGGGGCATTGTCATGCTGAAACAGGAAAGGGCCTTCCCCAAACTGTTGCCACAAAGTTGGAAGCACACAATCGTCTAGAATGTCATTATATGCTGTAGCGTTAAGATTTCCCTTCACTGCAACTAAGGGGCCGAGCCCAAACCATGAAAAATAGCCCTAGAATAGTATGCCTTCTCCACCAAACTTCACAGTTTGCACTATGTATTCGGGCAGGTAGCGTTCTTCTTTCATCCGCCAAAACCCAGATTCATCCGTCGGACTGCCACATGGTGAAGCGTGATTCATCATTCCAGAGAACGCATTTCCACTGCTCCAGAGTCCAATGGTGGCGAGCTTTACACCACTTTAGCCGACACTTGGCATTGCACATGGTGATCTTAGGCTTGTGTGCGGCTGCTCGGCCATTGCAACCCATTTCATGAAACTCCCGACGAATACTTGTTGTGCTGACGTTGCTTCCAAAGGCAGTTTTGAACTTGGTAGTGAGTGTTGTAACCGAGGACAGACGATTTTTACGCTCTACGTGCTTCCGCACTCGGCGTTCCCCTTCTGCAAGCTTGTGTGGCCTACCACTTTGCAGCTGAGCTATTGTTGCTCCTAGACGTTTCCACTTCACAATAACAGCACTTACAGTTGATCGGGGCAGCTCTAGCAGAGCAGAAATTTGACGAACTGACTTGTTGGAAAGGTGGCATCCTATGGTGGTGCCATGTTGAAAGTCACGGAGCTCTTCAGTATGGCCCATTCTACTGCCAATGTTTGTCTATGGAGATTGCATGGCTGTGTGCTTGATTATATATACCTGTCAGCAATGGGTGTGGCTGAAACAGACAAATCCACTAATTAGAAGGGGTGTCCGCATACTTTTGGTCATGTAGTGTATATATATATATATGGCAGAACAAACAGCAATTGATGAGCTCTTGGCTTGACTTGCAAGTATAATTGTAAAATTGAACCAACCCTGTGGATAAACACTCTAATCATCATTCTAAGAAACAAACTCTCTTTATGCAGGTTGTGTTGGACGTTGGAAGGATCTTTTCACTGTGTCCCTCAATGAGAAATTTGACGACGTGTACCGGCAACAGATTCCCAAGGAAGGCCTCGCTTTTGACTTCCAGTTGAGCTGAAGATCTAAAATTTCCGTTTGCTCTTTACTTCGGGGGATGACTGATCACTGCAACTACGAAATAATGTAGCTATCCAAGAAATGACAATGAAGCACTTGAATTATGTGAGTAAGGAGAATCGTGATAAGATTTCTCCATTGTTAGACCACATTAAACAGGCTGGAATTACTGCAACAATGGTTGCTCCTCAAATAGAATGCCCAGTGTTTCAATCCTTTACTCAGCTGTTTTCGAGAGAGGTTTCAATTGTTTCAAGAGGTGAAATATGGCTGGCCATGTCTAAAGTTCCTGGACGCACCTTTTCAATTGAAAGGATGTTCAGTGTATGGTATATGGAATGAACCTTGCTTGACAAACATAAGTGGATTTTCTTGCTCAAGTAATATGTAATTAATATTGTTGGACCAGATAATGGAGGAACGAGCCAATTATATTTATTGCTGTAAAAAAAAAGAACGTATGTACAATGCATTACATATCTGGCAGGATGGCCTAGAGGTTCGCAGTCTCGCATCTCAGCTCTCTAGCCTGAGTTTGAATCCAGACCCAGCTATAAACTGTCATCCTGATCCTGGTGTTTCACAGGCAGGGACGATTCATCAATGTGTTCCGTCTCTCGGATGGACCTTAAACTGGCGTCCCGTGTGACAACATAATTTGTTAAATGTTAAAGATCCCCATGGTGACCTTCAAAAAGAGTAGGTGACTTAGCACCGGCACCGTGGCCAACTTAAACAACTACTCAGCTTAACCCTTGCGAAGAAACTGCTTTGGCAGCACCAACACTCTGTAAATTGTATGATATATATCATCTTATAATACATTGTATATTATTGCAAAGTGTATTAAAATCTATTCCATCTCTTCTTTAGTGGTTTTATTAATGACATGCTTTTTGAAAACAAGACCGATAGTCTAACTATGGTGTAGCCAGGCTTGGATCTGCTGAGTGGAGGATCTGCTGGCTTCTGTCATGTGACCAGATCCTCAGCTCTAATTGGTGGACAGACAAAAAACACACACCGGACAGACAGACAAACCCTGTTCCAGACGCCATTGACCTCCGGACTACGCAGTAAATATATGACTGCCGAACCACGTCACCAATGACATCATCCTTTTTTTTCTCTACCAATTTATCCCTCGATCACGCTCAAGAAATTTCATACTGATCGGATCAAGCGTTCTACTTGTCGATTTATGATGTCATAAGGAAGGCATCTATGACATGATCATTAACATATGTTATTCCATATGATCCTAATGAGCCACCACCTTTTACAATGAACCACCTTTCAATTTTTTCCATGGAGCAGTTTCGGAGATATAGAGATGGCAAAGTCGACTTTTCCAAGATGGTGCCAGTACCACGTGACCTATGACGTCATAATTATCATAAGACATCTACAGGAGGAGGCGCTCCTATGGTAAAAAATTTTGTGTCAATCAGACCAATGATTGCAGAACAAACCAATTTTAAAGGGAATAAACACAATATGCCGGAGGAAGGGACATACAGTCGTGGCCAAAAATATTGTCACCCTTGCACTTTTTTCAAATAATGCACCATTTCTTCCCGAAAATTGAGGAAATTAAAAAAATCTTTTGATATCCACATAAAAATTTCTTTGGTTTGGAGTGGAACAAAACCAAAAAAACTGAAAAAATTACTAAACATTAGCTTATTCCTCACAGAAATCCTAAAATTGCCTGGATAATATTATGTCAGTAGGGCAAAGCAATATCTAGAGTCAGGTAGATCTGAATAGGTAACATGCTTCGTCTGTCACGATAGGGAATCTGCCCTGTAATAAGTTCTGTGGGTGTAGTCCGGTTTGTCGGGTAAGAGTATACCTGTGAACATATCAGGATGTTCGGGTGTTAGATAGTGTAGGGAATAAGATAAACCCCTGTGTGTCAAACCTGGTAGCCAAACCTTTGTCCCTTATGGCAATGCATACTCATATAAACACTTAGACAGGCCCTGTAGTGCACATAGTAATTAAATTCCCTTCCCTGACAAGGACTTCGGAAGAAAACGGGCAGGGGGGCCAGTTCGGGGCACCGCCGCATGGGCCGCAGCCAGCTACACCACCGGCAGGCCTAGGAACATAGAGTGACACGAGCTATCACCACGCTACAGGGAACGAGTGATTGGTTGGTGAGGAAGGCGCGAACCTCCAGCCAATCAGGGCGAGCAATACCAGGTAGGAGGGACTCGGCCAATGAGAGGGCACCAGCAAGAGGGAACATCGGAGGAGAGTGGACGCAAGGTGATAAAAGGGGCTGCACGACAGCTTCAGTAGCTCTATTTTTTGGGTTCTTCGCTGCGTCTTGTGCTGCACGTCCCTCTGGCTGTATTGTGCTCTCTGCACTTCCCTTCTTGGTCTTGAGAGGTCCTGGTGGTCGTTGGTTCACCATCTGCGTGGTGCTTGGAGCGGTGCTCGGTGCTTTCGGTGCTGTGAACGGGCGGGACGTCGTGTGCGAACGGAGAGGGCGTTGGCTCGGGCCTAGCAAAGCGTGTGAGGCGGACGGAGGGTTCCTCCACGCCAGAGGTTGGAGTCAAGTGGGGACAAGACGACCACAGATAAGACCGCACACCACATACACACCATAACGAACGGTTCTTTTCGTAATCCATATTGCCTCGTCTCGCATCCGAAATCTGTGTGTGGGGACGTCCCAATTCGGATATTTATTACCGGCGCGTGCTTTTCCTGTCCCACCTCCTTGTGAATAAACCCTTATATTATTTTCTGTATATATATATGAACGCAGTTTCCGTGTGGTTGATTTAATAGGTAAGACTGCAGGGCTCTTGCGCCGCCCCCTCCATCCCGCGCGCTTTGGTGTAGCTTTTTGTTTTTGGAGTCCGCCATTGAGTTTTCGCCTCAGGGACTAATAGTCCGTGGGCTGAGTCGGGTTTACATGCACGCCCCCCCCCCCCACAACTTAACTTCCCGGGTATGTCCATGTACCCCCCACCCTAGGGGTTAGGAAAAACCATGTTAACAGAAAAAAACTCATTCCCTCATAGTTTGACCTCTGGTGACCTCATTAGTGATCTCATTAGCATATAACACATATCATTGTAAAGAGTGTCCC
This sequence comes from Myxine glutinosa, assembly GCF_964187855.1. Taxonomy (NCBI): domain Eukaryota; kingdom Metazoa; phylum Chordata; class Myxini; order Myxiniformes; family Myxinidae; genus Myxine; species Myxine glutinosa. The sequence continues at coordinate 118,083,130 of NC_136263.1, read as the reverse complement.
AGGACAAACATTTTGAGGGGTCATATGTAACCATAGGATGACTAGGTAAAAAGGTATGGCCATTTGAATTTCGCCTACCCCTAATTTTCGGAAATCACTGACACAGGGGGGGTAACATCAAAATATGCGTGGGAGGTACCTTGGGAATTAGTTTTTTTTTCTGTTAACATGGTTTTTCCTAACCCCTAGGGTGGGGGGTACATGGACATACCCGGGAAGTTAAGTTGTGGGGGTGGGGGGGGGGTGCATGTAAGCCCTACTCAGCCCACGGACTATAAGGCCTTCGCAATCGGCTTCCGTGACCATCTGATTTTAATCGAAGGTGGCCGCACAAAAATATTATTGGCACCTTGTGGAAGTTGTTAGAAATAATTAGATTTCAAGCAGGTGATTCTTTAATTTGGAATTGAACTCACCTGTGGCGAGTTGCAGGTGCCTGCAACATAAAAATCACTCATGAAGAGAAAATGAGTTTGAAAAGAGAACAGGAGTCATTCTTCTGTTTTGTGTCACTGTGTGTACCGCAATGATGATGGCGAAAATAAAGAAAACCAGAGAATTGTCCGAGGTCAGACACAAGATTGTAGCCAACCAGGGACAATCTCAAGGCTACAAGTCCATCTACAGAGATCTTGATACAGAGTCTCAAAGTCTCCATCGCCAGAGTTCCTGTGTCCACCGTACGCAATGTTTTAAGGAAGTTTAAGGCCCATGGCACTGTAGCCAACCTCCCTGGAAATGACCCCAAGAAAAAACTTGATGGAAGATTGCAGCGAAGGATTGTTCGAATGGTGGAGAAAGCACCTCGATCAACTGCCAAACAGATTCAAGCTGACCTTCAGACACAACGTACGACAGTTTCAACTCGCACCAGCCATCACAAACTCAATAAAAGGGGGTTCTATGGTAGGAGACCTAGGAGGACCCCACTGCTAAGAGAAAGACATAGGAAAGCCCGACTGGAGTTTTCCAAAACACACCTGAACAAGCCAAAACCCTTCTGGGAGAATGTCCTGTGAACAGATGAGACCAAATTGGAGCTTTTTGGTAAAGCACATCATCTCTATGTTTACAGAAAACAAAATTAAGCCTTCAAAGAAAAGCCAACCTTCCCTACAGTCAAACATGGAGGAGGTTCAGTGATGTTTTGCTGTTGCTGTGCTGCCTCGGGCACTGGGTAACTTGAATGTGTGCATGGCATCATGAAATCAGCAGATTACCAAGGCATTTTGGAGTGCAATGTTCAACCCAGTGTTCATGAAGCTGGGTCTCCGTCGAAGGTCACGGATCTTGCAGCAGGACAATGACCCCAAACACACTTCAAAAAACACCCAGGAATGGGTCAAGATGAAACGCTGGTCTGTTCTGAAATGGCCAGCAATGAGTCCCGATCTAAATCCCATTGAACACCTGTGGGGAGAATTGAAAACAGCATTTGGGAGAAGGCACCCTTCAAATCTGGGAGAAGTGGAGCAGTTTGTACAAGAAGAGTGGGCCAAACTGCCAGTAGAGAGGCGTAGGAAGCTCATTCATGGCTATAGGAAGCGATTGACTTTTGGCATGGATAGGCATGGATATAACTGAAGATGTCAAAAGGTCAAATGCCCTATAATGCAATTACGGGTGCTTTTTACTCCCGCCAGGGAGTAATGCATTCGATCGTGTCCGTTCTAATGTTTAGCTTCATACGAACACACATACGCATGTGTGTTCGTATGTTCGTGTGTTTGTGAACAAGATATCTGGAAAAGTTCTGAACGGATTTGGATGAAAGTTGGTGGGATGATTGCCCTTGGGATAAGGAAGAATTGATTAGTTTTTGGTGAAGCTCAGGATATTATTCCGGATCCAGGAATTTTTTGAAGGATTTTTTTATACCATTGGAAGATAGGGCTCAGCAGCGGCCACCCAAGGAGGGAGTATGCGCTCTACTGAGTGGCGTTCTAGTTTAAACATTATTTTCATGAAATTTTATCCAGTATATGCAATCAGCACAGGGAGATTAATTAAATATGTTTCGAGTTTTTTTGGATTTGACCTCTAGTTGATGCCCCATGGGGTGAGGACTTGGGGTCAAAACTGGGAAAAAGATTCGAACTCAAAAGTTGATATTGAATCATTCCTGGTGGAACTTTTTCCCATCTTTCAACATTCCTTTCGGTGGGAAGCATGGGGAAGTTGTCGTCCTTTAGGTGGGAAGCTGCCGGAACCCAACCACATTTGTCTCTTGAATGTGCCCAACATGGCATCTGTGCAAAATAATATTTCCACCATCTTGTTTTTCTGGTGGGCCTAAGATATCAGGCCTGTAGGCCTCTGCATCACAAATATACACATCGGCATCACACATACACCCACAGAAACTGTGATAATCTCTCATTAGGTTCTGTGAAACGATAATCGAAATGCAAAGGTTGGAGAATGCTTAACACTGAAATTAGTGTGAAATGCACCAACCCACTAATGGAGAAAAGGTATAAAATGCTACCTTAGGAAAAAGCAATACTGCTCCACAAAATCTCTTCAACTGGTTAAGAAAAATAGCGCACTGATAAAACACACACCGTGTCACCTCCCTTAACCCACGCTGGTGCTTATAACTCCTTCATCCAACTTTTCTTTCATCTGTGGAATTGACTCCCTCTGTCTGTTGGCCTGTGCTTTTCCCTGTAGTCTTTCAAGAATGCTGGCCACTAAATAGCACCTCATGATTTCTCCTCTACCCAATCCCAATATCGTTTTTCTCTTGTTGACCTGTAAACCCTTTTCCACCTTGCCTCTCCGTCTCTCATACTTTATTTTGTCGAAATGTTCTGCCAAGGTGTCCGTCTGTTAATATGCTCCTCTCTAATGTTTAGCTCCTCGATGAGCTTTACCTTCCAGGTGAAAAAAAGAAAAGAAAAGGTAAATGGCTGTTAAGAGTGGCAATAGCATTGGATCATGAATGATGAAAGTTCATCTCAGTATTAACTAGATGGTTTTCATAGAATACTTACCCTGTGCAGTCAACTTAGTGCGAGCCAACTCTTCTGTTTTTTTTATATTTGATCCAATATGGCTGCCAGACCACTGAGTGATGACATCATCAATTTACATTCTCTTATATAATTGTTGCATCGATCATGCTCAATAAATTTCAAACTGATCAGACTAAGTGTTGTCCCTGTCGAATTATGACGTTATAATTACGACACCAATGACATCATCGTTAACAACACCTATTCCCCCATGTGGAGTTCTTGACAATGAGCCATGTTTCAATTTTTTCCATGGAGTGGTTTTGTTGATTCACTGGTCAACAGCCAAATTGGTTCTGACTTTTTTTTTTTTTTGGGGTATACAAGATCGAGGCTCATGAAAGAGATAACATTAATCACACAAAAAGTCAAACCGACACATAAAACACAAAAAATAAGGGGAGCGGTAGACAAGATGGGGAGAGAGGGGGAAGGACACAAACACAACATTTGAGAGCAGGGACATCGGGAGAAATGTGGGAGGGAGAGGGCTTGGGGGGAGGTGGGAGAGGTATAAAACATATGAACACTGCAAGGACTTCCAGGAAAGAAGTTGGAATTTCCAAAAAAAAAAAGAAGTGTATCTGGGGTGAATTAGCAGGGGTAGAAAAGATCAAGGTTTTGGATGGGGGAAGATAAGAGATGGTGGTGAACAGCTGTTTTAAAGACCTGGAGGGAGGGGTGGGATTGAAGGGAGTGGGGGAGTTTGTTCCAGAGGCAGAAGAAAAGGGGAATGAAAGAGTGAAGGTGAGCAGAGAGCCTAGATTTTGGCAGTTTAACCATAAGAGGGTTGCAGGCAGATCTTGTGCGACCTGAAGGAATATTGGGGGGACAGAGCACAGAGAGAGCTGGGGGAGCAAGGCCGGAGGGGAGTCGGTAGAAGACAGAAAGACCACCAACCTGCCTGCGGTGAGTGAGTGAAAGGCCCTCGGAGATAACTTCATCGCAGGAGATTCCAATGATTCTGAAAGCTTTCGTTTCAACAGCGTGAAGCCGAGTTAGGTGTGAGGCAGGAGCACCAGTCCAGAGGGAGGAACAGTATTCCATTGAGCTGCGGATGAAAGCCTTGTATGTGGTGAGGAGCTCAGGTGTGCCAAGGAAGGACTTCGCACGACGGAGGATGCCCAGTCGGCGACTGGCTTTGGAGGCCAGCTTGGAAATGTGGTTTTCCCAAGAAAGATCATGGCAGATAGTGAGACCCAAAAGCTTGAGCGACAGAACTTCTTGGAGAGGATTGTTGAGAAAGTAGATGGGAGGGTTTTCCAGTCGGTCCTTTCGGAGAGACATTGTAAGAGTGTGAGATTTGTCAGGATTGAAAGACATGTTCCACTTGTTTGACCAGTCTGATTTTGTCCAGGTCTGCAGAGAGTGAGGAGGCTGCAGACTGCCGATCTGAGGGATGAGGATTAGAGCGGCAGATAGTGGAGTCATCAGCAAAGAGATAGAGAGGATTTTCCAGAGAGTCGGAGAGATCATTGATGAAGACCAGAAATAGCACAGGGCCCAGAACACTACCTTGGGGAACTCCAGCCAGAACAGGAAGGGGAGATGAGAGAAATCTATTCAGGGCCACACGTTGCCTACGACCAGAGAGGAAGTCCGCCAGCCATGAGTGAAGTTTCCCATGGATACCACAGGAGGAGAGTTTGGTGAGCAGAGCTGGGTGCCAGACCGTATCAAAGGCCCGTGATATGTCAAGGGAGACAGCTCTGATTTCCTGTTTGGCATTGAGGACCTCCATCCATTGTTGAGACAGCAGAAGCAACATGTCCAGAGTAGAATGACCTGGTCGGAATCCAAATTGATCAGAGATCAAGCCATTGGAGAAGAGGAAGGATTTGATATCCGAAGCAATGATGGATTCCATGACTTTGCTGATAATTGGAAGCAGACTGATTGGTCTATAGTAGCAAGGATCTGTTTTTGCACCTTTTTGTATAAAGCGGTAATGTTTGCTGATTTCCAAGATGCTGGCAGATGACCTTGAGTAAAAGAGAGGGTGAAAAGAACAGAGAGAGTGTGAGATAGAGCGGAAGAGCAGGATTTTAGGAGCCGTGGGCTGATGCCGTCTGGTGCAGTTGCAGAATCAGAGTCGAGGTTTGGCAAAAACTTCTCCACCTTGTCAGGAGAGAAGGACACAGAGTCCAGGAGCAGTTGGGTTCGATTGGGAAAGGTGGGAACATAGAGAGATGGGTTTGGGACACAAGATTTTGAGGCAAACACAGAGTTGAGGCATTTGGCTTTGTCACGTGCAGTGTCAACTGTGTAGCCATTTGAGGTAAGGGAGGGGATGGAGGGGGAACAAACACCAGAAACGGATTTGACCAGATGCCACCAGTATTTGGAGGAAGGAGACAGGTTTGAGAGTACAATCTTGAGTGTGGAGAGATAGTGCTTCCTGGCACTTCTGAGGGTAGACACACACTTGTTCCGAGCTTGGTGGAAGGAACTGAGATTGCGTTCAGTTGGATTTGCCTTGCAAGAGGCAAAGGCAAGTTGTTTCAGGGCAACTGCCTCACCACAAGATTCAGTGTACCATGGACGGGAGGAAGGGTAAGACAACTGAAGACGAGATGGGATAAATCTGTGCATGAGAAAGAGCAGTTTGCTTTGGAAGAATTCCCAGGAAGAATTGATGTCAGAGGCAGTTGAGATGGGAGACCAGTCCAGGTGATTGATGGCTGCTTGCAGCCCGTGCCAGTCGGCCTGAGTGAAATGCCAGACTCGTCGGCGCTGAGGAGGTTCTCTGAGAATGGCCAGAGAGATGTCCACTTTAACAAGCACATGATCAGAAGAACCGATTGGAGCAGAAGAAGAGGAGCAGACGTTTGCAGGGAAGTTAGTCATAACCAAGTCCAGAAGAGAACATACTCCATTGACTGAGATCCGGGTCGGGAAATTGACAGATTGTGTCAGTCCCAATGAGTCGCAGAAGTCCTTTGCTGAGGTGCCATCGCTGGTGAGAGATGAACCCACACCCAGGCAGCTGGCATGATGACAGTTCAAGTCGCCACATATGAGGAAGAGAGAGTTTGGATGAGTTGATTGAAGTTGGTCCATGTTGTCCGACAGCGAAATGTAAATGGAGTCATCATTGTTTGGAGGACGGTACAGAACACATATGAACAAAAGGTGGGAGCGGAGAGGAAGCCGTAGCCAGAGGTAATCCTGGGGGTGGGGTGGAGAGAGGGCAGTGCAAGGAAAGTGAGGAAGAGAGGTTTTGATAAAGATAGCCACTCCACCACCAGGACGAGGCTCAGGTCTATCATACCGGAGGAGGGAGTAACCAGGAAGAGATATTAAGGAATCAGAGATATCTTGAAGGAGGAAAGTTTCTGTTGAGCAGGTCAAGTCTGGATTGTCAGAAGCAACCTGAATGGAGAGATCAATCAGGTTTGAGCGAAGGCCCTGGATGTTTGAGGTCCATACCGTTAATGAGGAGAGAGGAGGAGCATCGGGTGCAGGACAGGGGAGGGGTAGGGTCAGATGAAGGGTGAGAGGGGGAGGTAGGAAGAGCAGTTGATAGTGTGTCAGAGATTACAGAAGAGTTACAAGAAAGGGAAGGATGAGGAGGATGAAAGGTTTGATGGTGATGGGATGAGGCACAGTGAGGGTTGTTTGAGGGGGGGGGGGGCAGAGAAAAGTAGAAGGTTGGGGGAGGTGGAGGTATGAGATAGAAGGGAGACGAAGTGGGGAGGAGGCAGCTTTGACAAGGAGGTGGGAGGAGGGAGAATTCGGGAGGGATGGTTGGGGGGGGGGAGATTTGAAGGGGAGGGGTTTGGGGGGAGTTTTGAATGGGAGGGGCAAGGGGGAAGTTTAGGAGGGGAGGGGCAAGGGGGGAGTTTAGTAGGGGAGGGGCAAGGGGGGAGATTTGGAGGGGAGCAGCAAGGGAGGAGTTTAGGAGGGGAGGGGCAAGGGGGGAGTTTTGGAGGGGAGGGGCACGGGGGGAGTTTAGAAAGTGGATGATTCATGAAAGATGAACATTTATAACAAATTAGGTTTGTTGCGATTTTCAAGTTAGCGATCCGTTTAAGAACGATGGAGGAGGGGTGGAATGAATGAGAATTTAGAGCATGTAGTGAGAAAGAATTAGAAGAGATTGAATATTTTTTTGAAATGGAATGAGTTGAGGAGGAAATTGAAAGGAGCCTTTTAAATAGGAAGAAAAACAGCGTGTTGTAATATACGACTGAATAAAACACTCCAGGGGACAGTTTAAACATATTTAAACAGAACCGTGAAGAACAATCTTATATTCACAAAAACACCAATGGGGAGAGGGAGCCTCGAGGGACAACCACGAGCCACTTGAATAGGGCAAAAGGTGGAAGGCAAGGGGATAATGGGGGCGGGGCGGGACAGCGCATATGGACAGAGGCAAAAGCACACGATGGGACAAAAGCACACGAGGAGAAAGGGAAATAAAAGTTTTTTTGTTTGTTTGTTTGTTTTTTGGGGCGGGGGGTGGGGGTTACAACGTTAGACAAAGAGTAGATGTTCGGTGAAGTTTGGGGGGAGAAGGAAAAATCAAAAAACCTAGCAAAACCAACGAAGGAAGGAACAAACTTCGACGGGGGAAGCCTGAGGCTGCAACGCCTCACACGCCGCGCGGCAAACAAACGATTAATTTATGAAAGATAAACGCCGAGAAACTTCCAAGGGACACACTGTAGGTTCACACACCGAAAGATAAATACAGTTTCGACAAAATACAATTGTGAACAGACAACTTTGAAAACGTGGAGACCGTGTGGAGCTTCGAAAATCCGTGACGTCGTCTTCAAGATCTCACGAGATCCTTGACAATGAGCCATGAGCAATTTTCAACTGTTTCTTACTAATTTGGTGCCCACAAATCCGAATCTGACCTTAAAATTTCGCTATCACGTAACCTTCACGTAGTACATCATAAGTGTGAAAAAAATATTTGGAGCATGCAAATTTCTTGATTAAGTCTCAATAAGTCTATTTATTGTCATAAAAAATAATATGAACTTAAAGTTTTTATTTACATCACATAAAAAAAATGTAAATCTCCAAAAATAATATGAACTTTATAAAATATCACAAAAAATAATATGAACTTTAACTTTTTATTTACATCACATAAAAAAATGTAAATCTCAAAAAATAATATGAACTTTATAAAATATCACAACAAATAATATGAACTTTAAGTTTTTATTTACATCACATAAAAAAATGTAAAGCTCCAAAAATAATATGAACTTTATAAAATATCACAAAAATAATATGAACTTTAAGTTTTTGTTTACATCACATTAAAAGTGCTTCTGAACTTTACTTTTGCGTTTGTAGGAGCAATCCCTTTCACACTGTAAAGTCCAACAGTAGTCGCCCATCATGTTTGGATTGAATCGGCCTTGATATCGAGTCTCCATGATAGCAATTTCCTGGTGAAACCTTTCTCCATGTTCATCACTGACATCGCCAAGATTTTGTGGAAAGAAGTCCAGATGAAAATGGAAGAAATGTATCTTGAGTGACATTCGAGCACAGAGCGCCTGGTGACTCTTCAACATCTTGTCCACAAGCTCTTCATAATTTGGTGCTCGAAAATTTCCAAGGTAATTGTTAGCAAGAGCCACAAAGCTATCCCAAGCAATGCTTTCCAGCTCAGATAGTCTTGTTACAAAGTCCATATTAGTGAGTTCAAGACGAATTTGAGGAACATTGAAAACACCCGCCTTTACTTTGGCCTCAGATACAATGCCTTGGAACTTCATTAGCAAGTAGTGGAAGCCAGCACCATCTTGATCCATGGCCTTCACAAAGTTCTTCATCAAACCAAGTTTCAAATGAAGTGGTGGTAAGAATACCTTCTCAGGGTCAACAAGAGGTTTGTGAATTTCAAATGAAGTGGTATTCCGATGGTATACTGGTTCTCAAAAACTGGATGTGCTAGTGAAAATTGGATATCATAATCGAAATCTACAGGTTCATGATGGTTAGAATCACATCAAAATATACGAGAACCATAAAACTTTTAAAACTTTGTTGATCAGTGTTATGGAGGTGCAACGTCTTTCGATTTTTCCAAGATGGCGCGTGTACCACGTGACCCATGACATCATAATTATCAAAAAAATATATACAGGAGGAGGCACAAAGGTGTGGTACAAATTTCGTGTCCATCGGACTAACAGTTGCAGAGGAATTTTTTTTTTCATAATGATCAGATCAAGTGTTGTACTTGTCCAATTATGACGTCATAATAAAGGCACCGATGACATCATCAAGATATCTTATTCACCATTGGGAGCACTTGACAATGAGCCTTGTTTAAATGTTTTCCTTTGAGAGGTTTTGGAGTTATAGGGGTGTAACGTTTTTCCATTATGGCGTCCTACCACGTGACCGATGACGTCATAATTCTGAATAAAAAAATCTGCAGGGGGAGGCGCTTCTATGGTAAAATTTCGTGTCAATCGGACCAACGATTAAAAATGCAGACATGCCACATGTGCGCACATATGCCACACGTACAGTGACGTGAAAAAGTAAGTACACCCCATGTAAAGTTTTGACTTTTTCAACATATTTCAACATAGTTATTTGATCTTCATTTCAACAATATTGATAGATAAAGGTGATATAATATAACAAATATCATGAAACATTTACATTTTGTAGTCCATTGTATTATTTAAATAAACATAAATGCAAATTTCGCATGTGGAAAAAGTAAGTACACCCTTGGCTCTAATAGGTGGTATTGCCCCCTTTGGCAGAAACAACCTCAAGTAGGCGTTTCTTATAACTGTCTACCAGTCTCTGACATCGACTGGGAGAAATTTTTCCCACTCGTCCATGCAGAATTATTTCAGCTGTGCGATGTTTGAGGGGTTTCTTGCATTCACAGCTCGTTTCAAATCCCCCCACAAAATCTCGATGGGATTTAGATCCGGGCTTTGACTTGGCCATTCCAGAACCCTCCATTTCTTTCTTTTCAGCCATTCCTTGGTGGATTTACTGGTATGGTTAGGGTCATTGTCATGTTGCAAGGTCCACCTTAGGTTGAGCTTCAACTTTCAGACAGATGGTCTCACATTATCCTCAAGCACCCTCTGGTTCAATGAAGAAATCATAGTGGATTCTATGATGGTGAGCTGCCCAGGCCCTGATGCAGCAAAGCTGCCCCAAACCATAATATTTCCACCACCATGCTTTACAGTTGGTATCAGGTTCTTGTGGTCAAATGCTGTCTTTGGGTTTTCGCCAAACATGTCTTCTGGTACTGTGGCCAAATAGCTCTACCTTTGACTCATCTGTCCAGAGCACATTGTTCCAGAAGTGCTGGTCTTTGCCTAGGTGTTCATTGGCAAACTTAAGTCTTGCCCTGATGTTCTTTCTGGACAGCAAAGGTTTCCTCCTGGCACACCTCCCATGTCGATCAAATTTGTGCAGC
>NC_136263.1:118010184-118067684 GCF_964187855.1 Myxine glutinosa | reverse complement strand
TGGGACCTAATTTTACACTCTCAGCACCAATGCACCAACACGTGACGGTGATTTCACCAGGGGCATCCACATCAGTTTTCAGCTGCCACCAAAGGGACGAGGGCAGAGAGCAGGCCTGAGTGTCTCTTCGTTTCAATGAATATCCATTTCAATAAATAACTTATACCTGAGGTATTGCTTGGACTTGAAACTTAAAATGTTTCATACGTATTCAAATTCTTCACAATAGTTACAACTTTATGTACACCATGATAAAGGAGCTGTCTTTTACGGCCCTGTAAGTTTGGCATCGCATACCACGTCTCCTGCTTGCCGTAGTGTCCTTTTGTGCTCCACAAGCAGGGGGGAAATGACTCCGGTTTATCTCGAGAGATTCAAAGTCAAAATCCTTTGAAGAACCGTGAGAAACGACAGCGACAAGAGCCAGGATCCTTTTCCGACAAGATGCTTATTTCACAATGTCAGAGGAAATCCACACTTGAGACCGAGTGAGAGACTAAAATGAGAAATGCAGGATGGAGAAGTTCTAAAGTGAGTTGAGAGAGGATCGAGACATGAAACATCACTCGGTGAGAAATTACTAATGTCTGACCAAGGAGGCCATTTTTTCAGAGTCCGTTAGAGGACTTCAATGGCCTCGAGACTCGACTGCTTCCCAGTCTTGCCCAAATCCTCATGAGTTGCAGCCTCAGGCCCTGTTCGGTCTTCAAACTCCATCTGGCAGCTTCTCCTTTTTACTTGCTTCTCAGGTGGAGCCTCTTCAGGCCGACCACGTGCCCGACCATCATCTCCCTTGCTCCTGAGCCATTGCTGTCCTGGTAGCATCACAACCTCTCCAGCTGCTGTTCCAGTTGTTAGGGGGGGTAAAGATGAGGAAGAAGATGGGGTAGATGATGACGATGATGATCCCGACGATGAGGACAAAGGTGTAGATGACAGTGAAGAGAAACAGTGACTTTTGGAAAGACCCGTGCCTGCTTGGTTAATTGATCGTGGGTACGAGGTGGGTTTATCAGGGGCAGGGAATCCAGGAGGAGTGCAATCAAGCAATGATGACTCGTGGCATGTGGATGGGGATGGAAAGGGACAGATATCATCTGGTAAATCCCAAGGACTGGTAGGTGGCGTAGGTGGTGTACTTGGCTTCAGTTGTAGCACCAAAAGCCTGGGGCAAGACCCACCAGCCTCCGTTTCCCGTCCATTTTCCTGCAGTGCTTGATGAACGCCAGAAAATTGTAAACAAAGTTGAGTTTGTCCACATGCCTCTGTCACCTTACTGCGGCTTAGGTGCATTGTCACACCATTGGGGACTACTTGCCGGGCCTCTTCTACAGTTCCATTCATTCCTGCCGACAAATTCCTGTGTTGTTTTGGAATTGAGGAATTCGGAACAGAAGAATTTGGACTAGAGGGACCTAGACCAGAGAGACTGGGACCAGGGAAACCAGGTTCAGGAGAACTGGTACCTGGTTCAGAGACGGGCCCTCCAATATTCACACCATTAAGGGCACGAGCAGCAAGTTCTGTGGGAGTCAGTGCACAAGGTGAGGCATCAGGGTCAGAGGGAGGATGAACAACTGCACGCAGGTTCAGAGAGAAAGAGCGTTTGAGACGTGTGCACTTCTGCAGGCGTTCAGGTGAAGGGCATGGTGGGTTACAGGTATCCACTGGTGCCAACGGTGACGCAGAAATCTTGAAGACAGGCTGCACTTGCTGGTTCTTGGCCAATACCAATATCGACTCAGGTAGGTCAGGATGGTTTCTTGACAGCCGGACTCTAGTCACTCCATTGCGTGGATACAGCAATTTCTCAAATTCCATGAGCTGCCCAAGGAAGTTAAAATTTGGAGAGATAGAGGGACGGCGTTCTTTTACAAACCTGAAATGAGAAAAGGGTTGAAGGTCACAAATTGGGAGGTAGTCACAAAATAAATAAATTAAATTGAAATTTCCCGATCCTAGTTCTGAAATTTGTCAATCATGTGCTGTATAATGCCATTCATCTTTTGTTTTGCAAATAAAGTGAATACTTTTAAGTGTTGGGACTAATAATACCAAGTTATACATATCAAACGTCGTGTGAAGGATAATTCATACAAATACATAGTCATAAATCCAAAACTACGATGAGACAAAAGTTAAATAACACATCAAATGGTATAGTCCCAATATAAAGACAACCACTCTTTATAATGAAGCCAATTATAAAATAATGGGTATTTTGGTGGGCAATGCCATTTCAACAGAGAAATTTCAACTGAACACCAAAACGTATTCAAATGTTTTTTTTTTAATCAAAAAATACAACACAATGTCACCCTGCACCACACCTTAATATACAAGTGAATAAAAAAAATTTTTATGCTAAATTAAAAAGGTAACTACATAAAGAGTACCACCGTACTCTCTGATGGACAAGCCATAGTCGTGGGGATGCCCAGCTCCAAGGCCAGCCGCACGGTAATTGAGGCATGGTGGTTGGATAACCGGGCGATAAACAGGTATGTTGATCTCAACCCGGGTTACCAAGCCCAACACAGACACCTATGCAAACACCGCAGGCCAACAACCACCCCCAGACACAGGTGGAGGCAGCCCAATCCAGAATCCAAAACGTCAAGCCAAATTTTGCTTCCCTCCCCTCAGCCCCTCCTAAACCCCAAAATTAAAACTACAACATAATGTACTGCAAACTGTTTCTTCATTCCTGCCTCTGAGGACAGAAACTAGACTGCTTCTTAACCGTCAGGCCCAATAAAGGATTCGCCTTTTTAATGCCCAGTGTGCCTTCTTTCTGATTACATTATATATATATATATATATATATATACAGTGCATTCGGAAAGTATTCAGACCCCTTCACTTTTTTCACATTTTGTTATGTTGCAGCCTTTTGCTGAAATCGTTTAAATTCATTTTTTTCCTCATCAATCTACACTCAATACCCCATAATGACAAAGAGAAAACAGGATTTTAGAAAGTTTTGCAAATTTATTAAAAAGAAAAAACTAAAAAAACTGAAAAAGCTCTTGTGGAGTTTGTAAAAAAGCACCAGAAGGACTCTCAGACTGTGAGAAAAAAGATTCTGTGGCCTTTCATGTGTCTTTCACTGAGGACAGGCTTCCGTCTGACCACTCTGCCATAAAGGCCAGATCGGTGGAGTGTTGCAGTGATGGTTGTCCTTCTGGAAGTTTCTCCCATCTCCACACAGGATCTCTGGAGCTCAGCCAGAGTGACCATCGGGTTCTTGGTCTCCTCTATTACCAAGGCCCTTCTCCCCCGATTGCTCAGTTTGGCCAGGCGGCCAGCTCTAGGAAGAGTCCTGGTTGTTCCAAACTTTTTCCATTTAAGAATTATGGAGGCCACTGTGCTCTTGGGAACCTTCAATGCAGCAGAATTTTTTTTGTAGGCTTCCCCAGATCTGTGCCTCGACACAATCCTGCTCTGGGCTCTGCAGGCAGTTCCTTCGACCTCATGGCTTGGTTTTTGCGCTGATATGCATTGTCAGCTGTGAGACCTTATGTAGACAGGTGTGTGCCTTTCCAAATCATGTCCAATCAATTGAATTTACCACAGGTGGATTCCAATCAAGGTGTAGAAACATCTCAAAGATGATCAAGAGAAATGGAAGGCACCTGAGCTAAATTTCTAGTGTCATAGCAAAGGGTATGAATACTTATGTCAATGTGATATTTCAGTTTTTCTATTTAATAAATTTGCAAAACTTTCTAAAATCCTGTATTCTCTTTGTCATTATGGGGTATTGAGTGTAGATTGATGAGGGAAAAAATGAATTTAAACGATTTCAGCATACGGCTGCAACATAACAAAATGTGAAAAAAGTGAAGGGGTCTGAATACTTTCTGAATGCACTGCATATACAGTATTTCTGCAGGGGTGGCACTACCACACCTTCCTGCAAGGGCATTTGGCCCCACCTTCCTCCATTATTTTGTTCAAACTTCCTTAATACTCTGTTATACCTGTAGGCATCATCAGATGAAAGGCCCATCGTCTTCATGATGTAGGCAATGGCAATGGTCGCAGAGCGGGAGATGCCAGCCAGGCAGTGTACAAGCACACGGCTATTACACACCTTCACTCGATCTGCGGGTCATACGGTGAATTGTTACAGGCAATCAAAAACACACCAAAGCAGCTTCGAGTAATACTAACAATGGACCCGTCATGGAGGTCATCATCAGGGTGCTTGAGGGTTAACCTGGACTTTGTTCCAAGGAAAAATATCTATACTTCTGATGTATAGTTGTGTTGAAATATCATGTACAGTACATGGATATGGCGATTGTTTAAAATCAAATGTTTAACATAGTAGTGTGCATCGGTGTCACAACATTTGATTGTGCGTAAGCATGTTGATCAGCCATTACTGATTCACTTCCACTTTAAAACCTTTTTGCGCTTATCGCGAACACCACCAAACTATACAGCTGATCCTTAAATTTCAGTTTGTGTGACATTTTCATTCACCAAAAACGTCATTACACAATGCTGACCCCAGGGCCCAGGCACATGAAGCCATTCACTGCCATCATACTAAAATACGCCATCTGTGTCTGTCTGTGAATTTTTGACGCCAATACATTCTGTCGTTACTTATCCAATCTCAACCAAACTAGACACGATGACCAAGGGTTACATAATGAAGGTTGTAGCACATTCATTTGCCCCCATCCCCAAGGGAGTTTCTCCCCCGAGCGGGTTTTCCCCACCATTGGCGTCAATGGGTTGCATGTTGAGGTGTATATCAATTTTAAGTTAGCTTTATCATGGCGTTTTCCCAAAGAAGAAGATTTATCGTGGCGTTTTTCCAAGGCCGCTTCGAATAACAAAACTCACGATAATAGCATAATATCCATGTTATGACAAAACAATATTAATACCATTAATATCCGACCTCCCCAAGGTGTTTTTCCTCCTTGAACAAACATCGAGTCAACGTTTATAAATAGCTTGTCATGACGTTTTCGTGGGAGCAACGGCGCAACGGCCTCGACCAGCGGTAAAAATATTATACACCACAAACACGTATGCTTAGCTTTTTAAGTAGTCGCTAATGCTGTTTATAACACTAAATGAAGAAATTTGGAGGAATCCCGACATCCGTGAGGTACGTTTTACTTACAGAACTGAGCAAAGATCTACTGTACTCTAGATAACCCACAAGAGTCGGGTTAATAACGTGGACCTTCCTGGCGCTAACATGGCGTTTTTTGTCGCGAACTTTTGAAACTCGCTCCCGCTGTTTAACACGAAACTGAAAGAGAGGAAGCCCGGGTTGTGCTCATTTACCAAGCAGCTAGCTAGCGCTTGCCAAGCCAGCCGTTCCTTAACGGTTTTGAATGGAGTGCTTGCTCGAATGCTTAAACCACTTGGCGATCTCTCCACAAGAAACTTGGTAAATGAACACACACCCAATGTTTTTGAGACCCGATCATAGATCGACTGTAATCTATGTAACCCAAAGAGGAATTGGCCCTTTCTGCTCCTCCCGTAGTTAGTGCGTATACTAGTCTTGAAAATTCACAGAATGCTTTCAAGCATTGCTTGATACTACCACCACCACACCACAAACCTTTGATTTAAAAAAAATCAAATATTGTCAAATAAACAGTGGGTTGAACTTCCTGGAGTTACTTGCAGACATGCAGCACATTTATACGATAGAAAATTACTTATATATGTTGGACATTTTAATATTCGGTTGTTCAAATAACATAACACATTTCAAATACAGTACTTGAGATACTTTTCTCAAGACCCAAAAAAAAAAACACGATTGTGTCCTTGCTCATGGGTAATGTATGCTATATACTACGATTATCACTAATACTAGAACTATTACTCGTACTACTATTACAGACCCAATTATCCCCACGCACTTGGTGGGTTGGCCCGGGAATGTCTTTGGTCCAAATCTTTCACGAACTGTTTGGTCAAGCTTGACGTTCAACTCAAGATGGCAGGAATTTGTAATTTGGTGTGGTTTGCATAACATTCAAATGGTGTGGTTTGAGATGCTTATACAGTATTATTGCTAAATAGTCTATTCCAGAATTTTGATGACCAGCATCGACTGGACTTGGTATATTATATGGTCTGTTGCAGAGAAGGTAATTTTTGGGGAATATTTGTACAGTGTTTGCTCAAAGCTACCATACCATTTTTTGGGAATATTTCGGGAATATATTTGGGAATATTTTGGGAAATTTTATTTTTGGGAATATTTCTAGTGTTTGGTCAAAGCTACCATACCATACAAAGCTACCAGGTCTACAGTGTTTTCTACAGAGCTACCATACAGGAGGTATCAGTGTGTTATTGAAAGGATGGTAGACCACCGAGAGCTCTGGTTATTCAACAAATTGAAGCCCATTCAGTCTTAATTTTTTGCAGTGTTAACCACAAGACCAGCATGGTATAATCAAATTGGCTATAAAGTGTAGTATCCCATACTTTATGGTAGAGTAACCTTTGATCTATGCTGCTTATATTTGGTCTCACCTTGGCAAAATGATTCATTGAGAGCCGGACTATGAATACGTCGACTACATTTCACAACTTGACTTACAGTTCTGGAGAGTTATGTGACTGTCAAACCACAAATATGTCCTGGTTTTCGACTGTCACTTACCAGGATTAACCCAACAGTCACACTTATTTTCCTTACAGCCTTACCCTCCCATACTTTGTGTCGGATGCTTACTGGTAAGCAACACACCTATGAAGTCGACCGCTTTGCTGAGCCACGGTAGAATCTTGTCACAGTAACCGTCATTGACAGGGACCCGCATGAAATTGGCAATGGCAACAAAGTCTGGCTTGGGACATGACGTGCTGGCATTAAGGACAAAAGTGATACCATTCTGTACCATCACATCCTGTACACACGCACACACACACGAATAATAGAGAGTTAAATGACTCAAATTGAGAGATGGTTGAGAGTGAAACACGTAAGAGGAGCAAGGAAGAGTTTGCAGATGCGAGTATAAGGAGGAGGGGGGGGGGGACAAAATACTGCCATTTTTTACAACTTCATATGTAGATTGCACATGACTGAGCGAAGAGATAAGTGACAACAACACCATGAGATAAGTGAAGCACAGCTCTGAACCCTCTCCTATATTGGGCAAGATGTGCTTTTTCCATAGTAATTCCAGCTTCCACTAGATCCTCCTCTACTGTTTGCTTCCATATGTTTCTTCGTGTACCCACTCATCTATCCATATCATATACCGTTCATCCTGCTTTGGTATATTATTTTCACTCGGCTTTCCTCCTCCATCCTTTCAATATGTCCACAAACCATAAATCTTTCATTCATGAGAATACGTAAATATTCCATGTTTACTTATTTTCACACTCACTGGAATTTGTTCAAGTCTTTCTCCGATATCTTAATTTCAGATAAAACAACCTTTAGCATGTTATCTTTAGCATGTTTCTCAATAACTGCATTTCAAAGGAATTTTGTTTATTACCTTTGCTACCGATGGTAGACGTCGGTTATATATTTCACCCCTGTTTGTCTGATTGTTTGTGAGCAGGATATCTCAAACGGTTGCGGACGGATTTGGACAAAACTTGGTGGTGAGGTTTGGTGTGTGAAAAGGACGAAATTATTGGATTTTGATGAAGATCGAGATCCGGATATGTGAAGTTTTTAATTTATTAAGTGATTCTTCATAAGTGAGAGATGGGGAAAGAAACGACATATATAGCATGATATCTCAAAAACTTGTGGACGGATTTGGACGAAACTTGGTGAATGAGTTGTACAGGTGACAAGAACAAGCCGATTCGATTTTGGTTCAGGTCTGAATCCAGATCCGGCCTATCAGTGGGATACGAAATGCAAACTGTTCAGCCTGGCGGAGGTTTGCGCTCTACCGAATGCCATTCTAGTTTTACTCTGTTTTACAAGGGTCCATGTGGATGATCCATTAATCAAAATCGGTACATCAATGTCATCTTCATTTTTACCTTTTCCAATATGTCCCTCCTTTTCCACAAAAGTGACTAAGTGTTATCGGTTCTTGTAGCTCCTGTCCTTGTTCTTGTTAGGCCCTTTGTCCTTTTTCTATGAGATGTTACAATGGACCCAAGTATATTTAAACTGATTTACTCGTTTTAAATTATGCAGTCTAGTTTCTATTTGAGGTATTTGTCCTTCTTTTCTGTTCACTAATATTACTTTACTTTTTGCTTTGCTAACTGTTAATCCAAAATACTGAGTTATTTATTCCATCTTTAATACTAATGCAGTAACGATTTCTCTCATATCTGCAAAACAGTATTATAATATCAGGGAAGTTTAGATTTGCGCAGTTTCTTCACCAATCGTTACATTGTCACGTACATCCTCTATTACCATACACATAATCTGATCCATAAATATGTTGAAGAATTCCAATCCAGTGAGATAACACATCCTAGTCTAACTCCCATCTTTGTTGCAAATCAAAGCACTCCCCAAGCTTTCCTTCATAAATCTTCTTCTTCATTTGCTTGCAGCACAAGGCTGCGGGGTAGCATCATTGGCTGAGGGCACGGCTGATGCAATAATGCTGATTACGGCAGAATTTTGGAATTTGGTCATCGTGCTGGCAATAGCTCGCCCACTCTTCACGAAGAACACAGTGGGATCTTCAACACACCAATGAATGTTGGCAGACGGGATGCCAGGTTAACGTCCATCAGAGGGATGACACACGCGTTGATGAACCACCCTGCCTGTGAAACACCGGGATGACAGTTTATAGCTGGGTCGGGATGCCAACCAAGGCTGGACAGCTTAGTGGTGAGTGTGCGAACCACTAGACCATTACTTCATAAATAATACTGCTACATCTCCTTTCATACAACTTGTTGAGTACTTTTACCATTTATAATGGAATTTCCTGGTGTTCTAATACTCTGCAAACACATTCTCTCCAAATTCAATCACTGGCTTTTTCAAGATCTATAAAAGCAATACTATAGGGCTTTGTATACTTCCTCTTTTTTTCCTCAAACTTCTCTAAGAGTGAAGATCTGCTCAACAATTGATCTTCCTTTTGTAAATCCAACTTGCTATTTTCTCACTGGATATCTTTTGCCTTGGCTTTAATTACATCATTGTTTATATTCCTAAGTGAAACGACAAATGTAGGTTTATTCAAATAGAAACGATGACATGATACGATGATATCTTGTAACATTATTTGCCTATACAAGTGTCATAGACTCGTATGGCAAACCTCCAATGAGAGTAAATGTATAATTACATACGCATTGTTTGCGTGATATCCTTTTTCATAAACTTCCTCTTTAACCTCCAAATGATGTAATTTGTTGACGCCACCTCAATGTTTTGGCCTCCATTATCTCATTATTTTAACATCCAGAGTAGTAAATGGTATCTAAACCATAGCATACCCTACAAATTAATCTGGACCATTTGTAAGTAAATCCTAAAGTACACAGAAAAATATTTGAAAAATTTCTTCAGCTCATTGAATGATTCATGATCAAATTGACCATCCAGCTGAGAATCAACTGTGGGCACCCACCAAGATATCATTGAAGTTTCGATCCTTCAAATACTTACACATGCTAGAATGGAGGAATTGAGAAAAGGAAGAGGAAGGAAGAGATGCCAAAAGTAAGGGAAGGATAGTGGAGTTAAGAACAAGGGGCAAGGGATGCGAGTGGGGTATGTGGTATTGGGGGAGAAGAGAGGGGAAGGGGTGGGGAAAATTGGCCTTATAGAAATGATTCAGGCAAAGGTCATCTTTCCTCAATTAATCTTCTCTTTACATCTATAGGCCTCACCCTTATTCTTTTAATAGCTAATCAGTAGGAAAGTGCTTCTGATGTGGCATATTGTACATAATATGTAAATAACTCCATTGTAGACCTGAGGTGACTTTGCCAAACAGTTGTTGTTCCTGTAACGCTATAACCATCTGGAGGTCATGAGGCAACCATGACCAATCTTGAACGTTTTTCATAGTTGTGAATCGAGTGTTGCTAAAGCAACCGCCTCAATCAAAGCAGGAATTTAGGATTTGTAAAAGGTATAGCACACAATAGCCTACCCTTTTTTAAAGGTATCTTGGATCATTAAGTGCTAGAAGACAGAACAGCAGGCTTAATATTCCATCTGAAGGATCTAGTGCTCAAAGATGCAACACCCTGCCAGCAAATTTTCAGGTTGCCTTGATAGTTCGATTGAGACAGCATCAAACTCAGAGCTCAACAATGAGCTACATTTCCTGTCGGATTCTCGCCAAAGAGGAAATCAACATATTTGGGAGAGGAAGAGTTAAAATAATCCATATTCCAATATCTATCAATGAACTACAAACAATTCAAGGAATCATCTTCCTCCTCTGAGAAACGTACCTCATCCATGACATCCTTCTCAGAGCCGAGATACAGGTGCGGGAGGATGCAGGTAGGGCCCAGGTTGGACACTGACAGGCATGGTTGTGAGATACTCATGGGAAGCTGAACAGCTGGCTTTGCCACTTCACACAAGTCGGGGAAGCAGGCCGAGAATGCCACAAAGCCTCCTGTAAATTGCAGCAATAAATACACGTTAGTCGCCATTAGAAACAACCACACAAGGAAGAATGAAATAACTTCATGAATTCAGACTTGTCTATGTGTACATGATTTCACCTCACCACCAAATGATCTCGTGACTGCCTTTCTTCTGCACTTACAGAAAAAGGAAACCACTTTGATAATGATGACACTGAGATTGTTAAGATGAAGGAGTCATTACTATGGAGCTGCCGCATTATGTCACATGATCAAATTCGAATATTTTTTGTCGTTTCATTCTAAAAATCATTCACGAAGCTCATTAGAAATTTCTGCAGCATAACCAGAATCTGACCTAGAGGTCTTTTATTATCGTGATTCTCGACATTTACTGAAAATTACTGCTGCAATTGATTGTAAGGAAAGAAAGGTCGATGCGTTCCCCTTGGCCATAAGGAAAAAAGAAACCCTTTGCTCTCCTTCACCATTGTGAGGATCTCCCATTGGATGAGAGCAAGCAGAAACCTGCCTGGAACAGGATAAACATCATTCTGAAGAGGCAAGATCCTTCAGGGACCAACTATTGTGCAGCAAAGCTCAGTTTGTAATCCGCTCATTGTTCGCGCTTTTGAGACCGGCTGCAAACTTCCATGAAAAAAAATATCGAACAAAACACACAGGAAGACCTTTTAAATAGGTGAGCACACTGTTACTTAAAGGTGAACGCTTGGCCGACTGTTTAATGTCTGAGATTTCTAAAAAAAATTCTTCTGCTGCTCTTGCTCATCCTATTTCTGCTCCATTCACTCGATCATTCTCTCTGGGTCAGTGTCCGTCTACCTGGAAGCTAGCAAATAACATCACTGCAATTCACAAACATGGTGCAAAAATGGATCCTCTTAACCGCAGGCCTATTAGCTTGCTTCCAATTATAAGCAAGATCATTGTCGTCGACATGAAATCCTTCCTTTTCTCTAACGGCCTGAACTTGATCGCCAGGTTGGTTTCAGACTCGATCATTCTACCTTGGACATGCTGCTCCCACTCTCCCAACAATGGATGGAATCTCTCAATCTCAAACACGAGATCGGGACCGTCTCTCTGGATCATGGCCGTCCAACTCCTCCCATGAATCCCTGACTTACTCCACTGCCATATTCGGTGTGTAGCTCTTAACGGGATCCTCGCATCTCCTCTCCCTGTCAAGGCTGGAGTGCCACAAGGCAGTGTCTTCGGCCCAGTCTTCTTCCTCATCTTCATCAATGATCTTTCAGATTCCATGAAAATACTGCCCATCCTTTCTTGGCTCTGTCCCTGCCAGGTTTCTTCAGGGACACACCTGGTCTTCCAGTAACCCTCCTCTTGTTAAACTCCCAAAATACAGGTCCATTGCTCACCTCAACTAATGTGTTCCTCTTTTCTCTCACCTGTGGAACCAACATCCCTAGTCTGTTAAGTTCCATTCTTCTCTCCAGGGCTTCAAGACAACTGTTCAACACAACCCCAGGCCATCCCATATCCATACTCATCTTTTCTACCCCCAAATGCCCCCATTCCCTAGCACTACCATTTTTCCAGGTTTTTGTGATTTCCCCCCCTCCATTCCCGAAGCTCTTTTAGTTTGTTAGTTGTCAGTTGGTTTATTCTTTTCTGTTTCATCCCCACTTCCCCCTTCCTCTTCTTGCTGTGCTCCATTCATCTTGTGTACAGCTAGTTCACTCTCCTTGTGTCCTTATCCCCCTCCCCCTGCTCTCACTCGCACCAACACTCGCAATAATTGCAATACTCACCCAGCTCCCCCAGCTCTCTCTGTGCTCTGTCCCCCAAATATTCCTAAAGGTCGCACAAGATCTGCCAGCAACCCTCTTCTGGTTAAACTGCCAAAATCAAGACTCTCTGCTCACCGTCACTCTTTCATTCCCCTTTTCTCCCGCCTCTGGAACAAACTCCCCCCACCCCTTTAATCCCACTCCTCCCTTCAGGTCTTTAAAACAGCTGTCCGCCACTGCCTCTTATCTTCCCCCTTCCAAAACCTTGATCTTTTCTACCCCTGTTAATTCACCCCAGATCCACTTTTTTGAAATACCGACTTCTTTTCTGGAAGTCCTAGCAGTGTCCATGTGTTTTATACCTCTCCCACCCCCCCCCCACCCCTTCCCCTGCCTTCTCCCCCCCCAAGCCCTCCCCCTCCCACAGATCTCCCCATGTCCCTGCTCTCCATCTTGTTCTCCCGCTCCCTTTATCATATGTTTTATGTGTCAGTTTGTCTTTTTTGTGATCAATGTTAGCTCTTACACGAGCCTCGACCTTGTACACCAAAAAAAAAAAAAAAAAAAAAAAAAAAAAATACTCTGTTGGTGTTTCCCCCTTCCATTTTGTTCCCTGCCATTCTGCTCTACCTCTCCCACAAGTCGAGATCATGCAAACAAATAAAAATAATTATAACTCTTCAACACATGGTTCTGTAACTTTCACAAGTGTATACATACATGAGTGTCGCTGATCAAAGTCGACAGTCTTACCAGGGCGATATTTACATTCTACGATGCAATGTAATCGGAAGGCTTAAGCACGGAAAGTTTGAACCCGACCATTTTAGCATGTCCCAGAACAAACAGCCAGAGCTGGACAAAATTTCTCAATTAACACCTTTGCTTAGTTTGCGTGCAAAGTTAGTTATTGTGTTCGGAACATGATGAAAGTATCGCAAAGTCGGCCCGTAAGTTCAGATTCAAGATGCTGCGGGCGATTTCAACACTTGTCATCTGCTTTTATAACTGGTGTATGGCCAATGTTCGCACCAGCCCACACCAAATCACCTTTCACTCATTCCAATATCTCTTCACCTTTTACTGAGGCACATTAAGCTAGGTGTTGGGAAATTTGTGTCCAGTGCCCAATTAATCGTCAACGAGAGGTTTGACTAACTTGGCTCCAGAATATCATACAATTAAATGTAATGTTATCAGATATTGGAATGTACAGCACATGGGTAAAATAATCCTTCATACAAACATCCACCTGCCATGAGTGTCAAGAACATTTGCAGGTGCATCTATAACGAGAACACAAGTGACAATATTATCTGATGATGAGGCGAGACTTTAAATCAAGTCATTAAATTTTTGTCACTAAGTTGGTGAACCCCAACCCCTTTCTTCCCCCATCATGCAACCTCGTGACAAGGGAAGTTTGAAAATAAAGAAAACGTTTACTTTGTTGTTTATTTTCATTTTGACTACATTTCAGAAGTCCACAAAATGTGCCCCGATTGCCTTTGGAAGTAGGCCAAAGGGCAGAATTGTATAATACTATAATGTATGTGACCCAAAATAATTTCTTCAACACCCAAATCTTTGGATTTTTCAAAATGTGCAAACTCATTTAAATAATAAAAAAGAGATATGCATTTGCATTTGTTCAGCTGTGGTGTCACATGAAGAAGAGCCTCATGTGGTGAAGGGCCACTGTGGGGGAAGGAGGGCCATTTTAAAAAGTCACAAGATGTAAAATCCAGTAATAGGTTTGAGTCGGCTGCTGCGAAACAAATATTACATTGTCACCTTATGAAAGCAGCAAGGATAATGGTCTATGACTTGCTATTTTGCGCTCAAAGAATGGATAAATTGACATACACGTGGACAGAAAAGATGGTGGGGGACAGGGGGAGAGAAGGGGGCGATTGGTTCTCTTGCACATCTGGTCAAAATGTCCCACAGATGTTCAATATGCTATTTCTATGAGCAATTTCAGACTTTGAATGTGTATCCTCTCCTACCGATAAACTCACGTTTCATCATGTTCTATGCTTTAGAACTACCATCCTGTCTTCTGTCGCATTTGTACTTTTGGAAGGTACCGGAGAATAATACGAGGCCAAAAATGGCATCCAACCTGGTGGTTTTTGCTCAGGGTTGCTCAGAAAGAACTGCCCAAATCCATGGAAAACTGTCGTTGAATAGAATCGGCAACTTTTCACTCAGCTCAGACACACAATCATATGCGGGCTGTGGGAGAACCTGGGTCTGAGTAGCACATTGTACAACACGGGTCGAGTCATGCACGAAAACAAGGTAAAAGTGTGTTCCTACCGAACTTCACGTCTTCGCCATTAGTAATTATTACTTGTAGTTGAGCAATCGGGTATTTATCCAATTAGTCTTTTAAATTTGTATTTGTCCTTATTTCCGTGACCCTCTCAACCAGACAACTGCTTCTTCTTGTCGGTATGCCATTGGCAGTAAACGTGACGTCATGCGTCAGAAGCGACATCTGGAAGCGAAAAAAATAAATAAGATTTTTGAGAAATGTTCCGTCATAGTCATCAAACCGTATCGTAGTATCCAATTTCATTCATTTTTATTACAGTTTGAATTTGGAAGAATAAATTTGCGGACACCCGATATACGATGCAAACTTTCTTCTGAATATCGTGTCACCCCAATCACAGAGTTTGAACTTGTCTTACATGGAACCTCCTTATCATTCATGATTAGTCAATGCTGTTTTCAGTCTGTAGGCACAATGGAGCAGTGTGATGATGACATTGATGAAAAACCGGCTTATAATCCAATTAGCTATCCAACCAGCCACTCCACAAGCCCTCACCTTGGCTAACAACCTCCAATGGGGTACCTTATCAAATGCCTTCTTAGAGTCTAGATACACTAAATCCACTGCGCTTCCCTCATCCACCCAATCAGAAACTACTTCATAGCACTCCAATGCATTTGTTAAACAAGAAAGAGCAATCAGAGATTGCAGACCCTCGCCAGGACGTGATTTTAGTGGTTTTTTATAAGCTTTTGTGTTAAAACAAAAATGGCGGCCAAACCATGTGACCGATGATGTCATCATAATTTTTTCATCCACCAATTTATCCATAGATGACGCTCAATAAATTTCATCTTGAACGGATGAAGTTTTGCACTTGTCGAATTATGACATCATCATTAACATATGTTATTCCCCATGGAGAGTTCTCTCCAATCAGCCATGTCTCAATTTTCTCCATGTGGCGCTTTCAGAGATATAGAGGTGCAAATTTTTTCGGTTTTTCGAACATAGTGCTTGTACCACGTGACCTATGACGTCATAATTATCAGGAAAAAAAAGATCTACAGGAGGAGACGCACCTGTGGTGAAAATTTCCTGTTAATCGTACCAGCGTTTGTATAGAAAAATCATATTTATTCTGTGCGGACAAAGAAACAGACAGACAGACAAACAAACGGACTGAAATGCGATCAATACCCTCTCATCTGGTGAGGGTAACACGATCTCCCTCTCGTGAGTCCACGCTGACTACCTTTATTTAGTTTTAAATTATTCAAATGTTTCCCTATCCGTTCCTTAATTAATGTCTCCAAAACCTTTCCCACAAATTAAGTCAAGCTAACTCGTCTCTACTTCCACAATTCTTCTTTGGATCCATTCTTGAATAATGGTGTTACATTTGCTACACTCCAATGCACTGGTACCTCTCCTGACTCCAGTGAGCTATGGAAGATATACGTTAATACCACGCTTATCTGCCCCGTCACCTCCCGCAATACGCTATGATGCATATTATTTGGCCCTGGGGCTTTATCATGCCTTCGTTTTTCTCGCTCTTTCTTCACTTCCCTCTGCAGTCTACTCCAACTTGGATCTCTTATTAAAGAAAAGCCTTTGCTCAACCTAGAGATAGATAGCCTACTCTCTGATATTGGAATTTTCCCTGACTATTCATGTGTAAATGTAGAAAAAATATATATATATTTAACAAGAAAGAGCAATCAAAGATTGCAGACCCTCACCAGGATGTTTTTAGTGATTTTTAAGGCTTTTGTGTTAAAACAAATATGGCGGCCAAACCACGTGACCGATGACGTCATCATTATTTCTCCCCATCCCCTTCCTTGTCCCCCCCCCCCCCCACTAATTTATCCATCGATGCGACTGAATAAAATTTCAAGAAATTTCATGATAAATGGCTATTAGAATGCATTTTCAACAATAAAACAACAATATTAGTTCGATTTTCTCACCTTTCGCTGCAACCGAGTCTTAAACCATCTTATCAACTATGATAAAAGAGATCAGATGGTATTGTTATGTCGGTAGGGTAAAGCAATATCTAGAGTCAGGTAGATCTGAATAGGTAACATGCTTCGTCTGTCCCCGACAAACCGGACTAACATAGAACTTATTACATGTACATTCCCTATCGCGACAGACGAAGCATGTTACCTATTCAGATCTACCTGACTCTATATATTGCTTTACCCTACCGACATAACAGTATATTAGAGTCGAGATAAAGCCGTGAGGGAGTCTGAGTGGGCTCTATATCACGGGCCTTAATTTCATTTGAAATGCATTTTTGTCTAAAAACATTAACTTTCATCCAATGTTCTTCCTGTTTTTTGCAACCGAGTCTTATACCATCTTAGCGACTCTGGAAAATGAAATCAGATGGTGAATTAGAGTGGAGATAAAGACATGGGGGAGTCAGAAAGCACGAGTCTAACAAAAGAGGCTTCTGAGGCCTTCATAGCAAACAAAATAGTAGAGTCCCTCCCCTGAAAGGGTGATGCCCCTCCCTCAATGGAGGAAGCCCCACCCAGAATGGACGTCGGACGGACGGACAGACCTACTGGAGGAGAGTATTATCGTGTCAATGCTAAGAAAAAATGCCAATCATGCAGTTGCCTTTCTAATGGGACTAATTGTGCAAGGTAGAAAGGTGACCACATAACCCAGGTTTTACTCTAATCATAGTTAATCCGCAATGCAGCAAACACAAAAGTGTTAAAAAAGACAAATTATACACCTAGGGCTTCAGGAATAACCATCAGGAAAATAATATGCATCAATTTTATTACTTTAATAACTAGCAACTTGAAATACAGACACAGCAGGATATCATTTTGGGAGGGCAAATTTAATCAGAATCCAAATCTGATCGAAAGCAATCCGAATAAAAGGCCCAGCTTTGCATAGAGTATTTGCATCACTTGCCATAAACATGACCATGGCCACTCAGTGCTGTAATCAACTAAGTGCATTCCACCAAGAATATCCCAGAACCCCTCCCAATCCCCTTCCCCCTCCAGGCCCCTCCGTGCGGATATTTCTCCAACACATCCTCAACTTGGCAAACAATGTGGCCAAGATCCAACTCAAAAGGTTTTGTTTGTTTTGTTTTTCTTGAAATACCTCAGAGAGTAGCTTGTAAATCTATTAGATGCAGGAAGAGGACACAAGTCGGCATCCGTGTACTTTTATGTGAATTACAGGAACAATTTTCCGAGGCTAAAGGAGGATTTTGTACACATGTCGCATTCAGGACAATTCAGGACCTCCTGCGTGGTTCTTTGCGTTGAAAGAAGCCAAAGAAAAAAAACCATCACCAACTGCACATCATCACGACACATTAAATACAGTATCCATTTAGATTTGCAATACAATGTAATAAAACAAAATTGATATTGCAAAAATCAAACAAAAAAACAGCATCATTTAAACACACTGTCCTTTGAAGTAGGTCTGCATTTACTTGTGGATGGTAAAACTCCCATGGCCCAAAATCACACCTCTGGGACTGTATTTAGGGCAAATTATAAATTCCTGCTGCAAATACAGTTATATCTATATTAGGGAAGTGCTGAAGGATTCATTAAACTCACGCATCACATCTTTATAACTCGCCACTCTGCAGCCGAAACTCGTCTTTGGTGCAGCAAGTCTCTAGAAGCATGCTACGAGTACAAATCAAACTAGACTTCATAAAACACGTTACCCCACGCAGTGTTCATATAGTTTATACTTTAATTTTAACGAAATAATGATTTAAAATATAGTAAAAAACAAAACAAACAAAAAAACTCCACAAGTATATAGCGCTAAGAAGCAGTCTTATACATCACCTTTATATACTGTAATAAGTCGACGTTGAGTCACAGTTTAGGAGATGGAGGCTTCACTGATCACCAGATAAGACAGCGTTAATCAGTATTGTACATAGACATATAGTCAACCTCTTCTTCATCCCGATATTTTGCTCTCACATGCAACGGCCTCTCATGCTATATACAGACTTGGCATTTAATATGGAATATATATATTTTTCTTGACTTGGGTTTAATTTCTGAACTCGGTATATCATTCTGGTGAGTTTCTTTTAAGCTTCGGTGATTTCTTTGTTAAAAGAACCATGTCACTGATTGTCTGTCGCAGCAAGAAGTCAATAACAGTATTATATCACAGGTGGCGTGACAAAATGTACGGACAGGTACATTTTTACAATTGGCTTCACAATCGGGTATATAAGGGTTTTTGCGTTCTGTATTAGTGGAAAACAACTGCTGCATGTCTCCAAAAGTTATTGCCGCTTCCCCTGGAGATGGTCCGTCAACTCGACAATGCTGTTTGTCATTTAGTGGTGGCTTTACGAAATTCCGGCATGAAACAGCGTGCTATTGCTTGGCAGTATGGCATCACTCATGGTCAGGCGTCAAAGATCCTGAAACGAAATTCTGAGAGGGGTGTCCCTACTCCAATACCGAGGCCAGGACATCCCCGCAGAACCACAAGGAGGGATGATCGCCAGCTGCACCGATTAGTCCGCAATGGCCGTACCAAGTCAGATAATCGGCTTAGGGCTGAGTGGCAGCAACTGACAAATGTGCCTGTATCCAGAAGGCTAGTCGACCAACGACTGGTTCAAGCAGGCTATCATGCCAGGCGTCTCCTGAGAAAGCCACGTCTGACCAGACAACACAGCCAGCGCCGATTGCAGTGGGCCAGAGAGCACCGTCAATTGCAGCCAGGACACTGCAATCACGTGATCTTCAGTGACGAGTCTAGATTTCTGGTCTATCGTCAAGATGGCCACGTCCGAGGCGCAGACAAGTGCATGAAGCCTACAACGAAGATTGTATAGTGCCAAGAGTCCAAGCTGGAGGTGGTGGGGTGACCGTTTGGGCTGCTTTTCATGCAGGGGCAAAACTGACCTGGTTGTTCTGAATGGAAACCTGAACCAGTTCAAGCACAGGGCCATTCTGGAAGAAACATTGCTTCCATTTGTTCATGCAGCCTTTCGAGGAAACTTTGTCTTCCAAGATGACAATGCACGGCCTCATCGTGCTCGCATGATCCAACACTTTCTTGCTGACCGTGGTGTAGAGCATATGGAGTGGCCTACAATGTCCCCGGATGTGAATCCGATAGAGAACTTGTGGGTAGAATTAACGCGTCAAATCGACAACTTCGACCAGCAGCCTGCCTCTGTGCGTGAATTGCAGCAGGCTATTGTAACTGCATGGCAAGCGATTCCTGTCCAAACCTTGGCAAATCTCGTGAACAGCATGCCTCAACGTGTATGTGCTCTCCTGAATGCTCGTGGGGGTTACACGAAGTATTGAACTGTAATTTTACTGTCCGTAATCCCAGTCGTAATTTAACTTTTGTTTTTGTTAAAAAAAAATTGGCTAATGTGCAAAATAAAGATATACTTCTGGAAAACGCACAGAAGTTTAACACAGTACTGTCCGTGAATTGAGTTCGATATCAGTTGACATCACTTTCAAGGATCAATTTATTTGCTTCAAAATGTCAAATGTGGTTTTTGTTTCTTTTAAAGGTCACATTAACAAAATCTAGAATAATTTCAACATAATTCCAATGAACTTTTGGTTCTAAGTCATCTTGAAAAGTAAGTTCACCCCACAAAAAAAAAATTCCATATTAAATGCCAAGTCTGTATTTTGATATATCAATTTATAGCATGGTTCTTGGAAGTGTCATGAAGGCGATTTGTGTTCTACAGTGTTTAAATATATAATTCAATTTAAACTAGAGCTTCCAGGGAAGCAGAACTCAACTGAACTGTCTGGACAAGTTTAAAGTAGGTCAGTTGTCTGTACTAGATTTGACTTAAATGAAAAGCCAACAACCTTGTGTCATAATTTTAAGGTCCTTGTATCCTTGTGTGGTAAGAGTCTCACACACCAAGTTTGATCAAAATCCATAAATGTTTGTGGACGTTAAAGTCTTAACGTCGTTTCGGAGCTGAAAACAATATGGCGGCCTATGGCGGCCATTTTGTGACGGATCAGGTTGGAATGCAATAGCAACCTACCTCGTGTCGTAAGGGTTTACATTCTAAGTTTGATCAAAATCTGTTAATATTTGTGGACGCTAGAATGTTAACGTCGTTTTCATGACCAAAAACAAAATGGTCGCCTAAGTCCGCCATTTTTCAAACGGATCGGGCTGAAATGTAATAGCAACCTGGTCCTTGGGGTAAGGATGCTGCATGTCAAGTTTGATCAGAATCGGTTGATATTTGTGGACGCTGGAGTGTTAACGTCGAAAAGTTAACGGACGACAGACAACAGATGACGACGACGACGACAGACGACGGACGCCGGAGGGTTCAGTATGTGATGAACTCAACTGGACGGTATTCCAGTTGAGTTAACACGCGCAATCAGAGATAGCAGACCCTCGCCAGGATGTGTTTTTAGTGTTTTTAAAGGCTTTTGTGTTAAAACAAACATGACGTAACCAATGACGTCATCATTATTTTTTATTTCTCCACCAATTTATCCCTATATGACGCTCAATAAATTTCAGCATGATCGGATGAAGTTTTGTACTTGTCGAATTATGACGTCATAATGGAGGCACATATGACATCATTAACATGTGCTATTCTGTATGGATAGTTCTTTACAATGAGCGGTCTCAATTTTATCTCTGCAGCGCTTTCAGAGATATAGAGGTGCAAAGTTTTTTGGCCTTTCCAAGATGGTGCCCACACCACGTGACCTATGACATCATAATTATCATGAAAAAAATTCTACATGGTGTGCACCTACAGTGAAAATTTCCTGCCAATCGCATCAACGGTTGAAGAGAAAATCATATTTAGTCCGTGCGAACAAACAGACAAACAAGAAATATGTCTTGCATAGCACGATACTTGTGAAATACCTAAAATAAGTTTTTGGCCTATAATGACCTCAAAAATACTTGGTGGTTGAATTCAGTGACCTGGTATGCAAATCCTCTAAAAATTTCAAGTCAATCAGATAAAAATTGAGGATTTTATAAATTTGGCCTATAAAGACTTCACAAAGTGAGAGGACAAGGGAACAGACCTATTGACCTATTGACCCCAAAAACATGAGGCTTCTTGCTTATGACCAACTCTACCGTTTGATGAAGTTTCGTGAAGCTTGGTTGAAAATTATGACCTGTAGGCGACTGGCATACAGACAGACAAACAAACAGACAGAACAAGAAATATGTCGTGCATAGCACGATACTTGCAAGATCCCTAAAATAAGTTGTTGGCCTATGATAACCTCAAAAATAATTTGTGGTTGAATTCAGTGACCTGGTATGCAAATCCTCTTTAATTTTCAAGTCAATCAGATGAAAATTCAGGATTTTAGAAATTCGGCCTCTGTTCACCTTTTGGCCCATGTTGACCTCAACAATACTTGGTGGTTGAATTCAGTGACCAGACATGCAAATCCTCTTAAATTTTCAAGTCAACCGGATAAAAATTGAGGATTTCAGAAATTAGACAAAGTTGGTGACCTTTGGCCGATGTTGATGAATGACCTTTTGACCCCACGACAATAGGGTTCTTACTTATGACCAACTCTATCATTAGGTGAAGTTTTGTGTAGATAGGTTGAAAATTATGACCTGTAGGTGACTGATTTACAGACGGACAGACAGACAGACAGAATAACACACAATACCGGCCAATATACTTTAAAAAAAAAAAATCGATTTTCGCAAGTAACAAACAGATAGACAAACGGACTCAAATGCAATACCTTCTCCTCTGACGAGGGTAAATAAAGGTTTAAAGAGAGGTTCAAAGGTGTAAATTATAAATAAATTAATTCCGGGTTTTACTTCCGTTTACTAATTTACGTTTGTATACTCAGAGGCAAAAGTTCAAAGGTGTAAATTATAAATAAATTAATTCCGGGTTTTACTTCCGTTTACTAATTTACGTTTCTATACTCAGAGGCAAAAGTTATTGTGACATGGAATTTTTTCATTGGTAATCTTGTGAATGAATTGTTAGATTTGAACCAGAGAAAGAGTGTGTTAAAATGGTCGAAGAAACGCAACCAAGCAGTTGTTGTTCGAATTGCACGAAATTTGCAAGAAGCATGACATATTCGAGAAAAATGGCCAGCAATGTTCACTTTAAAAGGCCAGACAACCAGACGCTTATCATTTCCACTCAATGCAGTCTTAAGAAGTGCAGAAGTCAGAAAAACACCTCTATTCATCGTTCTGGAACAAGTTCGACATGCCATGCCTCGGGGAAAATAACAGATGGAGAGCTATAGGTATGCTTCAGTCTGGTACCTCGCAGCATGATGTTACTCGTCGATTCAACGTCCATAGAAACACCATTTGGCACAGCTTCACCGAGCTGACGGTAGGACACGTGTCTACAGGTGCACAGGTGAACGTTACATCAGGCCATGTGTTCTGGAAGGGGATCGTTTTGGAGGTGGGGGCGTTATGATCTGGGGTGGGATAACAGCTGCAGCAAGGACGCCAATGATTGTGATTGAGGGGAACTTGAATGCTGTGAGGTACCGAGACGAGATTTTGCAAATGGCCGCTTTACCGTTTTTGCAACAGAACGGC
The DNA here is from genome assembly GCF_964187855.1 of Myxine glutinosa. Taxonomy (NCBI): domain Eukaryota; kingdom Metazoa; phylum Chordata; class Myxini; order Myxiniformes; family Myxinidae; genus Myxine; species Myxine glutinosa. The sequence goes on along the minus strand of NC_136263.1, from coordinate 118,044,458 downwards.
CCTGGAGTGACGTTTCAACACGATAACGCCAGACCACACGTTGCTCGAGTTGTACAGCAGTATCTTAATCAGAACAATGTTAATGTGTTACCCTGGCCCGCAATATCCCCTGATTTGTCACCCATTGAACACGTCTGGGATGAAATGGAGCGACGTTTATGACGTCATCCGAATCCTCCAACAACGCTGCAGGAACTCTGCCAAATCCTTCCTCGGATATGGAATGATCTTCCCCAGGACTTTCATCGACGTTTAGTGGCCTCAATGAGGCGAAGGTGCCAGGCCTGCATCAATGCACAAGGTGGACACACTCGCTACTGACTGTGTGAACTTGCTTGTGAACCCCCTCTTGTGTTGTGGCTAATTTGCATATGCCAGGTGCACTGTTCTTATGGACTGTTGATCGTTACCATACCTTGAAACATTTGTCTTTCCATGTAATAACATTTCATTCGCGGCAGTAAAAGTTTAACACTGATTCTGTTTGTTGTTTGTGTGTCACAATAACTTTTGCCTTTGAGTATATTACATCACCCTATCTAACACGTTACATTAGTTATTCGTGCCTGTTGTTTGTGTTATTTGTAGCATCCTCAAAAAACAGTTAGTTTATTGTTTGGAATGATTTTATATTTTGTTTTTCTGCCAGGCAGACAAAGTAAAAATATTATATCACTCCTGTCTGAGTATGTGTGATTGGGTCAAATTCATAGATAAAGTACGGTAAAACGAAAAATTGTCTTCCTATTGATGTTCAGATTCGTGTTCAACATATAACATTCCATTTAAATGTTATTCCTCGATCATAAACTGATAAGACAGACGGACATGGACCAATTGCATAAGACTGCTTTTCGCTTCACGTGCGTGAGGTAACTACAAAGCCTATCTGCGATCACAAAGCAATCGGGCAAGGGAAAGCCTCCCTCAGCATACCTTAAGCGATTACCCAGTGTGGTGATACCCTTGGCCCATGATGCAATGATGCATATTTTTGGACCACAATATGACCTACACCATCAACATTTAGGGATATGGAGTGCAAATTCATAAAACGTGACCTCATCTACAATCTATCCATGAAACTCAACGTCATGAAAATCGGAGGAAAATTATTCAAGTTATGATGAAAAAGGTTTTTCTTTTGAAAAAAAACAAAAAAACATTTCAATCCAATCTGGATCTGGATCCGGACCTGAACCAAAATCGACTCGGCTTGTTCTTGTCACCTACAGCCTTTTGAGACATCGTGCTGTATATTGTTTTTGGCCCCATCTCTCAATGCTATAAGGAATCGCTTCCATTTTTCACACCTCCCCCTCAGCTAGTTTGCTGGAAGTGGCAAACCAGAGGAAAGCAAAAGAGGAAAGAGAGGAAAGAGCAGGCCTCATGCACAGGGGATTACATTCTAACCCACAAGATGAGTCATGCTAAAATACCTTGGAGGAAGGACTAGGGAACAGAGGGTCATGTTTAACATGTTTGCACCAAGTAGGAATTTGTCGTTAGGGGAAAAAAAATAACGACAGGGATTGTTTTGTGTCCCTGGGTTGTCCGGAATGTGTTGATGGTACGAGTTTGATTGGCCCAAGTGGCACCTCCTGATCAGTCTGGGTTTTCTTGTGTATCATTATGTAATGCACCAAGAATGCAGGCCGATAGCTCGACTGTGGCCAGTAATCTTGTTTTGAAATGTGCTGTGGTGTGTTTGTTACCTCGGAGCGATTGCGTGTGAGTGAAAAGACATGCAGATACCAATCCATATGAAGTGGCACAATTTCAGTAGTTTGAAGGTCTGTGTAGTGTGCGACGCAATTGAAGATGAAGGTGTGCGTCTATTCGAGGGTTTACGATAAGTGCTGCACAGCATAGAGGCAACGCAGCAAGGACAAAAATACTGAATTTGATGGACAAATTCTAATTCAGACCTACATCACTCTATGTTAGACATTTTTCTGATGGGCAAGTGCCTGGCAAAGGAATTATTCATTCAAGAACCACCTTTGGAGCCCATTTTTCACCACAGAGCAGGGGTTGGCCTTTTTCGGGCACCTTGGTCCCCTTTTTCAAGCAATGTTGTATGGTCGGATGCCCTTGCTGCCGCCAACCCTGTTAGTCGCCTCTTGCCACACACAGGGAATTACCAATGAACTGGTACTCAATTTGCCGACCTCGGAAGGATCACAGGCTGAGTCAACCCCCTTGACATTAATTCAGCGATCGACCGGGATTCAAACCCAGGATCCTAGGATCCCAAGCTGGCACCCTAACCACTAAGCCAACATCAGGCATTCAAGGTAAGTAAATTAATAAAAACAACACTTCTCAAACAAACAGGAACCTCACCGATCCATATATTGGTTTTCAATATAAATAATCTTACCAGTTAATGCAGTCCTATCTTCAGTATGATAAGTAATAAAAAATACTGATGCACTACAGAATGGCCAGGGTACTCTACAGAGTGGTGTACCGACTGTTGTTAAAACCCACTCAGAGATCATGTATGTGCCGAATAAATCTGGCTTTGCATCCCAATTCAAAGGAGGCATGCTCCACAATACAATATCCCTGATAACAATGCACTAAAATGGAGGTTTTAGTTGGACATGATCACCGTGGATCTAAGACGATACCAGATATCAGACGACCGGCAAGAGCAGAAATGCAACCCCAAAAATCATAACCGTGGGTATCAAAGAACACGCTCTCGAATGAACTTGGGTGCCATCATCGTAGAGTAACGGACTGATACAGGTACGTTTAGGCAGCTGGGAGAAACGCAGTTTTTATATACTGGTCAATACCTGCTCCCCCTGGGAGTGAAAGGAATTGTTTTCGGAATTAACATCGTTTCTCCATACTCAATAATAATAATTATACGTTTAAAAACGGTGCGCTCAGTCGTCCTCAAAAAAGATCCGCCATGCTGTCGTGATGGAACCGCCATGCTGTCGTCGGTATCCGTAATAAGCCCGTAAAGCGGCCGCAACCCAGTCGCTCATAGTCTCCGCAATCGCCCCACCAGTTAGCACGGCAGAGATGCGAATGCCATACGGCCTTCCTGCGGCATCTTCCCGACTACGGGCCGACACTGTTGCGGCTGCATATCGAGTACAGAAGAACTGCCACGTCTTCCCTGCGGCTATGGGAGACTGACGACGACAGCAGTAGGACTAGTGGCGGCCGAGTTACGGCCATTGGCGACAGAGATACGACTGCCTGGCGACTGCATTACGACATACCACGATTCCATGGCAAGACAGGATGGTGTGAGGGTCTCCGTGGAGTGAGGTCCTGTGGTGCCGACAAGGATATGGCTTTATTGTTTGGACTTGGGACTTTTGGGAACTTTATTTTTGGGACTTTGGTCCTTTGGAAACTTTATTTATGGGACTTGGGACCAGTAGAAATAATTTGTTGGACTTTATTTCCATTCTCTCTCCCTGCAGAAAAGTTTGATTATTACATTACAATGATACATCTTTATTAACTTTCTTATTGTACATCAAACATCTTTATGCTGCATGTCATACATCATTGAAATGAATAAAGTGAAATGTAAAATAGAGAAATAAAGATTTAAAAAGTTGTGTGAATCGTCTCCAATCGCCGGCGGTCTTATTGCAGTCTTGCGGACGTCGGAGTAAACCGCCACCCGGCCCCAATGCATTCGCCACGATCCGCCATCGGTCGTAATCTAGCCGCCAGACTGTCGCCACGCTGCCGCCGTGCATCCGCAATGCAGTCGTCGTCGATCTTCAACAGTCGCCATCCCACTCGGGGCGTCGTCGCAATGCAGTCGCAATGTGGCCGCCTGCAGTCGCCATACTGCCGCCTGACCATATTTGACCGCCCGAAATCGACAGTAGTCGCTGAAAAATCTTGATCGCCGGCAGTCGCCAGTAGTCGCCAAAATATCCGCCTATGTGTGACCGGGGCCTAAGCACGAATTCCAGTTTGGTGGAACTTGGAGAAGCCGTTTTCGACCGATTTTTAAAGGAATGGGCATTCAGATCCCCGGAAATTGCCTTGTTTTATAGAGTACGATACTTAGTGAGGATAAATGTAACTTTCACATCTCCTGTACCCCTTTCACAAGTCACGGGCTATGTTGGGAAGTGGGAGGTCATGTGTACCTTGCCCTACACCACCTTTCCACAATTGGATCCATATATACATGGAGCCATAATCACTGCTCACCTCCATTCATTTGTTCCTCTTTCCCCCACCCGTGGAACCTCATTCTCTTCAATCTCATTCTTCCCTCCAGCTCTTCAAAACAGCTGTTCATCACCATCTCAGATCGTCTGCAATCCCAAACCATGATCTCTTCTGTCCCCGTTAACCTCCACACCCCAAATTTCCAGTTTTTCCTTCATGAGAGTTTGCTTCTGTATCCATCTTGTCCACCCCATACATCCTCCCCTATCCCTGATTCTTACCCACATCTCTCGTTTGTCCGTCTCCAACTAGATTTGTCCCCCCACCCTGCTTTTGGTGCTCCATCACTCTCAGTACTGGCCGCTTTGTCCTGCTACATCCTGATCCATTCTGTGTTCTAGCTCTTTCACGAGCCTCGACTCTGCATACAAAAAACAATCAAACAAACAATCGAGAGAACCTTGCTTGACCTTCGAACATGGTAATTTTGATTATCTTTCCCATCTGTGGCTCAGGAACGATTTCTATCAATGAAATAGATATATTCTCAAATTTTCAATTTTCTAAAGATGAGCCCAAAATGTGTTGTATGCAAATGACGTCACTTGACCTTTGACGTATAAATATAGTCAAATCTCATTGACAGCCTCGCTTTTTCCTCGGAATCCTCTGGTAAAGTTTGATGAAGATAGCTGAAAGCGTTTGCGAGTTATCGCACTCATAGACAAAAAACATACAAAAAAACATACAAACAAACATACAAACAAACATACAAACAAACATACAAACAAAGATAGAAACAAACATACAAACAAACATATAAACAAACATACAAACAAACATACAAACAAACATACAAACAAACATACAAACAAACATACAAACAAACATACAAACAAACATACAAACAAACGAGACAGACCGACATATGACAAAAAATTTCAATTTTCGGCATAACTAACAAGGAAAATAAACTGGTTGTATGTACAAATTATGCTTTACAAATACAAATCCGGCCAAATACAAATTATGGATTACTGTATTTTCAGAAGGAAAAATAATTAATTCAGCTTATCTGTAGGAATCTAAAATTCAATTTCATAAAATCACGATTAATACACCTGATCAATTATATATTTTTAATAAAAAAATCATGTGAAAGATCAATAACATAAACTTTATTCCCGAATGAAAAAATAATGCACCATGGAATCACAAATAGATCTTCGGTTAAATTCTAAGTAATTTCTCTCAATAAAGCCACTCGTTTCCATTGAAAGTTTATGATTGACAAGGAAAAGCACGTGGGAAGGACACCATGGGATTCTTAATTTCCAACATGGGAAGTTTCATTCATGGGAAGTTCAAAACATGAGAAATTTCATACATGGGAAGTTTCATGCAAGGGAAGTTCCATACATTGGTAGTTTCAAACATGAGAAGTTTCAAACATGCGAAGTTTCATACATAGGTAGTTTGTGGGAAGTGTCAAACATGGGAAGTTTCAAACGTGGGAAGTTTCAAACATGGGAAGTTTCATACATGGGAAGTTCCATATATTGGTAGTTTCAAACATGGGAAGTTTCATACATGGGAAGTTCCATATATTGGTAGTTTCAAACATGGGAAGTTTCAAACATGAAAGCTTTATACATGAGATGTTTCATACATGGGAAGTTGCCATTATTACCTCTGCCATCAAAGGTGGATGGAGGTTATGTTTTCACTCCTGTCTGTCTGTTTGTTACTTGCCGAAATAGATTCCGGCAAGTATGTTGGTTGGTTGGTTTGGTACTTGCCGGAAAAGATTCCGGCAAGTATGTTGGTTGGTTGGTTTGTCTGTCTGTATGTGCGCAGTACTACGTCTACATCGTCGCACATAGCATCGCCATACTTTACACACATATTTGCCTTGCCCTGGAATAGATTGTGCCCAATTTTTAACTCTCTAGGTCCAAGGTCAAGCTCAAGGTCACCCAAAACGTGAAAATCGTGACCGCAGCGTAAAGCCGGGGTGAGACGGAGTGATACAGCGGAAGGATTCGATGGTTTAAATGAAGCGGATTAAATGTAGCGGATTTAAATGAAGCGGCTGAGGTGGATTTTCATTGGGACCTTCATCCTGATTTTGTTACCTCCGCCATCAAAGTTGGATGGAGGCTATGTTTTCACCCCTGTCTGTTTGTCCGTTTGTTACTTGCCAAAATGGATAACGGCAAGTATGTTGGTTGGTTTGTTACTTGCCGGAATAGATTCGCCGGAATAGATTTTGGGTGGTGAGGGGGCTTGAAGCCAGATTTTAATCTTACAGCCGCCATGTTGGTGCTCGCCGTCACTGCGATGCGAAGCGAAAGACGCCTCAGAACTGTCACATTCACAATCGCTATGTCGTATGTACTCCCGATACGTGTTTCCTTCATTGTAAAAACTACCAAGTCAACAGTTAAAAGGATTTTGAGCTGATAGGTGTTACAACCTTGGCAAGATCGATGGAGACAGCGATCTGTTAGCTTATACACCGCCCAAATAGCTATGTGGAATTCTCTCATGTAGAGATTAAACCAATGTCGTTTTAACTTTGGCAGAGGTCATTATTTACTTTTAATGATCCAAAATGGCCGAAAAAAAGTACATTCTGGAAAGTCCTCGGTGTCTGGCCGATTTTTCATTTGTTTGTCTGTCTGTCCGTTTGTGAACAAGATATCTCAAAAGGTTGCGGACGGAATCAGACGAAATTTGGCAGAGATGTAGCGTATGTGACAGGGACGAAATGATTGGATTTTGGTGAAGATCCGGATTCGGATCCGGCTACTAGAATTTTCAAGTGATTCTTCACCATTGGGAAGAATTCACCATTGGGGCCAAAAACGATACATAGCAGGATCTCTCAAAAAGTTATGGATGGATTTGGACGAAACTTAGTGGAGAGGTTCAGTGTCTGACAAGGAAGATTCGATTCAATTTTGGTGAATATCCGGATCCGGATCCAGCTAGTAGATTTTTTTTAGTGATTCTTCCCCATTGAGTGATATGGCCAACCAGGCGGAGGTTTGCTCTCTACCGAGTGCCGTTCTAGTTTTCATGCATGTAACATTCTTTTCCATCCCTTGCATTAGTGATTTGGTAAAGGGAGAACTGAATATTAAAATGAGGGGTTAAAGACTTTTGAAGAAGTGAGACGCTCTTCTCCCCTCATTGAAACTTTTATTTGAACCCCTTAAGATACAGAAGCTATTTTTTATATTTTATCATAAATGACAATTTGATCATGCAGTGGTGATATGTAAAGCATTGTTCATGCAAACGCCAATGTGTACTGAAGTTGTTGATTCAATTGAACATGTTATACTACAACTTTCATTCCCAGCTTCAGATATAATGTAAGAGCTAAAATATATCCTGAAAAAGACAGGATGTGAAAAATCTCTAGAGAGTATTACCATGGACGGTCTCCCAAAAGCAGCAGCATGCAACAGTCACCCCAAATGTCAGCAAATATATTTTATTTGTTTTAGAAAATAAATTTTGGTAAAGATAATTGTTTTAGAATCTCCGTATAATGCATATCATCAGCATTGACTCACAAGGAAGAATGAATTAAGATGTGAGAAAACATTAAGTGAAATTAATCGTCAATCCACTGTCTTGTTTTCCAAGTCACATCGCAATCACTGTGTTTGAAAACTCCAATCACAAACTCTGGTGATATGTCAAGTAGCTATAACCTCAACCACCAGCTCTCAAGGAGGTCAACTCCAACATTATGGAGCAATAAATAAGTAAGTAATAAATAAATAAACATTTTATAACTATATGCTGCTTTAAAGTAATTTGATAATCATAATCTATATATAATGGAACAAGTGTTTGTATGTATGCATGTATGTATGTCCGTTCTTCACCCATTGGTTGGACAGCTGACCTGACTCCACCCACAAAAGTAACCTGAAATACTGAACCTAAAGTACCCTGAAGACCCAAAAGACCCCCTCAACACCCCGAGGACCTACAAGACCAAGAAGACCCAGAGGACCCAAAAGACCCCAAGGATCCAAAACACCCCAAGGACTCAAAATACCCAGAGGAACCAAAGGACCATAAAGACCTAAAAGACTGAAAAGACCCAATGTACCCCAAAGACCCAAAAATACCCTAAAATTCTCCGAAGACCCAAGATAACCAAAAGACCCCGAAGACCCCAAAGAGCCCGAAGACCCTTAAAGACCCAAGATACCACAAAGACCTAAACGACACGAAGACCTAAAAGACCCCAAATACCTAAAAGACTGAAAAGACCCGATGGAACCCAAAGACCCAAAATACCCCGAAGACCCAAAATACCCTGAAGACCCAAATACTCCAAAGACCCTTAAAGACCCAAAATACCCTGAAGAGCCAAAATACCCTGAAGACCCAGGAGAAACAAAAGACCCCAAAGACCCTTAAAGACATCGAAGACCCTTAAGGACCCTGAAGACCCAAAAGACCCCAAAGACCCAAAATATCCCAAAGATCATTGAAGACCCAAAAGACTGAAAAGACAAAAATACCCTGATGACCCTGAAAGACCCAAAATACCGAAAAGACAAAAGACCCCAATGACCTTTAAAGACCCAAAAGGTCGAAAAGACCCAAAGACCTAATGGACCCCTAAGACACAAATACCCTAAATACCCCGAAGACCCTTAAGGACCCCGATGACCCAAAATCCCCGAACACCCAAAATACTCCAACGACCCTTAAAGACCCAAAATACCCCAAAGATCAAAAATATCCCAAAGATCCTTGAAGACCCAAAATACCGAAAAGACAAAAAGACCCCAATGACTTTTAAAGACCCAAAAGGTCGAAAAGACCCAAAGACCCAATGGACCCCAAATATCCAAAATACCCTAAATACCCCCAAAGACCCTTAACGACCATGAGGACCCAAAATACCCCAAAGACCCAAAATACTCTATAGACCCTTAAAGTTCCAAAATATCCAAAATATCCCAAAGATCCTTGAAGACCCAAAATACCGAGATGACAAACAGACCCTGAAGACCTTAAAAAAACCAAACGGTCGAAAAGACCCAAATACCCAGTGGACCCCAAAGACCCAAAATACCCCAAAGGCCCTTAAAGACCCTGGAGACTGAAAAGACCCCAAAGACCCAAAAGACCCAAAATATTCTTAAAGTCCCCAAAAAACCCCAAATATTGATAAAACCCCAAATAAAGAAAAGACCCCAAAGACTGAAAAGACCACAAAGACTGAAAAGACTGAAAAGACCCTGAAGACCCAAAAGACTATCAATACCCAAAATACTGAAAAGACCGTGAAGACCCAAAAGATCCTTAAAGGGGAGTCCAAACGCAATTTTATTTCTTCTGAAAAACCATTGACAATCATAAATCACAGTCTAATTTGAAGATTATTTATTTATTTATTTGCCAATCACAAAGTGCCAAAAAAAAACCTAGACTGATGATTTTCAAGATTGCCAGTGACGTCACATTGTAAACGCACCGTGATCCTGCCAGCGATGATACATAGAGAAACAGTGCATTGCTGACTATTGTGGGTGATAGCTATTGTTAGCTAGGGTGACGGGTGACGGGTGACAGTTGACGGGGGATTGTGAGGGGTGGTGAAGTGAAGCAAGGGGTGTGGGGCAGTCATGGGTATTGGTAGTTAGGGTGATGGTTAAGGGGAATTGTGAGCAAAGGTGGAGTGGGGTTGTTTTGGGTATTGTTAGCTAGAGTGATGGTTGGATTGGGATTGTGAGGGGTGGTGGAGTGGGGTGAGGGGTGTGGGGTGGTCATGGGTATTGTTAGCTTGGATTTTGGCTGATGGGGGATTGTGAGGGGATGGGGGATGGGTGCTACAAGGTGGTCATGGGTATTGTTAGGTGGGGTGATGCTTGATGGGGGATTGTGAGGGGATGGTGGAGGGGAGGGGAAAGAGGAGGGTGTGGGTTGGTTGTGGGTATTGTTAGCTAGGGTGACGTTTGATGTTTTTTTTTTTTGAAGTTGAACAGAAATCAGCAAGAGCAATATTACCCAAAGGAAATCAGCAAGAAATCCAAGTCAAAGTAGTTGTGTCAGCAGAAAATATCCGATGGCAGAAAAATGTGTTGTGCGCTTAGAACAAGATCTCCCGTAGCGTCGCCGTAGGGCGGGTACTCTGCTAGTAATAATAACAATCAATAATAAAGGAAAGTTGAAAGATGGCATAAAGTTCCATTAGGAATGACCCAATGTCAAATTTTGAATTAATTTTTCTTCCCATTTTGACCCCTGTGACACTAAGTCACAGGGGTCAAAATGTGACTCTGGGGTATGAGCCAGACCCTCTGGAGACCCTCTGGGGCATGAGCCAAGGGTCAAATCCAAAAAATCGTTACATATTTCATGCATCACCCAATGTTGACATGTATATACAAAGTTTCATGACAACATGTTAAAAAACTATGTCCTTAATTGCAATTTTTGGTATTTGACATTTTGACCCTACCCCAGGGGGAGGGCCAAACATGATACTGCTCTTGCACCTTTTTGCCATAGGGTGATCATAACTACCAACTTTGGTGAAATTCTGCCCAAATGTTTAGGAGGAGACAGTGTGGTGGACGAACGAACAGACAGAGCACAGACAGACAGAGAAGATTACAATATCCTCCAGTTTTTTTCAAAAGGAATGGTGATAATAATGGTACAGATGATAATAATTGAACAGAGGATAAAAATGGTACAGATGATAATGATGGTATAGATGATAATAATGGTACAGATGATAATAATGGTACAGATGATAATAACTGTACAGATGATAATAATGGTACAGATGATAATAATGGTACAGATGATAATAATGGTACAGATGATAATAATGGTACAGATGATAATAATGGTACAGATCATTGCCAACAGAAGATTACACAACGTATTAATTGCAATGATTTATTGCAGGATAATCTATTGATTAGTTCTACTTGGAAATGAGTCCCTTATTTCAATTACAATTTAAATATAATATACATTTGATCATATCAATTAAATACTATACAGGCCTCAAGTTTCTGGATTGGCCTTTATGCCCTGCTAATTAAAAGCGCAACTAAAGAGAAGCAACTGTTTGGTGTTGCACTCGTTATTGAGTGCGAGAAACGTTGCAGTCATTGCAAATTCACATACTCATGCTGAAATTTACAAGAAGTTACAGTCAGCAGTGTTGTCCTTTTTGGAATTTTGCACAATAAAGGCAATTGAGTAATAGGCACAGGCAATATGAAACAAGAGCAACATGACATCATCATGAGAGGTTGCAAAAAGAGCAGCCTGCGCCGGTTTGGCTAGAACGCAGGCCCCTCCTTCCGCTCCAATCGAACTGGCCGAATACAGTGTGTGATTCCCCTGTATGCCAGCATTATGCATCAGCTTTCTGCCTCCTACCCTAGAGGCCAAAGGCTACGCTAGCATATCAAAACACATGGATTCCTGCCAGAAACGTTGGGTGACAGTTTGTCCTTGTACAAACATGTGGCACATGGCTGAATATGGTGAAGATCTATCAAATGCAAGCAGAAATCGAGTTTCATTGCCAAAGTTCGACTACAGATACAGTTACAAGCTTCAAAATCACATAGTAGCTGAAAATCTTTCAATGGAAATAAATACATGAACAAGTATCAATTTTTCAATAATGCAGAGGATTGAACGGAAATAACATTCCATTCTCAACTTGGCACTTTAAAAAAATCTTATGAACATGAATACGGTGTATAATATTTTTAAGGCAGAGTGAATAAAATCAAAACGTTTTCTTTGAAAAATTTGTCAACATCGTGAGCTACTCTGTAGTGACATGTTAAGATTTATTTCCACTCGTACATAGCATTTTCAACCATGACAACAGAGGACCAATACTCATCGTAACTGGTATTACATTGTGTTCTATCAATGTAATTACTCAAAAATTCAATCAATTTGTCAATCTTCAAGTAACACAAAAAGTTTCATTTTAATATAGTGTTGCGGAAATGACTCCTAGGGGTTAAGATTGTGTAGCTTAGAAATAGTTATTCCCTTAGTACATGTATTAGCATAAGAGTGAGGTTATTAGCCCCCGTTGGACTTAGTTCAAAACAGGGGCTTATAAACTGGGTCTCGTCAGTCTGTCGTCCGTGCGTGCCTGCATCCGCAACCATATCTAGGAGATATAGGAATCAATTTTGTTCATACTTGGCAAGAACACAATACATGATGCACAATACATATGCACATCAATTTGTTTCGCAATGCGATCAAAGATGGCTGCCTGGCAGCTATTTTAGTTGTAAAAAAAACCTGATGTTGAACACATCCTCAAAAATTTCTCGGACATTCATGGACCGATCTTGTTCAAACTTGGCACACAGAAAATGAATGATCAGTTACATAAGCACGTCATTTTTTTTCGAGATGCGATCTAAGATTTTTCTTCTTGTATAATTGTGATAAAATATTATGCATTGACATTTGGATAGAAAGCTGTCGTCGTATCTCCCTAATAGTTGTGTCTAAAACCGCTTCTCCCTTGAAACCCCTCTTAATGTTCTATGCTTTGTAATCCATCATATATGTGCTTTATAAGGGAATTCGGCCTTGCAACACAGAGGGCGCACTAGTTTTGGCACAAATGTGTGAGTCTGGAACATTTGGATGTGTGAGTGTGAGTCAAGTCAACAAATGTGTGAGTCAAGAGACTCGAGAAGGATTGTCCTGAGATTTATGGCCAAACCACAAATCAGAATGGGGCAGATAGGGCAGGGCATCATTGGTGCCTCCATAAGGCCAGTGTACCCACGGTGGGGGTTCCCAATCTGGTTGTCCCAGTCAGGATGTCCAGAGGTTGCATTTTGGTCCAATGGCACAAAGACAATAATGAATCCAGCCCAGCATGTGTGGCAAGTAGAGCGAAGTGGCAGGACCAGCGCCATTGTTTTTTTCCACCTCTCTCCTCAACAAGAACGGGGACACCCATCGTTGCAGAGTGTGCTGAACTCGCCTCTCCCGTAACTGAACTGTGGAGCCATTGACTCTATTAGGAACCTCATGGTGCCTGTACGACCTGTAGCTGGGATTTCCGTCTTGTCCTTCACCTGGTCTATCTACTGTGGTCTGCTTTAGGACCCATTAAGGATTTGTTTTCATAAAGCTCTTCCGCCTATACGATACCCAGAGCCTGTATTTCAGCAATAGTAAATATGTTTGTATATAAAATGTTTGTGTGTTCCCTGTCCACCCTCCCTCTTTTCTTAAATACATACATGAATGAACCATGCCTCGTTTCAGTTTTTGGTGTCTCTACGATCACAATGCCATGCAGGCTTAAAGTCCTATAAAGGACAGATTTAGTAGAACGATTAGTGTTCAATTGCAAACCCTCCCCCAATTAACCACTCTAAGCCACCATTTGGAGTGGCTTGGTGCGAGGAGGAATCTGGCGTGTCACTTGGACAAAACAAATTGAGCTATGTAAAGGTGCAATTAGGCTCTTAATCCGGCTCTGCGCGTCTGGACCAAATGGACAACGTGATCACCATAACAATATATATTTGATTTGATGTACCGTACTCTTCACAGAGTAGTGGTGTTGCCGAAGCAGTTTCTTGGCAAGGGCTATTCTGGGTGGGTTGCCATCAAATCTCCAATCTCCCAGACTCAGAGCGGACACTCTAACCATTACGCCATAGAGTCTGGTTACATTTACCCTTGCAAAAGGAGAGGGTATTGCATTTCGGTCCATTTGATTGTCTGTTTGTCCACACCAAATGTGCTAACTAACATAGGCCACAAATGCCACCTAGTGATAGCCAGTAGTACACATTCTCATTTTTCAGTGATTGCCAGTAGTACCTGTATAAAGTACAGTATGTAGTATTGGAAGGTGAGTACAGTATGTCTATAAAGATGTCAAATTAGAATGTGAGTATGTCTATAAAGTATGTACAACAAGAAAAAGAGCAATCAGAGATTGCAAACCGTCGCCAGGATGTATTTTCAGTGGGTTTTAAGGCTTTTGTGTTAAAAGAAATATAGCGGCCGAACCACGTGACCGATAACGTCATCTTTGTTTTTCTAAACTAATTTATTCCCAGATTATGCTCAAGAAATTTCATCTTGATCGGATGAAGCTTTGTACTTGTCGAATTATGACGTCATCATGGAGTCACCTATGACATCATCATTATCATATTTTATTCCCCTTGGAGAGTTCTTTACAATGAGCCATGTCTCAATTTTTTCTATTCAGCGCTTTCGGAGATATAGAGGTGCAAAGTTTTTCGGTTTTTCCAAGATGGCGGCCGAACCACGTGACCTATGACATCCTAATTATCATTATAAAATTCTGTACGTGGAGTTGCACGTATGGTGAAAATTTCCTGTCAATCGGACCAAAGGTTGCACAGAAAATCATATTTATTCTGTGCGGACAAACAGACAAACAAACAAACAAACAAACGGACTCAAATGCAATACCCTCTCCGATGGCGAGGGTAATTAGAATGTGAGTACATCTATAAAGTATGCACAATTAGAATGTGAGTACGGCTATAAAGTGTGTACAATTTGAATGTGAGTACGTCTATAAACTATGTGCAATTAGAATGTGAGTACGTCTATAAAGTATGTACAATTAGAATGTGAGTACGTCTATAAAGTATATACAATTAGAATTAGAATGTGAGTACATCTATAAAGTATGCACAATTAGAATGTGAGTACGTCTTTAAAGTATATACAATTAGAATGTGAGTACATCTCTAAAGTATGCACAATTAGAATGTGAGTACGTCTATAAAGTATTGTTATGTCGGTGGGGTACAGGAATATCTAGTCAGGTAGATCTGAATAGGTAACATGCTTCGTCTGTCGCGATAGGGAATCTACCTGTAATAAGTTCTGTGTTTTAGTCCGGTTTGTCGGGTGAAGATGTCTGCTTATGAACATACCAGGATGTTCGTGTGCTCGGTAGTGATAGGGATTAAAGATAACAGCCCTTGTGTGTTTTCCCACCTCTATGGTCAATCCAATGTTCCTTTTGGCACCGCACCTAGACTAGGAATTCATGCCCCTAGCGCACCCACATTAATTAATTCCCTTCCCTTTCACATCAATAAAACAACACCCACCAAAACGGGCAGGCTGAGACATGCCCTGCCGAGACACGCTGAAAAGGGGGCGGATCTTTTGACGTCATGGGGGAGGGCGGACCAATGGACGTCACGAGAGGGCGGGACGGAGATGTGAGGGAAGTGACGACACGAAGGAGAAGAAAAAGAGTTCGGAGTTGGACATGAGGCAGAGCAGACGCCATTTGGGAGAGCTGAAAGAATTCAGTCGTGATAGAGTGCACTGGACATTTTTCCCTCTCATTCCTTCCTGCCTTCATTCCCTCCCATCTTCCGTGTGATCGGATTGCGTGCTTGCGTGGGCGGCTGTTGTGCCGAGGTTCGCCTCGTTGGTGGCTGCGTTCGTGGCCTCGTGCGTACCATCGCCAACCACTCACGATCTCCAAAGCGCCGAGCAGAGACGACAGCCCCAGAAACCGTGGTCCTTCGGATGGGGCGAGCGTTTGAGAGTTGCGGTGCGAGAGGACCAGGGCCGGCGAGCGAGTCGCATCGGGGTGACCCCTCCCGTACACATGTCGTGGCCTAGCTGTCCGAGGCCTGCACTATCTCCACGCCACGCTCCCGAGTGAGCAAAGCTAAGAACGCACCACACACACACAGCCTCTTTGTTCATTTCGTCGTCTGCCCTGTGGTTTGTTGAATAAGTCTGTCGAGTGGGAGTACTCCATATAGGGGGTTTAGGGTGCGGCATTTCTTTGTTCTCGGAACCGGTAATAAATCCTTGTATTATTTTGCTGTATATACTTGAATGCAGTTTTCTGTGTGATTTATTTAATTTGCAGCAGCATTGGAGACGCCACGAGAACATGTAAGACTGCAGGGCTCTTGCGCCCCCCCCCACCCCCCCCCCCACTCCATCCCGCGCACTTTGGTGTAGCTTTTTGTTTTAGGAGTCCGCCATTGAGTTTCGCCTCGAGAGCTAAGGCCTTCGCAATCGGCTTCCGTGACCGCCTGATTTTAATAAGAGGCGGCCGCACGACAGTATATACAATTAGAATGTGAGTACATCTATAAAGTATGCACAATTAGAATGTGAGTACGTCTATAAAGTATGCACAATTAGAAAGTGAGTACGTCTATAAAGTATATACAATTAGAATGTGAGTACATCTATAAAGTATGCACAATTAGAATGTGAGTACATCTGGTGGTGAGGTGTTTTGAATTACATGGTGGTGAGGTGTTTTGAATTACATGGTGGTGAGGCGTTTTGAATTACGTGGTGGTGAGGTGTTTTGAATTACGTGGTGGTGAGGTGTTTTGAATTACGTGGTGGTGAGGTGTTTTGAACTACGTGGTGGTGAGGTGTTTTGAATTACGTGGTGGTGAGGTGTTTTGAATTATGTGGCGGTGAGGTGTTTTGAATTAAGTGGTAGTGAGGTGTTTTGAATTATGTGGTGGTGAGGTGTTTTGAATTACGTGGTGGTGAGGTGTTTTGAACACGTGGTGGTGGGATGTAATCATCCCAAACTTACAGTCTGCACCTACCCCTCCTGTATGTATGTGCTGAGGGTTTTTTATTTTATTTAAAAAAAATAATTTTTTCAACCTAAATTGCTTATAAAATGGAGTATCACAAACACTACAAATATATTTGTGCAAAATAATTGTTTGTGTTAGGATTGGTGCAAATGAGGGCAAAACATAAACTCAGGTACAGTCATTATCCTCAGCTAAAACAAGCCCGTTCCTCTGTAACGACGCGTGGTGAGGCGAGTGCAGTGAGCTGAGCCAAGCTAGTATATATATATATACAGACTTGGCATTTAATATGGAATATATTTTTTGTGGGGGTGAACTTACTTTTCAAGTTGACTTAGAACCAAAAGTTCATTGGAATTATGTTGAAATTATTCTAGATTTTGTTAATGTGACCTTTAAAAGAAACAAAAACCACATTTGACATTTCTAAGCAAATAAATTGATCCTTGAAAGTGATGTAAACTGATATTGAACTCAATTAATGGACAGTACTGTGTTAAACTTCTGTACGTTTTCCAGAAGTATTTCTTTATTTTGCACATTAGCCAAATTTTTTTTAAACAAAAACAAAAGTTAAATTACAACTGGGATTACGGATAGTAAAATTACAGTTCAGTATCGTGTAACCCCCACGAGCATTCAGGAGAGCACGTACACGTTGAGGCATGCTGTTCACGAGATTTGCCAAGGTTTGGACAGGAATCGCTTGCCATGCAGTGACAATAGCCTGCTGCAATTCACGCACAGAGGTCGGCTGCTGGTCCAAGTGGTCGATTTGACGCGTTCATTCTGCCCACAAGTTCTCTATCGGATTCATATCCGGGGACATGGCAGGCCACTCCATATGCTCTACACCATGGTCAGCAAGAAAGTGTTGGATCATGCGAGCAAGATGAGGCCATGCATTGTCATCTTGAAAGACAAAGTTTCCTCGAAAGGCTACAGGAGCAAATGGAAGCAATGTTTCTTCCAGAATGGCCCTGTACTTGAACTGGTTCAGGTTTCCATTCAGAACAACCAGGTCAGTTTTGCCCCCTGCATGAAAAGCAGCCAAAAATGGTCACCCCACCACCTCCAGCTTGGACTCTTGGCACTATACAATCTTCGTTGTAGGCTTCATGCACTTGTCTGCGCACTCGGACATGGCCATCTTGACGACAGACCAGAAATCAAGACTCGTCACTGAAGATCACATGATTCCAGTGATTCCAGTGTCCTGGCTGCCATTGACAGTGCTCTCTGGCCCACTGCAATCGGCGCTGGCGGTGTTGTCTGGTCAGGCGTGGCTTTCTCAGGGGACGCCTGGCACGATAGCCTGCTTGAACCAGTCGTTGGTTGACTAGCCTTCTGGATACAGGCACATTTGTCAGTTGCTGCCGCTCAGCCCTAAGCCGATTAGCTGACTTGGTACGGCCATTGCGGACTAACCGGTGCAGCTGGCGATCATCCCTCCTTGTGGTTCTGTGGGGACGTCCTGGCCTCGATATTGGAGGAGGGACACCCCTCTGAGCATTTCGTTTCGGGATCTTTGACACCTGACCTTGAGTGATGCCATACTGCCGAGCAAAAGCACACTGTTTCATGCCGGAATTTCGTAAAGCCACCCCTCCATGACAAACAGCATTGTCGAGTTGACGGACCATCTCCAGAGGAAGCGGCCATAACTTTTGTAGATGTGCAGCAGTTGTTTTCCACTAATACAGAACGCAACAACCCTTATATACCTGATTGTGAAGCCAATCGTCAAATGTACCTGTCCGTACATTTTGTCACGCCACCTGTGATATAATCCTGTTATTGACTTCTTGCTGCGACAGACAATCAGTGACATGGTTCTTTTAACAAAGAAATCACCAAAGCGTAAAAGAAACTCACCAGATTGATATTCTGAGTTCAGAAAGGAAACCCAAGTCAAGAAAAAAAAAATAATCCATATTAAATGCCAAGTCTGCATATATATATATATATATATATATATATATATATATATATATATATATATATATATATATATATATATATATATATATCCAGTCACATGAAAAAGTAAGTACACCCCATGTAAAGTTTTGACTTTTTCAACATATTTCAACATACAGCAATTTGATTTTCATTTCAACAATATTGATAGATAAAGGTGATATAATATAACAAATGTCATGAAACATTTACATTTTGTAGTCCATTGTATAATTTAAATAAACATAAATGCAAATTTCGCATGTGGAAAAAGTAAGTACACCCCTACATTTATCACTACTTCAAATACCTAAAATTAGAATCAGGTGTGCCAGCTCAGGTGCAAATGATTAGAACATCGTTAGAGAGGATCTTGGAGGAACCTGTCTTATTTAAACCTCAGACATTTAGTTTGGTTTGCTCTTTGTTGTTGAAGTGTGCGGCATCACCATGCCTAGATCAAAAGAGCTCTCTGAGGCCTTCAGAAAGAAGGTTATAGATGCCTACGAGTCTGGGAAGGGATTTAAAAAGATCTCCAAACAATTTGAAATCAATCATTCGACTGTCTGGAAGATCATCTATAAGTGGAGAAGATTCCAAACAACTGCCAACGTGTTCAGGCCTGCCGCCCAGCAAGTTCAGCCCGAGAGCAGACTGCAAGATGCTGAAATATGTCTCTAAGAACCCCAGAATGTCATCACGGGACCTACAGGTAGCTCTTGCCACTGTTGATGTCAAAGTGCACGAGTCTACCATTAGAAAGAGGCTGCACAAATTTGATCTACATGGGAGGTGTGCCAGGAGGAAACCTTTGCTGTCCAGAAAGAACATCAGGGCAAGACTAAAGTTTGCCAATGAACACCTAGGCAAAGACCAGCACTTCTGGAACAATGTGCTCAGGACAGATGAGTCAAAGGTAGAGCTATTTGGTCACAGTACCAGAAGACATGTTTGGCGAAAATCAAAGACAGCATTTGACCACAAGAACCTGATACCAACTGTAAGGCATGGTGGTGGAAATATTATGGTTTGGGGCAGCTTTGCTGCATCAGGGCCTGGGCAGCTCACCATCATATAATCCAATATGAATTCTTCATTGTACCAGAGGGTGCTTGAGGATAATGTGAGGCCATCTGTCGGAAAGTTGAAGCTCAACCGAAGGTGGACCTTGCAGCATGACAATGACACTAAACATACCAGTAAATCCACGAAGGAATGGCTGAAAAGAATGAAATGGAGTGTTCTGGAATGGCCAAGTCAAAGCCTGGATCTAAATCCCATCGAGATGTTGTGGGGGGATTTGAAACGAGTTGTGCATGCAAGAAACCCCTCAAACATCGCACAGCTGAAAGAATTTTGCATGGAGGAGTGGGCAAAAATTTCTCCCAGTCGATGTCAGAGTCTGGTAGACAGTTATAACTTATAAGAAACGCCTACTCGAGGTTGTTTCTGCCAAAAGGGGCAATACCACCTATTGGAGCAAAGGGTGTACTTACTTTTTCCACCTTCAAAATTTGCATTTATGTTTATTTAAATTATACAATGGACTACAAAATGTAAATGTTTCATCATATTTGTTATATTATATCACTTTTATCTGTCAATATTGTTGAAATGCAGATCAAATAGCTGTATGTTGAAATATATTGAAAAAGTCAAAACTTTACATGGGGTGTACTTCCTTTTTCACGTGACTGTACATATATATATATATGTTGTTGTGGTTTTTGGAATAAAGGCAACCCCCCTTTTAGTTAGTTGCACCACAACATGTCGTCTCGCTTAGTCAGTTATTTCTTATTAAATGTGAAGTATCGTCTCCTTCGCAGTGTTGGTATGCGTTGAGGCAGATCGAGTAAGGGTAGGCCTCATTGGAGCCTGGAATGCCATGTGGTGGGCCGAGGACAAGTTGGGCAGTCCCGAGGGCGGAGGCGGGGGGCGTGGCTGGTAAGCAGCAAACAGCCAACGGGAGCTAAAGGGGAGTGGCCAAGAACTGCGGCCAGTGGAGGCCCGTGGAACATTCTCGTGGGACTCCAGGGAATATAAAACCCGGCCCGGACTCCCGAACTCTCTCTCTCTCTGGCCCGACGATCTCCCTGCCTGGACTCCCTAATATAGACTCTCTCTGGCCCGATGATCTCCCTGCCTGGACTCCCTAATATAGACTCTGTCCCGGGATTCTGAACGCGCTCCCTGGACTCTGACGACCTCTGCCTGGACTCCATGCATGTGTGCTTTGCCTCGCTGGCTTTGGGACGGCTGCGTGGATTCCCGTCGTGCACGACTGAAGTCGACGTCCCTGCCACGAACATCTTCGGGGGGAAACGCCCAACGAGCCCTCCAGGGCAAACTGCACCAAGCGGGCGCGCTTTGTGAGCGTCCCCCTCTTCCTTGCCCTCCCCGAACAAGTCCGAGGGCCCTTGTCTGGGAAACGTAAGTAAGGTGGTTAGGGTTCTCCTCTGTGTCTCTTTTCTATACCTGTTGTACATTTGTGAATAAATCTGTGGTTTGTTTCCAACCTGGCCGTTTTCGTCCCTTCACATTGGCCTCGCATTGCACGAGTTAAAACCGCTCGATCGGGTTCATAGCGATTAACGGCACGAGTTACGCGACGCACAAACTGCTCGGCGTTAAAGGCCAGCGTGACTCGTGTGAGGTTCAGCCCCCGTTCTCACGGCGGGGTGTGTCGGAGGTACTTGGGTTGTGACCGGAAACCCTTCCAACATTAGCTGCGGGTTCGGCGGCTGGAATTGCCCAGCAATCCGTCCTCCACGTGTATAGCGTGGTGGCGGCCTCGTGGACTCGAAGCTCGAGGGGGAGCAGGGCTTAACCCCTACCCCCCCCCCCCCCAGTACGTCGACGGGCTCAAGATCTGCAACAATATATATATATATATATATCTACAGTCACGTGAAAAAGTAAGTACACCCCATGTAAAGTTTTGACTTTTTCAACATATTTCAACATACAGCTATTTGATCTTCATTTCAACAATATTGATTGATAATGGTGATAGAAGATAACAAGTATCATGAAACATTTACATTTTGTAGTCCATTGTATAATTTAAATAAACATAAATGCAAATTTCGCATGTGGAAAAAGTAAGTACACCCTTGGCTCTAATAGGTGGTATTGCCCCCTTTGGCAGGAACAACCTCAAGTAGGCGTTTCTCATAACTGTCTACCAGTCTCTGACATCGACTGGGAGAAAATTTTGCCGACTCCTCTATGCAGAATTCTTTCAGCTGTGCGATGTTTGAGGGGTTTCTTGCATGCACAGCTCGTTTCAAATTCCCCCACAACATCTCGATGGGATTTAGATCCGGGCTTTGACTTGGCCATTCCAGAACCCTCCATTTCTTTCTTTTCAGCCATTCCTTGGTGGATTTACTGGTATGTTTAGGGTCATTGTCATGTTGCAAGGTGCACCTTCGGTTGAGCCTCAACTTTCCGACAGATGGCCTCACATTATCCTCAAGCACCCTCTGGTACAATGAAGAATTCATAGTGGATTATATGATGGTGAGCTGCCCAGGCCCTGATGTAGCAAAGTTGCCCCAAACCATATTTCCACCACCATGCTTTACAGTTGGTATCAGGTTTTTGTGGTCAAATGCTGTCTTTGGTTTTCGCCAAACATGTCTTCTGGTACTGTGGCCAAATAGCTCTACCTTTGACTCATCTGTCCAGAGCACATTGTTCCAGAAGTGTTGGTCTTTGCCTAGGTGTTCATTGGCAAACTTTAGTCTTGCCCTGATGTTCTTTCTGGACAGCAAATGTTTCTTCCTGGCACACCTCCCTTGTAGATCCAATTTGTGCAGCCTCTTTCTAATGGTAGACTCGTGCACTCTGACATCAACAGTGGCAAGAGCTACCTGTAGGTCCCGTGATGACATTCTGGGGTTCTTAGACACTTCTTTCAGCATCTTGCGGTCTGCTCTCAGGCTGAACTTGTTGGGGCAGCCTGGCCTGAACAAGTTGGCAGTTGTTTGGAATCTTCTCCACTTGTAGATGATCTTCCGAACAGTCGAATGATTGATTTCAAATTGTTTGGAGATTTTAAAATCCCTTCGCAGACTCGTAGGCATCTATAACCTTCTTTCTGAAGGCCTCATAGAGCTCTTTTGATCTAGGCATGGTGACGCCGCACACTTCAACAACAAAGAGCAAACCAAACTAAATGTCTGAGGTTTAAATAAGACAGGTTCCTCCAATATCCTCTCTAACGATGTTCTAATCATTTGCACCTGAGCTGGTGCACCTGATTCTAATTTTAGGTATTTGAAGTAGTGATAAATGTCGGGGTTTACTTACTTTTTCCACCTGCGAAATTTTCATTTATGTTTATTTAAATTATACCATGGACTACAAAATGTAAATGTTTCATGATATTTGTTATATTATATCACCTTTATCTATCAATATTGTTGAAATGAAGATCAAATAGCTGTATGTTGAAATATGTTGAAAAAGTCAAAACTTTACATGGGGTGTACTTACTTTTTCACGTGACTGTATATATATATATATATATATATATATATATATATATATATATATATATATATATATATATATATATATATATATATATATATATATATATATAATATATATAGGTGTGTGTGTGTGCATCTGTGTGTGTGTGTGTGCATCTTTGCATGCGTGCATGCGTGTGTGTGTGTGTGACGCTTCATTTGAATATGTGTCTGCTGTCGTGGACATATAAAAATGGTACCATTGGAAAGCTAATTCCTGGAACAAAATTACTTGGAATTTACTTGGAATAAAATGTTGTGTCCGTTGAATCAGAGATACCTGATTTAAAAGCCCCTATTTCTGGGATTGAGGAAGAACACGTGAGAATGGGAGCTTAATGTAATGGCTCCAACGGTAACATTAATCATTTTGTGACAGCAGGAACCCTTCACAAGGAGACGGGAGGAGAACCCAAACAACCACAACAGCCATGAAAACAACAGTTCCGTGTTATAAAATATCCTTTTTCACATGTTTTACTTATGTTAATGAATTTTACATCCTCATTGACACTCACAGATGGACATGCAATATGTCTTTGAAGTACAACTTTCTATCTTTTGATTAAGTCCATCAGCAAAGCGATGGGTAGACATGCCTAGAATCTATATTATAATAGGCGTAGGTGATTCTGTCTGTCTGTCTGTCTGTCTGTTGGACGTCTGTCCAGGGGTGTGGCTTACTCGGTTTGCAGAGTAGCTCCACCCACTCCTCTTTCTCGAATAGCTTTGAGGCCTGTTTAGTTCGGACCGTGCTGTCTTTCTCTCTCACACAGGTTTATTTCAATTCTAATTCGATATATCATTTCATTTTTCGCAGTCGCTAACATAGTTTTAGACTCGGTTGAAAAAAAACGGGAAGAAAATCCGATGAAAGTTTCCGTTTATAGAACGAAATGAAATCTCAAACGCCTGTAACTTCAAGGCCTTCTTGAGTCTCTCTCACGCCTTTATCTCCAATCTAACTCATCATCTGATTTCATTTTTATTGATGGTTTTAGACTCGGTGTCAGCAACGCGGGAAAATGCAGAGATATATTTTTAAAAATACACCATATCACCGCCCAACACCGCCCAACTGCCAACAACCGCCCAACATGTATCATACACCGCCCAACATGACACAGACGGCAACATGTCGACATTATCGCTTTTTCTTTAAACCGAGTGAACCGAGCCGAACCGAATAAACCGAGTGAACCGAGCCGAACCGAATAAACCGAGTGAACCGAGCCGAACCGAATAAACCGAGTGAATTCATCGAGCGAATTTCATCCAATTCCACCGAGTTTCATGAAATTACCGAGAGATATTTCTTCGTTTTTATTTTATTAGTTACCAGCACTCCAGCAGAAGTACCCAGCGTTGCCGGGTGGGGGAGGGGCGAAGGGCACGTACACTTTAAACATGTATATACATGTGGGATGTGGGATATATACATGTGGGACATGTGTACGTGTGTGTGTGTGTGTGTGTGTGTGTGTGTGTGTGTGTGTGTGTGTGTGTGTGCGCGCACGCGTGTGCATATGTGTGTGTGTGTGTGTGTGTGTGTGTGTGTGTGTGTGTGTGTGTGTGTGTGTGTGTGTGTGTGTGTGCATATATGTGTGTGTATGTGTATGTAGGCTAACCCCCGCTCTAGCAGGGAAAATGGCCTTAAAATGCATGTTGTTGTTGTATGTGTATGTATATGTCTGTGTGTGTGTGTATGTGTATATGTGTGTGTGTGTGTGTGTGTGTGTGTGTGTGTGTGTGTGTGTGTGTGTGTGTGTGTGTGTGTGTGTGTGTGTGTGTGTGTGTGTGTGTGGAGATGTATATATGTGTATAATGTGCATATATGTGTATATGTGGATACATATGTGTAATGTGTATATGTGTCTGTACGTGTGTGTGTGTGTCGATGTACGTGTGTGTGTGTGTTTTGTGTTTGTGTATGTGTATATGTGTGTGGGTGTATATGTGTGTATATGTAAACATGGGCCGGTGTGTGTGTAAAGTGTGAGGAGGTATTGGAGAGGAAAATGCAGAGATATATTTTTTAAATCGCGCCATGATGATAAACGAAAATACACCGCCTAAAATAACAGTCGACATATATTTAAAATTCGCTTTTTCTTTTCCGTTAAGATATATTACTTTTACTTTTGATGACAGTCGTCACAAAACGACATATATTTCTTCGTTTTTATTTCATTCAACATTATTAGCCGGAAGTAAAATATGTTCAGGAAATTACCGAGAGATATTTCTTCGTTTTTTTATTTATTAGTTATTTGCGTATACACTTTAAATAGGTTTATTTGAAATCTTTAATTTTCACAATGTAATTTATTTGTCATTTGATGATGACGAGACACTTCCCCTTGACGATCGTGACAATTCATGCGTTGCGTGGAAACTTCCATTTCCAAAATGAATGACACAGTCGATGAAGAACGCAGACTTGAACAGGATGAAGCAAGAAAACGAATGAGAAGGGCGAACAAGTCCGTCGTCGAATGTCAATGCAGACTTGAACAGGATGCAGCAAGAAAACGAATGAGACGGGAGAACGAGTCCGTCGACGAACGTCAAATTCAATGCAGACTTGAACAGGTTGCAGCAAGAAAACAAATGAGACAGGAGAACGAGACAGTTGAGGAAGGTGAACACAGACTCGCACAGTATGCTGCTGCAACAACGATGAGGAGGGAGAACGAGACAGTCGAGGAAGGTGAACACAGACTCGCACAGTATGCTGCTGCAACAATGATGAGGAGAGAGAACGAGACAGTCGAGGAACGTGAACACAGACTCGCACAGTATGCTGCTGCAACAATGATGAGGAGAGAGAACGAGACAGTCGAGGAACGTGAACACAGACTCGCACAGGATGCTGCTGCAACAATGATGAGGAGAGAGAACGAGACCCTCGACGAACGTGAACACAGACTCGCACAGGATGCTGCTGCAACAACGATGAGGAGGGAGAACGAGACAGTTGAGGAACGTGAACACAGACTCGCACAGGATGCTGCTGCAACAACGATGAGGAGGGAGAACGAGACAGTCGAGGAACGTGAACACAGACTCGCACAGGATGCTGCTGCAACAACGATGAGGAGGGAGAACGAGACAGTCGAGGAACATGAACACAGACTCGCACAGGATGCTGCTGCAACAACGATGAGGTGTGAGAACGAGACCGTCGATGAACGTCAACACAGACTCGCATGGCATGCTGAGAAACAAAGACGTTGGAGTGCTCAGCAAACATATACAACTGCAGCCATAATGATTCCGGCCGAAGTATCCGATAATATTGTTCAAGAGCATAGTTGCGGTCCAATGACGTCACCATGTGTGTACTGTTCTGCACACCATTTCACAAATGAATCAACAGGACAAGGGGATGGATTTACACTGTGTTGTTCCAAGGGAAAAGTTAAATTGCCTCCACTATTTGCCGTACCTGCTCGACTGCAACAACTCTATCAGGGTGACGATGGAAAATGTCGCAACTTCCGAGACAATATCCGGAATTACAATTCGGCATTAGCTTTTGCATCAATGGGTGCTCAGATCTCATCTCCTCCAGGAAATGGACCGTACTGTTTCAAAATCCACGGTCAAATTTACCATCGCTGTGGTCCATTACATCCATCACATGTACATGAACAAGCACAATTTGCACAATTATTTATTTTGGATACAGCTCAAGCTACAAAGGAACGTATGAATCGACCTGAGAATCACAGATGTTTGCAAGAATTGATGGCAGAACTGCACAACATACTATCTGACGTTAATCCTTATGTCACATGTTACAAGACTATGTTCGAGCGTGAACAGGAAGAAATCAGGAAAGCTGTCCTTGAAGATCGCCTCCCTTCTACCTTGGAAATGCATTTTCGTCGACTGTGTGCAGACGACCAAAGACGTTACAACATACCAACTGCTGATGAAATTGCTGCTGTCTTCGTTAGTGGACAAGAATATGAACCACCTGCAAACAGGGATTTCCAGGTTCATTTGCATGACCAGGGCTTACACAATCTCTCTCCACTTTCCTCTCACATTGATCCCATGACATATCCCATTCTCTTTCCACATGGCAAGCCTGGATGGATGATAAACATGCCTCACCAGCGACAAACTGCGGTTCGAAACAAGGTAACTCATCGTGAAGTCTATGCCTACCGACTGGCTATTCGAAATGAATTCAGCACTATCCATTCTTCGGGGAAATTGTTCCAGCAGTATGTTGTCGACGGATATTGCAAGGCAGAAGCAAATCGACTGCAATACTTCAAACAAAATCAGGAAACCCTTAGAGCCATGGAATACAGAGGACTACTGGACCACGTCCAGAACGTTGCTGCTGATAACCAACGTCCTGTCGGTCATATCGTCATTTTGCCGTCGAGTTTTGCAGGGAGTCCAAGAGCTATGCAGCAGAACTACCAAGATGCTATGGCCATTGTTCGCAAATTCAGAAAACCAGATCTTTTCATCACGTTCACGTGTAATCCAAAATGGACAGATACAAGAAAACATCGGACAACACCAACGAGCTGAAGGCAGACCAGATTTAGTGGCACGCGTGTTTCATCTGAAATTAAAAGAGTTAATCGACGATATAACGAAGAAGCACGTGTTGGGCAAAGTGCGTGCATTTCTCTACGTCGTCGAGTATCAGAAGCGTGGCCTACCGCATGCCCACATATTACTCATGCTGTGCCAAGAAGATAAAATTTGTACCGCCGAAGACATTGACAGAATTGTTTCCGCACAAATTCCTAATTCAAATGAGTCACCAGAGATCCATTCCTTGGTGAAGTCTCACATGATACATGGTCCGTGTGGCACTTTAAATCGCCATTCCATTTGTGTGAAAGATGGAGTGTGCAGTAAAGGCTTTCCAAAAGCGTATGCTGCAGAGACACTTGCGAGCATAGATGGCTATGCCCTTTTCAAGCGTCCCCCAAATGGACCCACCATAACCGTTCATGGAACCGATGTTGATTGCCAATTTGTGGTCCCATTCAATGCTTATTTACTGAAAAAGTACAGAGCACACATCAACATTGAGGTTTGCACAAGCATAAAGAGTATAAAGTACTTATTTAAATATGTGTACAAGGGACATGACTGTGCCAGCATCGAAATTCGAGAGCGCGGGAGAGTAGAGGTGGACGAAATAAAGACCTATTTGGACTGCAGATATGTCAGTGCCCCAGAGGCAGCATGGAGATTGATGGAATTTGAAATGCACAAACAGTCCCATTCCATCCCCAGACTTGCGATACACCTACCTGAATTGCAGACTGTTGTGTTCAGGGATGGTAACGAGGAAGAAGCCATTGTACCACATAGGGGTACAACACTTACAGCTTGGTTTCAGTTAAACCAGAGAGACCCTGAGGCACGAAGTTATCTGTACCATGACATTCCAAAATATTACGTATTTGAAGATGGACGAAAGACATGGAAACTTCGACCCCGGGGCGGCAACAAGGTTATCGGATGCATGGTTTCGGCAAGCCCTATGGACATTGAGCGCTTTCATCTTCGTGTACTCCTGCTGCACTGCCCTGGTAAAACATCATTTGAAGATCTCAGAACCGTAGATGGAGCAGTTTGTGAAACATACAAGGATGCAGCCAGGAAATTACATTTAACAGAAGATGATACAGAATGGGACAGGTCCTTAGCTGATGGAGTTATCTTTGCCATGCCACAACAATTGAGATCTCTTTTTGCAACCCTATGCATATTCTGCACACCAACAGACACGTCGGCACTGTGGGAAAAATATAAAAACGACCTTTGCGAAGATTTTGTGCACAGCGGCCATATCTTGGAACAGAGTATTTTCATGGCATTGCGAGAAATACAGTCCTTCCTCCTGAGACATGGACAGACCTTGGAAGCATTTCAGTTACCAGTACCTCCAGACACTGTTGAAGATCTTTCGAGCGATGATTATCAGTATGTACTGGGAGATGACCATGAAAAAGGTGAAAACAACAGACAACTACTAAATGATGACCAAATCCAAATTGTAGATGAGGTCCTACAGGCCGTTCATTATAGGGACCAGTACACAGGCAACCGGTTGTTTTTCGTTGATGGACCGAGCGGAAGTGGCAAGACCTTTCTCTATAATACGCTTCTGCACATCTTGCGAGGCCAGTGTCGTTTGGTTCTTCCAATGGCGTACTCGGGCATTGCAGCAACATTGCTAGCAGGGGGCTGTACATCGCACCATCGACTTAAATTGCCAGTGCCCATTTTGGAAAACTCCACATGCAACATATCACCTACGAGTAAAGATGCAGATGCTCTAAGGAAGGCCAACCTATTCATTTGGGATGAATCACCTATGGCTCCAGCATATGCTTTAGCGGCTGTTGATCGATGTCTCCGGGATGTAACTAGCAACAACATTCCTTTTGGTGGAAAGGTCTTACTTCTTGGTGGGGACTTCAGGCAGGTTTTGCCCGTTGTACCTCGCGCTGCACCTGCAGCAATCATCGCCACATGCATCAAGCGTAGCAAGTTGTGGCCAAAGTTCAAACAGCTGAACTTAACATCAAACATGAGAGCCAATGATGACGAAGAATTCTCAAAATGGTTACTGTCGGTTGGAAATGGGACTGTGGAAACAATTCCTGACTCAGATTTAATACGACTGCCTGATCGTATCTGTGTAGAAGACAACATTTCTTTAGCAGAGGCTGTTTTCGGTAATTTGAATGAAATCCATTCAAACTATGATGCGCTGGCACAATGAGCCGTGTTGTGTCCAAAGAATGAATCCACATTTGTGATCAACGATGAGATACTGGATGCATTTCCTGGGGAAGAAAAGACGTACTTCAGCGCTGATTCCATTGTCTGTGATGACCCTGAAGAGGCACTAAATTATCCTATGGAATTCCTAAATCAATTAACTCCTTCTGGAATGCCATTGCACAAACTCGTCTCAAAGATGGTGCTGTCATCATGTTACTCCATAAATTTGATCCGAAACAGGGACTGTGCAATGGTGCAAGATTGGTTGTTAAAAGATTGTTGCCAAACAAAATAGACGGAGAAATAATTTCTGGCAGTCACAAAGGAACACGCACATTTATACCCAGGATTAGTATTGCACCTTCCGATACAACACTACCATTCATACTCAAACGCCATCAATTTCCAGTTCGTGTGGCATTCTCTTTCTCAATAAACAAGAGTCAAGGTCAAACATTACACAAAGTTGGGATTTACTTACCAGAACTCGTCTTCAGCCATGGCCAATTATATGTTGCATTGTCGCGTGCTAAACGATTTGAGGATGTCAAGATAAAGGTAGTCAGTAATGGCCAACAGGGAAAAATTGATGGCCACAGTGGAATCTTCACCCGTAATGTTGTTTACCCGGAGGTCCTGCAGTGACACCATTCAGGCAACAAAAGGAGGGCACGAAGGAAAATAGTTAATTACTCCGACACATTTAGTTGCGGTGATTGAAAAATCACGGGACCATTGTTGCTGTTTTGATGCTTTTTCACTGCTGTTTTGATGATTTTTCACTGCTGTTTTTTCACTGCTGTTCTGATGCTTTTTCACTGCTGTTTTGATACTTTTTCACTGCTGTTTTGATGCTTTTTCACTGTTGTTTTGATAGTGTTTTGATGCTTTTTCACTGTTGTTTTGACGCTTTCCACTGTTGTTTTGATAGTGTTTTGATGCTTTTTCACTGCTGTTTTGACGCTTTCCACTGTTGTTTTGATAGTATTTTGATGCTTTTTCACTGCTGTTTTGATGCTGTTTCACAGCTGTTCTGATGCTTTTTTGCCGGTTTTTTTAAATATAAAAATCTCATTTCAAAAAAAAAAATTCCAAAAAAATCTCACAATGATGACATATAATTCACCGAAAACGTTGAAGCAACCGCATAATATTACGGTGATGTTTAACTCTGAGTGAGAATAGTTCTAAATTTTAAAAACTTTCTTCTGATATTTGTGATTTATTTCAAACAAACTGTATTTCCCATCTACACGGGCATGTATTCCTATTAACGTTATGTAAAGTACATAGATTGTGTGGATTACATCATTTGTGGATGTGATCAATTGCCAGTAACTATTTTATATAACTGAATGTGCAGGTGCAGCATCGAACTCAATATGTCGAAATGTCACACACATCCATGCCCGTGGGATTCCCACGGGTGACCCCGCTAGTCTTGCTATAATTCACCAAATGTCCGTCCGTCTGTCTGTCTGTCTGTCCATCCATTCGAAGGTACCGCAAAAACGGCTGAACCGATCGCAACGATAGTTTGTGTGGGTAATCCTGGGATCTCCTGGAGTAAAATAGGGTATATTGTTTTTCCAATTTCAGTTTTGGCCTCCAGCATTTTCAGGTTTGGACTCCGGCATAACGTTATTTCCCCGGGTGCCGCACAAACGGCTGCACCGATCGGACTCGGTAACTTTGGACAAAGACCTTTTATAAGGACATGGGTTGAAACCCTGCTTGAGAGAATGCCAACCCGCTCCCCGCCATCACGGTCGTCTCTCCAACTCACAATCCCACAAGATATGTGGAAAGGACGACTGAAAACCAATTATCTTCTTTTTGATTCGTATATAAACATCATTAAAAGTCAATAATGACCTCGGCCAAAGTTCAAACGATGTGAGTTTAATCTCTACATGAGAGAATTCCACATAGCTATTTGGGCGGTGTATACGCTAACAGATCGCTGTCTCCATCGATCTTGCCAAGGCCGTAACAGCTATCGGCTCAAAATCCTTTTAACTGTTGATTTGGTAGTTTTAACAATGAAGGAAACACGTATGGGGAGTACATACGACATAGCGATTGTGAATGTGACAGCTCTGAGGCATCTTTCGCTTCACATCGAATTATTCATTTCATTCATTCATTCATTTAATGATCATCACACTCATTATTACGCTCAGTAAACGTTCATTAAACATTAAACGTTCATTAAACGATAACGAAAATAAAAACGAAAAACATTGCGAAATTACATTCACACCGTCACATCAAACACTACCGTGAACACAAACATCGTCACAAACGTTACCTTACATAATTCAAACTGTGAACACATCGAATATTGGAGAGCCCATTGCCCAAATTTGAAACATGATGGAATAATATTTACCGATATGAACAGTGATGTGGCTTTTATTGAAATTCTTCAAATACTGTTTAGATTTTGATAATTTGCATGTGATATGATTTCACGGATGTTTATATAAGTCGTTTAAAATTAGAAAAAACCCTTCAATTCCTGATATTTTGCCTTTTCATTTGGGCCTCCCAATTGAAGCCCGCCCGTAGGGCGGGTACCGTTGCTGGTTCATAAAATGGGAATGCTACGAGGCAATTACTTCCATTTCTGATTTCACACATAAGAAGTGATTATTGCCTAAATTTTGAGGGATTAAAAAAAGCATTTACCAAGCACTATTTCATTTCTATGGCAAAGTTGAAAGCAAGCAAAGTTGACTTAACGATGACATCATACATGTGGTATCATGCCAACAGCTGCCGCTTTCATGTCTGTGCTTAGATTTACTGCATCTGATGCCATTTTCAGTTATAGCTGTAAGTGTTGGCATTGAGGAGGAAAGTTCTGCCGGCATGGGATCATTATTAATTTTGCGGAGATTTAGATCGTTATTGATGCATTGCCGGTTATATATTTTTTTTATCATCGAGTTAGTAACAGCTCATCCATCGTAAACATCAGTCAATGCATTTTAGACCGGGATTCAATACAAATTCCGCCAGCCAGTTACATAATTATCGAGATGCAGCTGTGCCACTGCTGCAGTGTCTCTATGCATTTCGGCAGGATATTTTTCGGAATGTGTGTGTGTGTGTGTGTTATGTTACACATGCACGCATACATATGTTACGGCAGGTGGTGGCGATTACTTGCCCATTCTTGGTCGAAAAGCACAGAAAGATATTTAACGTCCATCAGTTAATGCCAGGAGACAAAATACCCACCCTATCCTCCATCCGATGGTAAGCACATGCATATATATATATACATCGCGCTGGGTATAAAGCACAAATCCAACAGTTTATGATTAGGTTGAGAATGAAACCCAGGCAACATAGCTCTTCTGTGCCATCTGTCAGACAGCTCATCCATGACCAGGCCTATATTTCCAACCCTTAGCTCTGCCAACCATTATTACCCAATCGCAGACAACCAGGCTTTTGAGACAAAAAGTTAGCACTTGGCACAATGTCATCGCTATTCATTATCGTCTGCTTCCATTGAGTAAGACCCATGGACTGGTAACTTCTCTCCTTTCCCCTGAACCTCCACAACACCTCACCTCCCACTATTGCCGATTCCAGTAAACTGAGGAACGGCGAGATCCAAGGGTCTGTTCAATTGATGAGGTTGGAAAGAAGCTTGCTGTCTCTCTGCATGAGATTGTTAAAATGCCAATGGCACTCTCCAGTTACAAGTTTTGACTTGATGTCAATTTTACATTAGGATGATGAAGCTGTGAATGTACTC
Organism: Myxine glutinosa; assembly: GCF_964187855.1. Taxonomy (NCBI): domain Eukaryota; kingdom Metazoa; phylum Chordata; class Myxini; order Myxiniformes; family Myxinidae; genus Myxine; species Myxine glutinosa. The sequence continues at coordinate 118,010,607 of NC_136263.1, read as the reverse complement.
TCACGAACAGATCTTACAAACAGATTACCATTGTAGGGTGTCTACAATGGTAAAACACGAAGTGCATATGGTTTCACTTTTAACAAGCTTATTTCCTCCAATTGCAGGCCAAAAATAAATTAAAAAATTTGTATTCCACTTATAAATACAGCAATGCTCTCTTTTTATATAAAACAAGCGTTACGCCTAGGTCTCCCGTCGGTGAAGTGATGTGAGTTGACAAAGTGGAAGACGCAAGGCGGCCATCTTGGATTTTGACGTGGCGACCCAATTTTCAATAGCGTTCTCCCTTATGCGTAGATACACACACCGACACACCAGATTAGAAGTTAGTAGTTCGTTTATTTTTCAAGATATTTCGCTCACAAGGTTCAGACATATATATGGCGCCGGCCATCTTGTATTTTGACGTGGCGACCCAAT